>NC_088602.1:171551177-171857881 GCF_036013475.1 Columba livia
CCTAATTCTTCTGGTACTGAACTCCAAGGAGAGCAGGCCAGCTGCAGCAGTGTAAGTGGGGCTTGCTTTGCAGCACTGAGAAAAGCAGCACATGAACTTCATGGTCACCTTTTGGCCAGATGTCTGCCCCTTCCTCTCAGCTTTGCCCTCCGGACCTCTGCAGCCACAGGAGAACGACACAAGGAGAAATTCTCTGATTCGCAGCCCAGTACAGACTGGATTCATTCTTTTGAATGAAGGACAGTGAAAACAAAAAGATGGAGAGGAAGGAGAATTTGGAGAAAAGAGAGAAGACAGATTACAAACTCGTTGAGCATGGCGTTCACTGGCCAAGGAGAATCAAATTCACGATTTCATTCACCACTAATAAATCATCATCTCATAATCTTAAAACAAAAGAAAATAAAAAGTTCTCTTCGCGAGACACAGATCTCGCTCTCCCTGCTACTGCTACTCTCAGAAAACCCATCCCATGTTTCTCCAGCTGACAGGCTCCCCCCCAGCCCTTACTATACATCATCCCGCAATAGGAAGTTGTATTTCCCGAAGTCGTCGTCCCTGGGGCAGAGCAGCATGTCCTTGCGGGCTTTGGCCAGTTTCTGTTTCAGCACCTCCCTCCGGTCCAGCCACTCTGTCAGCTCGTCCTGGCCGTGGGCGTAGCGACACTCCTCTCCGTCGGGACAGGTCTTGCTCTTCTGGAACCTGCTGGCACAAGGAGTGTGATCAGGAGGGCATCCCCAGGATGGGATTTTGAGCTCCCCATCTGGGATACTCAACCAGACCCCAAAGAAACATGCTGAGAAGCCTGCTTTCTAATGACAAAGTGACTCTGCTACAAACCCACGTGCAGCCAGGGAAGGCAATATGGAGGCTAGGCACGGAAACAGAGCAGTGAGCAGAGCAACATCTATGAGGGGATTTAATCAACAGAACAAAATTATGTGAGCTGGAACTGGACCCACAGGGATGAGGAGAAACCACCACATGAGAGAGGAAATGCCAGGTAACAGCCATGAGAGGCACAGCCTGCTCTCTAACCAAAACAGCATTTCTAACCATCACAAGCCTTCTGAAGACACCTCGAGGTGCTGATTCAGAGGGTGTGAGACATTCAAAGCATTTAATAAAACACCTGGGATCTCCCAAGCATCAGGCCAAGGAGACAGTTCAGCAGCCTGAGAGCACCCTGGCTATGGAGGGCACAGGTGCAGACATGAAGCTCACTCTCCTTTTCTAAAGACACGTGCTTGGGAATGTGTTTTTACCGCTCAGCAGTGTGGCTGAGTACCTCTGGGGTCCAACAGCAGCCTCGCCATCCTCCAAACCTGTCAGCTTGTCCCACTCCTCCTCCAAGCAGAAGTCCCTGAGGACTCTGTGAGAGGAGGAGGAGGAGCTGGTGAAGGAGGAGGAGCCGGGATGATGGAGGCCTTGGGCCTGTTGCTCCAGCCTTGCAGCAGCAGCACAGGAGGGGGATGAGACAACAGTACCTTTCGCAGAGCCGGAATTCGCCCATGGGGAAACGGTAGCTCCAGCAGCTGGAGTCACTGTCTGAGGTGAAGACCTTCTCCTTGTGCTTCTCTGACTGGATGTGCTGCTGCCATTGCTTCTTGCTGTTGCTGTTCTTCCCGCAGAGCCAGCAGTGGTAGCCCATCTAACCGGTGCAGAGACGGCAAAGGGCCAGTCAGTGCGTTGCCATCAGCCTTCCTGTGCTGGCCCTGCCTCTGCCCCTCTCCTTCCAGAGCATCCTGGAAGCTCCACCTAGCTTACAACCTCCCGCACTTCCCTGCCATGTTATCCTGAAGGCATCATGCTGCCTCTAAGGGGTAGCAGAGCAGATGCTGTGCCCATGTTTACCCTGCAGCTCAAGCAGGCTCAGAGCACAGGGCAGCTCAGTTCACTGACATGGTCCCCCTGCCCCTGCTGATGGCTCAGGTGGGGTCTGAGCGCAAGGCAGTGCGGGACTCCTCAGGGGCACAAACCCTCACACCAGGCATCAGCCCTACCTCCACTTTCCAGTACTGCTTTTCCGCCAGCCCTACCTCTAGTTTTCCCAGGCCTCTGGGCTCCCAACCCAGCTCTTCTCCAAGCTTCCCCCTCTTTTCAGAGAGCCCAGCAGCGGCTTTGCCAGCTTCCCCAGGAGCAGGCGGGAACTCTAAGGAGGGGCTGAGCCCACATGAAAGGGAACCTAAGTTAGACTCCTACTGATTTGAGGATTAAGAGAAAAGCCATTGCAGACCCTTGCTGACCCCAGCTCAATCTCCTCCCACCTCATCTGTGCTGCCCCTGCTGTGCTGCTCCAGACTGTCCATTTAAGCTACCTCAGCATGGGCTCTTTCCCACAGGCGCAATGCAGCCTCTGATAGCTCACCCCTGGAGTACAGCAGAGGGGCTGGCTGTCAGCACTGAGGAGGAGGAGGAGGAGGGATGAAGGACAAGAGATCAACTGATTACCATGATGTCAGCGTAGTCAGTGGGCATCTGGATCTGTTTCTCCCCGTCTCGTGAGGTGAGCGGTGTCCCCTCTCCAGGCTTCCCAGGATTGTGTTTCTTTAGCCACATGTCATAGGTCTGCTGCATATCTAGTACTGCACAAAGGCAACCTGTTGAAGTCACTCAGACAACCTCCCACCCCGTGCACAAACTGCGAGAAAAGGACAAATGCTGGGGCAGCCCTGCCCTTCCCTCCCCTCCAGCGCAGCAGTGGCAGACTGAAGGCCCGATGTCACCTCCTCAGGTGAGAACCCGGGGGAGAGGAGCCAAATTCACACCACATCACTGCTATGGAGGGCTGTTCTCTCTAAGTCAAGGAGCAACTGTGACAGCAGCTACACAGAGTACTCAGGAAGGAGGGTAAGTGCCCCAAGACCTCCATGGGCTTCACCTCACCAGGTGATTCTCCATCAGGCCTGGTTCTGCTTGACCTCAGCAGACATCTCACTCCAGCCAGGGAGCTCAGGCAGGGGCTGGATTCAGATCTGTCCCTTCCCTCTACACCTACATTTAATCCTCAGCACTCAAGGGGGAAGAGAGCCCTTAGGCAAGCTGGCTACAGGAAGCACTGGGAAGGAGAGGAAGACCCAAGTTCAAAACCTGCCCAGAGGACTGCAGTCCATGTTTCCTGGTGCTTTTGGTTTAAAACCCATTCAACATACTAGTAGGAAGGGAAATTTTGGGCAGAAGCTTTGACTGCACATCTGCTTTTCCAAGATCAGCTCCTGAAGAGGCTACAGAAACAGGAGTGTTTGCAGACACCGATGCGATGCTGTAAGTGTGATGCCTTAGCGATTTACTCCTCGCTAAATGGGTAATTGAGGAACTCAAGGCAATTGGGGATAATGAATGCAAATTCCCCTAAACTGAAACAACACTGTTGAAGATTCACCTTCATGCTTGAGCAAACGCACCCAGACTGGTCTGATGTGCTTTAAGAACCTCAGCAACAAAATGGCTTGGAACATAACAAATAAGTGTTTGGCCCAGCAGAGATTAAGACCCTCCATCCAAGCATAAAGACTGAATAAATTCAGGGCGGGCCAGAAACCCTTCAGGCTTTCCAGCATTTCCCAACAGAGCTAGGTGAGCACCTGGGCAACTGGGCATTGCAAAGAGAGTCTTCTTTCCCAGCTTGCTGTTGTTCTGAATAAACAAGGATTGCTGCCAGAAAACTGGTTGTCCAGGACATGGGCAACCCCCAAGCTTCCCCCAAAAGGTAGGTTGGAAGCCTGCATAATTAATTTCAGACAAGATCCTCCATAAAGGCTCCACTCAATGATATTCTCATTCCACCCCTTTGAATAAAATGCCCATGAGCAAGGGACGTGAGTAGAAATGGGCAAGAGAGCCAAGGCAGATACAAGATGGATAAGAAAGATCCAGGAGCAGGTACAGGTGAGGACTGGTGCTTCAGCAGAGCTCTATATGGAGCCAGGCCTGAGACAGTACAGGCAACTGGAAGAACAGCACAGGGTGGATTCAAAGAGCTGCAGAAAGGGAGGGCAGCAATGGAGCAGTGCAAGAAAAGGCACCAATGTGCACTAGTCCCAGAGCGAGGGACTCAAGATATACACACATGTTTAAGAAAAGAGCAGCTCTAAATTACTGTAGACAGACCTGCCCAATAATCCCATGCAATTGCATGGTACCAGCTCTGTCCAGCTCTGTCTCTGTTGTCAAGAATATGACTTAACAGACTCTGCATCCACTGCCCAAATGTTCTCTTCCCTTTACCCAAACTCTCTGGCCCATGTTTCCCACACTCACTTTTATTTTCCTTCATGAAGGTCCACATGTCTCTCTCCTCAGGACTGTGGGCGAAGGAGCAGTTGCCCACATACTGGCATTTCCTGCCATTTTGTGCGTGGATACACAACTGTTAAAAGACAGAGAGCAAAATTCAGCATCTGCACAAACACTCCGTGCTAGAGGGGAAAGTGGGTTCAAAAAAACAGCTGGGATATTAAACTGCACACAGGAGAGGCTGCAAACACGACACTTTGTACATCACTAACTTGTGCTTATTTTCCTCAAGCTCCTGATGACATGAAAGGTAAAGAATTTCCTATATACATGCAGGCAGCTCAGCTCAGCACGCAGCCTCTCTTCTTGCCATTTCCATAGGCAACCAGGTGCAGGTATGACTGGGTGCAGGTAAGCTTAGTGCTGGCCCTGGAAGAGACAGCAGGAAGCAACCTGGATTGACCCCACAGTGTCTCCTACTGGTCACATTGCTGGTGACTCATTCTCCAGCCATCTCCAAGCAGGTGAAGAGTGGCCTCAGGGGTTGCTTAGAGCACATTAGTGCACACACAACTTCACTTCACCGCTACCAACAGCATCATCGCCTGAGAAAATGAGCAGCTTTCCAAGCCCCGTATTTATTGATTGTCCCTTCTCCCCCAGTCGGGCCAGCAGAAGGGGACAGCAGTGCAGAGACCAGCTGGCCCACACAAACTGGGGGGAAGAGAAAACCCCTCTGTGGCTGGGGCTGGGTGGCAGCTCAGGCAGTACACACACGGGTATGTACAACTTGCCTTTGCTGCACCATCTGTGACTCACCCGCTGGCCCTGTCTCCTATTGCAGCAGCTGCAAATATCTCTTGCTCCTCCACTCCAGCTTCCAGCAACTGGTCTGCAACTGGAGAGTGTTTAAGGCCTCATGCGTGGCCTTGCGCCTGCCCAGGGACCAAGGGGCAGCAGATCCCATAGGGCAGGAGGGAGAGGAGTTTTCTCCTTTCAGGGAGAAAGGAAAGAAAGGAGAGAGAAACTACTGATCGTCATATTCAGGGCTGGGGTTGGAGGCTGGATATCTATAGTTCTCCTCAAAGCACGTGGCTTTTCAGCCGAGTTCTTAGTTTTGCTTTTACAACACGTAGTGGAGCAAGTTTAACAGTCTACAGCTACACAGCCACGGCAAAGGCAGGGAGAGGCTTCTCCCAAGTGCTCTGTCTTGCCTCTCACCCATATTGAGAAACCCTGACCTGAGGGGAGACTTCAATCTCATTTCCAAATCCTTTGGCAGCCACTTCTTGAGATGGTGACTGCATCAACAGCAATATCAGAAACTCGAATACATGCATAGAGTGGTTTAAATGGGTGCTGCTCCTTTTTCTGCTCTACCCTTTTGCTGGAGCTGTTTGAGATCTTGCTGCTGTCAGTCTGTCCTTGCCTCCCACTTCAGCCAACATGTGCCTGCCTCCCTGTCAGGTCTGCACGGGACCAGCCCTCAAAGCGCTACACCGTGCTGGGAGGGAAGGGGAAGGGGCACCTGGCTGTGCCGGGCACAGGGCTTACATCATATTGCTGTGGGAAGTTGCGGATCGAAGGCAGTGGTCGGACAGACACCCACTTCTTCTTTGCTTTGGACATCACCAGCAGGACACGACGTTCCTTTGTCCAACTGGAGAAGAAAGAATAAATCAAGAGAGGTGAAAGAAAGAGAAGAACAAGCTTTTGTTTTCCTCAGAGACCCTTAAATACTGAGATGACCAGATTCTTCAGTCCAGCTTGTCCCTTGCACTATCTGGCTGCTCCTAGACATGCATATCTGTGACAGAGAAGCCACAAGAAGGGTGTTTTAGGAGGATTTCTCCCTGTACTTCTCATGTATTTCCTGGAGTATCTCTTTTCACAAAGCCACAAAAGTCTGCCCCAAGCCTCACGTGGCAGCACCATGGACTACTAAACAGCTGCATTCCACCCTTCGACACAACCAGTTCTTGTGCAATCAGATCCACGAAAAGCATTTTGGAATATTTTCTGCTTGAAAGGTGCAGTAGAAATGCAAGTCATTACAAGCACTGTCTTACGAACAGGAGCCTGGATGTATTAATTCTCCTGTAGCACTGGCAAGCGATCGCCAGGAGATACCCTGGGCAAAACCCCCAGCTCTATTCAGCAGCTGCACAAAGTGGTGTCATCCTTCCCGTTCCAGGAAGCGATCCTCACCTGCTCACTTCCACCACCTGCTTCTGTTTCTTTTTCAACAAAGGTCTTATATTTGCAATAGGATGCTGGACTCAGTCTTTGTGACTTGTATTAAGGGAAGTGAAGCCCTGTCAGCCCTCCCACCCTATCCTGCCAGGCTGCCCGAGTGAGATGAGCCACAGTTTTCATGACCCAATGGTGCCTTCCCAGCTGATATTCCTCTTCTACCACACTGAACATCCTCACGGGCCCCAAGGAGCCAGGAGGTACAAACAGACAAGACATGCATCACAGAAGAGCAACCAAAGCAATGAAAGAGCCAAGGAAATTAATTTAAAAGCAAGCAGAATACCTTGAATAATTGCTAATAATGACCTGCCATACATCTGCAAACATCTAGGAGTATAAACAAGTGCAGAGGAGAACTATCTTAGTGACTTTGCTGAGAAGAAATGATAGCAACTGGGAAAAAAAGGGAGCTGTGGGAGCTGGACTGCATGCACCAGGAGTGACAGTCTGCACAATGCTGGCCCCAGATACAAACAGCAAGGAGAGAGCTGGAAACTGGAAAACAGCTTTCTGCAATGCTTGCTATAGTGACAAACACCCCAAGCAGTGAGAGGCTGCTAGGAAACCTTCCAGCCTCTTACAAAGAGGCCAAATGAAACCCTGGAGAAGGTAAGAGGAGGAATTCCTACCCCTGAGGAGGGGTGGGGGAAGGAGGTTGCATTGCTCACCAGTGGCGGGCTTTGGCACTACAGTACTTGAGGTCTTTATCTGGCTCCACCAGCTGCCCGTTCCTCCGGCACTGGCCACACACAAATTTCATCTGGAGGTCAAAGGTGCTTGACGTGGGAGCCCGAGGAGAAGCCTGGGGAAGAGAACCACAACCTCAGGCAAACAGAGCCAAACTGCACCCCCCAAATTGCTGCAGAGATGCCGGTGGCTCCCTGCACGCCCACATGCCAGCAACAAGCCAGATTAAATCAGAGACAGCCCAGCTCTCCTCTGCCAGAGTTAGGGGGTGGCCCCTCGAGACACCAGACAGGAGCAAAACCACCACTTGCTTCAGCATGATTTCCTGGGCTTTGACATCTGGCCAAAATCACAGCCAGCCTGGCAGCTTCGAGCACTGACCAGGCCTGGCTGTGAAACCCCTGCAGCATATCTCCACGCACGGACAAGCTCTGTGAGACCTGCCCCAGTGCTTAATTCCCGCTTCCCTGCAGGGAGGGTAACCCATGTCCCCTTTCCTACCCATGGAGAGAGCTCAGCTGCACACCCGAGAGTTCCTTTGGGAGGAGGCTACAGAGCACAGTATCACAATATGTTTGGGATTGGAAGGGACCTCAAAAGATCATCTAGTCCAACCCCCCTGCTGGAGCAGGAACGCCTAGGTGAGGTCGCACAGGAACATGTCCAGGTGGGTTTTGAATGTCTCCAGAGAAGGAGACTCCACAACCTCCCTGGGCAGCCTGCAGGACCCATTGCTCCTGGTTTTGGAGCAAGAGGCTCATGTCATGTCCACCATTTGGCACACTGAAGTCAGAGCTGGGTCCTCTTGTTAATGCCCTTCAAAGCCAATTCTGGACAGAGCTACAACTGTCAATGCATGTATTTCATATCCTCTCAGCCACTTCACTTCATTGGCCTTCTACCTGTCCCCATGAGAAGGCTGTTTTGGGATTATGACTAAAAGATTACGGAAAAAAAAAAAAGAAAAAGAAAAAAGGAGCCAGTCCCATACCACCACTGCCTCATGATTTCTGAGCAAATCTCTGGAAAGCCGTTTCCGTCCTGTAGCACCAACAGAAGATGTGAGGCTGGTGTCTCCAGTTCATTTCCAAACCAAAGATCAAACCTGACTGGATGCGTGAGGGCACAAGAGGACACCCCGGTCCTCGAGCTGACTGTGAAGCACAAAGGTCATGTACCCATACACCAGCTGCCTGACTGTGAACCACGTCAGCAGCCCATCCCAGCTGCTGTGCCTTGACTTCTAACCCTGATCTACTAACGAGCAGACAGGCAAATTGTGTCCCTGAGGAGCAGCACAGATCCTGCGCTCATCCCCCAGCAAAGGGAACACGGCAAGCACAGGTGGTGCAGAACCAGAACATCTCCCAGGAAACATCATATCAGCTGTGGCTCTGCATCCTCCAGAGCCAGTCTTCTGCAGAAGCAAAGCTGACAAACAAAGGGTCCTCCATCGCTGTGAAAAGCTGGTTGGAGAGCTGACCTTTGGCAGCACTGGCTACAAGAGGCCATCACTGCTCTGGATGTCCCAGCAAAAGGACCCTTCCAGAGAACCATTGCCTCCCTTGAAAAGCAGCGGTGATTCTGGCCTACTTGCTTGCAAGACGGCCTTTCTGGTGGCATCTGGCACGTGGCTCATTCATCTGTCAGCTTTCACCAGTGATGATGACCGCCAAGAACACGTCAAAGTAGCCAGAGGCTACAGGATGCGCAGGGTTGGGACGTGGGATATCACAGAAGGCAGTAAGGTGTCAGTCTCTCAGATGTGTGGCTTTTGAACAGTAGTTTTAATATCCACTTTGTCTCCAAAGGAAATTATGCCCAAAACCTATAGGGCTAAGTTAACAAGACGGCACTGCTGGCATATTTCCTTTTATCAGCCCCGTGTTATCTGCCATATAATCCTCCAGGTGACAGATCTCCCAGCACAGCCAGGAAAGCTTGGCTCAAATCTACTGATCCAGCAAAAATAAAAACTGAGTGACTCCAGAAGGCACTAGAGATCAGAGATAAAGAAAATGTTTCTTGGGTAATTCTGGTGATCTGGGCTCCTTTTTCCACAAATTCTTAACCAAAAGAAGCCCCGTGCATTTCTTTGCCAGAGTCATGTAAACTGCTGGTCAATCCAAAAGGCATGTCTTCTCCCAGGGGATTACGAGCCAAGCGAAAAATCAAAGCTGCTGCTGTTGCTGCGACATGACTGTATTTGTAAAGGCAAGACACATACCTGGCAGGCTGCTGATAACCAACAGTGTGGAAATTAATATCACATGAGGCTCTAGCAGAGGAAGCCAGGCAAAAGTGCCTCAGGCTGTGGCACCACCCCTTGCTATGAAGCCAGACAATATAGTGCTAACTATGCACCATGGCAACCAAGTAAATAAGAGTCTTTGGCACTACAGCTCTTCACTTCAGGCTTTGCAGAAAGCAATAGCCCCAGCATGGCCACTTGTGACTCAGGACTTCAGGAATCTCTCTCAGCAATAATGAAATGCTCCCTGGAGGAGCCACGTGCCTCAGGGGACTATAGGAAGAGCCCAGGTTACTCAGCCACTGAACAGTGAGCTGTACTTAGGTGCAAGCACTCCTTATTAGAGACTTTTCTCTCTGTGCTTAAATTGCCAATTCTGAGGTCAGTTTTTATGGGAGTCCTGCAGCTGGCTAGTGAGGTAAAACAGAATAGCCATCAAAAACCAGAAAAACGGAGGGTAAACCCCCTCACTTCCCAGGGATATGACGGAAGTCAAGAACATCCAGCTACCTACAACAGTCCCTCCAGCTGGCTGCCTCTTCCATCTGCAGCCACTGGATTTACTCCTCCAGCAGCCTCTACAGGGTCAAATTTGTGGGGGCAAGAGCAAGATCTCTGGCAAGCATTTAGCAAGCAGTTTATCTTCATTTTCCACCTGTTGCTAAGTCTCCTGACCTGCCTCACCACAGCTGCTGGGTCCCTACATGCTGCTTGCCTCTTTTCTCCACAACTGGATAAGCCCAGCCACTGAGTCCAACTGGCAGCTATGACAAAACTTTAGCAAAATCCCTGGGTGTGACTTTGCATCCACAGACCAGAGGGCACCGGGGTGAGTGTGCATCACACAGGACGGTGGGAAGGAGGGGTCTGCTTTTACAGCACTCCTGGGAAGCTGTCTTTGCCAGGCAGCCAACTTCAAAAGCTGGAAGGACACTGAGAAAACTCTGAGTCACATTAGCCTGCTTGGACGGGAGAAAATAATGGTAAAAGTAAACATCTCTCAACAGATACATTAGTCCTGCCCCAGGGTCTTCGGCAGCAAGCCAGTGTCTCATCCGGGAGCACAGTCCCCTGGCTGAGTACGTGCTGATGTCAAAGCCACAGTTTGCTATTGCAAACACATGCGTTTGACTGACTTGACTCTGTCTCCCTGCACAGAGCCAGGCTGCCAAGCCCTACAGACAACTGATGATGCCTCCGGCTGGCGTTTCCTGACTGTACCAACAAGGCTGCTGCCTCACTTCCACACAAACTGATGTTCTGCAAAGGTGGAGGGTGCAGTCCAGCTCTGTGACAGGCATTTGTGGGGCACAACCACATTTTGCCATTGGCCATCAGTCCTAGCACTGCCCACAGGGCCCAGAAGCTGTAGCGCTCTGCCCATCCCCTGACAGCTGATGTAGCAGGCGCTGGCATTTCTTTTCCTAATTCTCTGGCCCCTGCAAGCCCCAACAGCCAGAAACAAAACCCTCGCTCAGCATTCAGATCTCACATGCTTCAGAGGACATGCATGCTGAACAACTTGTTCTTCCAACAGCAGCACCTCCAGACAAAGGTGAATTTGAAGATGAAAGGCTTACAGGAAAACAGCTGTCCATCTATCTTTTTTTATCCCCAGATTATGCATAGAGAACAGCAAGACAGAGCCTTCTGAAAAATGCAGGCAGATTCACAACAGGCAGGACAGGACCAGTCACTAGCCTTCATTCTCCATGGGCCAGGAATTGCTGATATATATCCAACTACTGTCACAAACTGCTGCAAGTTGACTTAGTTTCCTCCACTGTGGAGATGCAGGCAGCTGCCTCCATCCGCACACCAGGCAGAAAGAGATGATGGCCAGATCTGTCTGCAGGGACCATTCACATCATCCAGGCTCACTTCTCTTAAAATACAGGCTGTAGAAACCTGTCCTCTCAGCTTCCTGAGAGGCTAGAACATATTCCTTAGCTTTGGGAACTAGAGACCTTGGTTGCTCTGGACTGCTGCTTCTCATTCCTCTCCCCCAACCGTTTCAGACCACAAGAGCAGAATGGGCTGCACAGGGATGTTGCTGAGCATGTCGTCAAAGATGACTCCATCTCATGCAGCATAACCAGTACACAGATGGACACAAAGCTCATCGCAAGCATCAGTGCAGTCACCTGCATCCTTCCTGCTGGGCTAAACTCATGCCCATCAAACCTGCTCTTCCCTGGCATCAGGGACTGACAGCCTTTCAAACACTTCTGCTGGCCTGTAACCTCTCCAAAAAAAAGCTAATACACACCACATGAGTGACTCAGATCCATTTCCTATAAAACACCTGTTCTGTAGGGTTCTCACAGGCTGCACTCGATGCTGGTCTCTGCAGAGGGACTCCTGGATGAGAGGTCCCAAAGGTGAAGCACCCTTGCTCTGCCAGTGAGGCACAGGCCAAGGGGTGGCAAGCTCAGGCCCCATGAGGGGCAAGAAAGCTGTCAAGTGGGAACAAAAAGGATCCACAACACTTTCCCCACCATTTTGCAGGGAAGAGAATTGCTCCTACACATGAGAGCTTACTAGGAGTCATGAGGTTTCTCATCACATCAGTCGTATCTTCTGAAAGTAATTAAATACCAAAGAAATCCCTGTTCTAATGGCAAAACTGCTTTAGTTCACCCTCAGGGCTGGTCTGGGAATCGTCCTCACTGGGTGGGCTCTGCTACTATGCTACAGAACACCCCCTTGGGGGAAAAAAAAAGCATAAGGCAGTGCTAACCGTAGCCAACAGGCTGGAAGAAAGCAAACAAAAAGGTGCCCTTTGCTTATAGCACACCTCTCCAGAGAAAGCTCTTGGCACTGCTGAAGAGTGCAGCCAGAGACACCTTCTCCCACACTGAGAGACTGGTGGGTCAAAAAGAGGCAAAGCTCACAGCTGCCTCCTCCTGGCAAAGCACCACTGAGATCTCTGCCCAGCCCAAACAGCACCTGAGCTGCAAGCTCCACCCACTCCTGCGTTTAGACCCATCCTGTGGGTCACTGCTTACAGTCCTTCAAACTGCGGTATCATCCCTTGGCCACTAAAGGGCAGCAGGACACCTTTGGTCTCCACTCTGTGTGGCCATGGTCCCCGAAGTCTCCCGATTTCACTAGCAAGGTGCCAAGGTTCTGCAGGAAGCACCATTCTCCAGATGTTTCCCTCCCTGCTCTGAAGGCTTTATCCCACCACTGAACAGAGCAGATACAATGGTGGAAAACAACATGCAAAGCTCATCCCTGGCACCACAGAGAGGAAAGTTCTCAGCTGTCCTCCTCCTCCATGCGTAGCCTGGTCTGTCTGGGACCTGTCAGGCACAGCAGTGGGCGGAAAGAGAGAAAAAGTGCTAGAAGAGCTGGGAGCAAAACCAGGCTGCAAGGCATAGCTGCACCTGACTTACCATGCTGTTGGTTGTTTTGCTGGCATGTGCCTCCATCTGCTGCCAGTACTTCTTAGATTCCTGCACAATATCTTCATGGGTCATTCCTGGGAACAAAAGGAGACGGGACTGAGCTACTGGGCCTTGGCCAACATAAGAGGGAGGGAAGGGTTGCAGGACTTCTGTGTTTGGGCTTCAGAACCCCTGTGTGGCTGATGGCTGCCACTGGTAACGTCAGGTTGCGAGGGGACCTGACACCACCACAGAAGGTGTTCAAGCACAGGCTGGGGAAGTTCCTCTCTCCAGCACTCCCATACAAGCCAGATGAAAGGGAAAGAGTTTGGTCTCCTGGGTTCATTCAGACCCAGCCTTTTGCTCAGGACGCTGTACAAAGGACTCAGATGCTGCCTCCAAGATGCTGATTCTTGACTAGGGATCAAGACCTTGACCAAGGCTCTCCCACAACACCAGATCAACAGATCCTGCCCTACCCTGAAGACAATGCTTTGTTACTGTCAATCTCCTGTATATTGGAATTTTTGCCACTAGTTTGGTAGATCACAGATATCCCACTGAGACATCTAGCATCTCCAAGATCCCAGAAGTCTCACCTAATAATCCCTTTTGGGATTAGCCTGTTACACACTTCATGTTGTGGAGGGTGCTCATCAATCAATAGGTAAAGAGGAAAGATGAAATTGAAGACAAACACCAAGTGCAACCAAGGAAATAAGGAGAGACCAACAGTGCAAAACCAACCAAGGGACAGCTGCAAGTATGTAACCAGCAAGGAAAGATCTGCAAGGTTTCAGGAGTCAGAAATGCAACATCAGACAAGAAAAAGTGTTGGTCAGACCTTATCTGAGGAATTAGCTCCAGAGCAACTCAAGTGGTGAGAGAACAGCTCCTGCCAGCACCAACCAATTAGATGTGCGCTATGATTCTCAAAGCACTAAACAGCAAGAGAAAAGTATGCAAGAGTAGGAACTGCCTGGTCAGCGTGAAGACTGTTACAAAAAGGCCATGTTATTTAAGTGCTATGAAGAATGAGATAGCTGCCAAAACAAACTGAAGGGAGTTCTTCAAATGGTCAGCTGACAAGTGGGGTGCTGGGGATGGCCTTGATGCAGCACCCCCAGCACTGACAGGTTGCAAAATTGCTTGCTTCGCTTTTGCCTACAGCTTTTATTATTGAAGTTCCCAAAGCCCACCACAAGGACATGATCTTTGATCTGGGAGCCAGCATGTTCCAGAACTTAAGGGCGAGAAAACACAAGTCTTCATCTCAGCTTAGGCTGTGTGTAACTCGGGTAAGCCATAGCATTCCTGACCTCAGTTTTCCCACCTGTGATTTCAGCTGTCCAGGTCCCCGCCAGGCAACCATACTGCTGTTTATACAGGGCTTGGATAAGATAAAAAACATTCAAGGAACTGTACCGTTCTTCAAGAACACTGGCTCAGGCCTCCAAAATGGCAGCTCCTACATAGCTGGTACTACTCCCAGATCAGAGCTGTCTGTGGATTTTCTCCTTTGTAACCATTAATCCCAGGAGAAACTGTGTAGAGTTAGAAAAAATGCAACTGCCTCTTCCACGTCCAAGTATTCCAGGGCTGGACACAAGCTGATCTGTACTTTGGGGATAAAAACAACAAAGCTGGGAAAACCAGCAAAAAGTTAAAGTGCTACACTGGACCTGGCAGAGAAACGGCTAAAGCAGCTCCCATCTTCTCTATTCTGCACACCTGTAATATGCTTCTCAGGGTGCAGAACCAACAGGAGAAGCACACACATTTCTTGTCAGAAGACTGAATTTCAGATGAAGGCCTTCGCAAGTGATTGCACTCTCCCAGACGAGGAAATCTGGAATAACTCAACAATAGAGTCTAGAAATTCGAAAGGATGTTTTCCAACACACCAGTTCTTCAAAGTATGAACTGTCCCAAAAAGATGATCTGGGAGCCACAAGGCGCATGTGTTGATTACTTATACCATTTCAGCATCTTTTGCAACATTATTAGTGAGAACAAAGACACTGTGATTTCCACTGATGCAGAAGATAGCAAGATATGTCTGTGAAAAGCCACAGTGAACAAGAAACAGTCCTGCCTGTCCACATTTTCAGATCTTGGGAGCCTTTACTCCACTAATACAATCATTTATCCCCATGAACAAAACCACAAGCTCTGTAAAAGCTCAAATGGCTGTGAAACACAACGGCCCACTGTTTTCAAATGCAAGCTGCTATGAATGATGCCCTCTTCCTATTCTTGCAGAGCAAATGGTGCCCAGAGTCTCTGCTTCATAACTAAAGCATTCCCAGGGAATGGTGCAAACTTCCCTTCAGCTCTGTTTCCATAATGAGGGTTACACTTAAAAGAGGTAAACTACCACGCTGGGAAGGCAAACTTATAAGGAAAGCAGGCTTATATATACAGCCCTACTGAAAAAAAATAATAAATTATAGCTTTCCTACTGATGGAAAAGATGGGAATAAGCACAGGTCTTACTGACCACCTCTGCAGCTAAACTCATGGCTTGTTTCGTCTCCTCAGCTTCCTTTTCAGAAATCACTTCTTCAAGTAAAGAAAGCAAGAAGCAAAAAATCAATCTAATTATTTATTCTACAGGCTGAAGAGGATGAACAGGGAAGGAAGGAGCAAATAAACTTTTTCTAAAACAAAACAAACAAAAAACCAAAACACACACAAAAATACCCCAACCCAAACCAACCAACCAAAACAAAATAACCATGGGGTGGGGAAAAGAGCAAGGTGCTTGAAGAGTGTCCAGAGTACTACAAGGCAGTATCATAAGCATGTTGGGCAGCAATGGTGGCCTATGGTCCACAGGCAACATGCTCTTCTAGAAACTCTGGTGTTGTAACTTTTTAATTTCCTGTGGCCACAAGTAAATGGGGCCAAATGGGAAGAATAAAAAACCAGCATTTGCCGCTGCATGCCACTTGTTCATCACTGTCCCTTATGGGCCGAGCCAAGGCCAAGGACTGCAATGAACAACAGTGACAGGGGTTGAACAAGAAATTAAAGAAGTTGCCCCAAATTACACCAAAGAATAGCGAGAAACATCCTTAATATGTTTCCTCTTGGAAGTACTCCCATTTCTAGACTAGGTCCTGCACTGAACAAGACGCCAGGGTGAAAAAGATGTAGGCAGCATTGTGGGTGGATCAGCATCTATTTAGTTAATAGGAGAGCAGCAAGAGAAACCATCCAGCATGTCAGAGACAGAGAAGGCTGGAAGTGCCAGATGTGACAGTGTCATTATATGAGTGACTTGAATATAATTTCTGCAATAGCCTATTCAGAGGTACATCTTGTCAACAGGATGAGAGGAAATGGCCTCAAGTTGTGCCAGGGATTTAGACTGGATATTAGGAAAAATTCCTTCCCAGAAAGGGTTCTAAGGCATTGGAAAAGGCTGGCAGGGAAGTGGTTGAGTCACCATCCCCAGAGATGTTTAAAAGATGTGTAAATGAGGTGCTTAGAGACATGGTTTACAGGTGGACTTGATAGTGCCAGGTTAATGGTTGGACTTCATGACCTTAAAGGTCTTTTTCAACCAAAATGATTCTATGAAAGCCTTTTTGGGAAACACTATTTCATTGTTTCCCACTGTTGGTGAATTTGTTCAGAGAAACTGGAGATGTAGAGTCTTGCTTTATGTAACTGCTTTGTCACCTGCACATGCTGCCATTCTCACTGCACCAGATGCTCACTCAGGGGCCCAATTGCTACTTAGGGTCTTGCACAGGGTTTAAGCACCATAACACCTCTGGGGGTTCAGCCCTACCTAATAATCATTTCAACTTAGGCCGCTGGTCCCAAGGGAAAGGCTTCCTGGTCTGCAAGTTACAGTAGCACTTGTAAAGGAACAAGGGCCAGATCATCTCACAGAACCACCTTGGCCCCGTGTCACTGAGGAGGCACAGTAAGTGTACGCACAAGCGGGGGACAACTTCTCAGTACTGCCAAATCATAGAATCCTAGAACAGTCTGGGCTGGAAGGGATCTTCAAAGGTCATCTAGTCCAACCCCTGCAATAAGCAGGACATGTTCAACTAGATCAGGTTGCTCAGAACCCCACCCAGCCTGGCCTTGAATGTCCCCAGGGATGGGGCATCTACCACCTCTGGGTAACCTGTGCCAGTGTTTCACCACCCTCATTGTAAAAAATTCCTTCCTCATGTCCAGCCTGAATCTCCCCTCCTTTAGTTTAAAACTGCTACCCCTTGTCCTGTTGTAACAGGTCCTGCTAAAAAGTCTGTCCCCATCTTTCTTACAGGCCCCTTTTAAGTACTGAAAGGCCACAATAAAGTCTCTCGAGAGTCTTCCCCAGGCTGAACACCACCAACTCTCTCAGCCTGTCATCATAGCAGAGGTGTTCCATTCCTCTAATCATCTCGGTGGCCCTCCTCTGGACCCTGTCCAGGTGAGGTCTCCAATCATACTCTTCCCAACTCAGCTGGCCCAGAGCACACACTGGAGGAAACCAGTGTACATATGACCAGGCCTGCACCAAGTCACACCCACCTGAATATTGCTGCAGCAGCCAGACCTTGAGCTCGATGAAACTATGAGCAAAGTGGCAGCTGTCCTCACGCAGGCAGCCATAACGCACCTCATGTCGGCACACATCAAACTGGAAGTGTTCCTGGAACTGGCGGATCTTAGAGTATTTCAGGGAGGTGGAACGCACGATATGGACCAGACACCTGCAGCCAGGCCAGAGAAATATGAAGCACCAGAGGACCAAATCTTCAACCCCATTTGACTGGGCAGGCAAAGGACACCGAAAATCAACTCTGGGAGAGCTGAACTCACTGGGAAAACCAAACCCCTGCCCTCCCACTCTGTATCACCCCTAGGTAGGCATCTTCATTCTCCTCAGCCCATGAGTGATGCCCTACTCAGGTTCAGAGATCAGGCACATTTCAAAATATGCAGCAAAGGTACCAACTCCTCTGGCTCGGCAAATCCCCAAGTCTCAGGTTGCCTGGAACCAGAGGGGTTGTATTACTGTGTACTAGACATGTTTCTTATACTTGTTTTCCTCAGCATTCATTGCCAGCCAGCCAGAGGCAGGATCCTGAGCTAGAGGATCTTTGGTTTGACCCTTATGTAAAGGCCAAACTGAAAGGCAAATTAAGCCAATGGAAAACTTAATGCGACTCCAAAGGGCTTTGCTCATGCCTGAAATCCTTCAGCACCAGGAGCAAGCATGTAGAGCAGAGCACACAGTGCTGTTTATCGTGCTTTGAACAGCCCTATGACTGGAACCCATGGGGACAAAAGAAAGAAAGAGACCAGGCCCTGGAGTTAACTGGACTTGTGAGAAATTGCTCCCATCAGCACAAAAAATGTTCACTCACTTGTTGTCATGGAAACTGTGTTTGGCAGAAAGATTGGAGCAGACAGATGGTGTGTCCTTGGTCCCTTTGCTGATAATCCGGGGTTTGCTGTCAAAGCAAATCTGAGAAGAGAAGAATTAGCATGCTGGGAAAACCTTAGAGAGAAGTGAACCAGAGCTGCTTCACTTGGAAGGGGAAAAAGAACCAGAGCCAGCCTATTCTAATGTTCAAAGTTAGAAGAAGCCTGGTGAAAGCTTTGTGGTGTGACTTCAAAATAAAGCAAGCAAATTTTTGGAAAAGCTTCCGGACAACATTTTTTGGCTCATTCTCAACAGCATTTTCCATTGTGGTTGGAAAAATATTGGTCAGAGCCACATATTCTTTCCCACTTAGCCAACAGAGCAACAACAAGGGGGAAAGGATGGGGAAAAATAAAAGAACAGCCAGTTCACAGCAAAGAACATGTCCCTTTACATGTATCACTGCCAGCTTAGGGAACTCTCTGCTGCAGACCATCAAGATGGTATGAGCCAATCCTTAACTGACCGACTTAGTGGCTTGGCACAGACATCAAGTGAGAATTTCTTGCATTACAGGCTTCTGCTTTCAAAAGTAGCTGGGGCTAAATTACAATCCAAAGAAACATCTCAAGACAGAGGAAGAGACAGGTGGTCCCATGAGATTACTGATTCAGCTGGAGGGCTAAGGAGGAAAATTACCCCTCCTTTCTCCTGCACAGCTGTATGCACTGCTCACTGCCCTTCTGGGAGCAGGGCACTGGCTGGGACATACCAATGGTCCAGATACATACTGAGGAGATGACAAAGGGTGCCTGCTCCCTCCCACCAGCTCTGTACCTCACAAAGGAAGGTGAAGATCCCCTGATGTTCCTTGAGGAGCTTGGCAATGGTGAGGTTGCTCTGCTTGATCCCACCTAACGGGTCAAAGAGGAGGTCACGGTTGAGAGTCCCCTTCCTCTCCTCCGTCCACACGTCGATCTCTTCCTGGTGGTACGCGAAGGTGCAGTTATCCCCGTACTTACAGTCCTGCTTGTTAAGCATATCTACAAAGCAACGAACAGCACACACCACCACACAGGGAGGGCGGCCCAGTCAGAAACTAAACTCTCTCTCGTTTCTCCCACTGCCCACACCTCACAAGGAGCTGAAAGCAAGAAAACAGAGACTTCAAGAAAAAAGAAAAGACATCTCCCCCCAAGTTTGTCTACACCAAGATACTCAGGAAAGTTAATACAAACTACTGAATGGTGACAATCTCAAGTAATGCCATCTGTTGTGGAAACTCTCTCAAAATGGAGGCCTGCTTTAATTCAGTGCCTGGCCAGGGACAGACCACAATTTAACCAACCCCTTTTGGAGCCAATCCAGATTAAGTTCTCCTAGTAGTCCGACACTAAGTAGCCCTGCCATCTTGGCTCTCGCAAGCCCCCACTTCATTAGGTACTTTGTCACAATGCTGTCTCGGGGACCAGTCTGGTCATGTTGCCTGCAGGTACAGAGAGACGGGCTGGAGCAAACGGGCAGGCAGAGAGAGCTTTTCCCATGGCAGAACCACAGCCCTGCCGTGGGGCTGCTGGGTGGAGTGGGACTAATGCAGGCACATGTACAGGAGGCAGGGTCTCAGCAAAGCCTGTGACAAACAGGGCAGGTCTGAGCCTTTGGCTGTGCCCAGCAACCCTCCTGCCTTTGCAACTCTTCTCCTGCTCCACCACTTTAGAAGCTGCCTGCTCTCCACAGCATGAGAGGTCACTGCCTTTCATTGTACCAGGCCTACTGGTCAGACAGGAAGACCCCAAAGAAAGCAGGCAATACCAACTGGACATCTCCCCACAGCCTCCCCAGCACACATCGAACAGCCCCTTCCCAGCCACTAACAGCCCTACCCACTCCAGATCACCTTTGCACAAGTAATAGGATCCCACAAAGTCGGTTTTGGTTGGGCGAGGACGGATCCTCTTCCAGGTCTTGTCTTCCGAGTTCTTCAGCCTGCCCAGCAGGATGTCCCGCTTGCACTTGTGCTCCAAGCCTTCCCGATAGGTGTAATCACCAGCCTTGGGCCCTGCAGGAGAGACGAACCCCATCAGCCTGGGGAAAGGCAAATCCCAGGCTGGGCCAGTGTGCTGGGTGGCAAAACAAATGTGTCACCTGTTTTGGGGTAGCAGATATGACAGGCTTGTTTGAAGACGTGAGTAGATGCCAGGGGGTTCTTCACCAGCAGGGCTGTGTTGGGCATTACTGGTTCTGGCTGGGACAGCAAGTGCTCAGTGACCTTGGGCACAGCTGGGTGACTCACTCCACCAAGGCTGACCTAAGTGAAAACATACGTACCTCTCTTTTCAGCTCTGCAACCACATGGGTAAGAAGCCTCTCTAACCCCCTGCCCCATTCCAGTCTCTCAAAAACCCTTCTCGTTTTCTCTCTCATAAAAATGTTCATATTTGAAATGACATTTCGAAAAGAGCAGCATGCAACTTTTTCAAAAATAACACACAGTGTGGTATGTTCACTTCAAAGATAGGCCCCTTTCTCTCATGGTAAGGGAGCTCAGTTTTCTATCATGAGTCACAGAACAAAATACCTCCTCACTCCTTCCCATTCCTTCCACCAAAACCAACACCATATTAGAAAAGTCTCAAATCAACCCCATCCCAACCTGGGAAAAAAAACAAACCACTGCACTTAGTCTTCAGGGAGCAGATTAATTTGAGGGCTGAGACTTAGTTTCACATGGATGTTAACAGAAATAGCAGGTGACAGAAGCTTAAGAATAATTCTTGTTCATAACCCTCCCCCTTTTCTCCAAGACTGGGGACATGGGACAGGGGCAGAACACTGTATCTGGAAAAGCCTCTTGACAGGGCCAGAGAGGAGCAAAGAACCTTAGTAGCCAAAAGACAAAGTTGGCTTACTCTGCCCCACCCTTTAGTGTTATGTGGCTGCCAGATACAGTGGGACAATGGCCTCCATGATCCCCTGCTATCCCTACAACCCACATCACACCATGTTTACCGTGGCAATATGCAGAGTTGCAGATAAAAATGAACATGGAACAAACATATCCCTACTGACTCTGGGGAAATCTTAATTTCCAAATATCCCACAACAAGGGAGGCAACACCCACAGGGACAGGTTAAGAAGAGGGGCCCAAATTACCTATATCACCCAAGTCACTACTACCTTGGCTCCAGAGCACCTTGGGACATCAGCACGAGGGAGCGGCTCACTCACCACGGGGGATGTTTTTTGGCTGCCAGGTGGGTGCCGCAGTTTCTGAGGGCTAGTTTCTTCTGGGCAAAAGAAGTGGAAAAGAGCCCCACAAAACAAAAACAATCATTTCACTTTCAGATGCAGTACAAACCTATTTGCTTTATTTATTTCATAACATTTTAATACTTTTTCCACAAACCACCTGTCTAAGTCTTGGAAAAACTTCAGGAAACGCCTTTTTGTCCCCCGCGCGCTCCTGAACCCAACTCTATGCTGCTGAGTGCTGGCATTCCCAAGGTGGCCACTCCAAGGCACCCCAATGCTGAAGTGAATCTGAGTGTTGAAGTGCTGACTGGCCAAGCCCTGCTCTTCTCAAAATACTTTTGCTGCCAACACAGTGTAATACGGGGGACAAGTTAGCCAATAAGCCTGCCTTCCTTCCTGGGCCAGGAGGGGACTTACTCTTGGACACCATCCCCCACAGCTTTGTGACATGAGAGTGCAGTGCTCCATGCAACAGGATGCTCACTGCCCTGAATTTAGAGATGGGAGAGACCCACCTTGGCCTCTACCACATTGTCCATCACAACAAGGTCCTGTATAATCTAAAACAATAATCAGGATTTTGCTCCTTAGGTCCAAAACATCAGATTCATTGGGGAGGGCGGAGGAATTATATTATAGTCTAGCAAATTGTGCCAAGGGAGGTGCCCTGGACACCAAGCCAGGTTTAAGTCTCATTACTCATCGTTATACACCTTTGTGTTCCTTTCTCCTCTTGAGATTTCACACCACGCACATACCGGTCATCTGAGATAACACACCTATAGCCTTTCTCATTACTCCTGAGCCAGACATATTCGGTTGCTGTGTTCAAGACAACTCCCTGCCCTCTTCTACATTTATACTCCTGCAGTGTCGGCAGACAGGGCTCTACAACAGATGTCCTCAGCACTGAAGGAGATAATTTTGGCATGCATTCCGAGGTAAAGCAGTACAAAATCCCAGCTGCCCCATGCCTACCAATGGCAAACGAATCCAAGGCATCCAGTGAGCCTCTGCTTGTCCCAAAGGAGTCCAGGGCATCGAGCCGTGAGTCTGTGTAAGGGAGCAGATCCAGGGAATCCAGCGAATCTAAGGTGGAGCTGCCACTTCCTCCTGGCGGGGCCTCAAAGGCATCCAGGACAGAGGAGGAGGAGAGCTGCTTGGTGGGATCCATCACCAGGCCGAAGGAGGCAGGTGGAAGCGGGGTGGACACGGGGATGCTGGCTGTCACAACTGGGGGCAGCAGTGGAGTTCCCCCCGGAAACACAGGGATCAGCTGGGGCATCTCTGTCGGCAGGTTCGTAGGAATGGTGCCCTGGACCAGAGACTTTGGGGAATCAGGAAGGGGGAGGATAAACAGAACATTAGGAATGACGAGCAGAGAATGAGTGAACACAGAGAGCAATCGGCTCCCACTCAAGCGCATGCTGTATTATCTGAAGCAAAATGATACCCGGCAGCTCCATCTGCTTGCAGACTTCCCACAGACCTTCCAGTCTATCTGCACCGCATGCAGTCTGGACTGAGGTCCCCAAAGAAGTGTTGGGCTACCTGAGCTCATCAGTCTGCAAGGAAGAGCCCTCAGCTGGGCACTTAAACCTGCTCAGGTCAAGAAACAGCTGAGTACACACAGTGCCGAGGTCAGCGTAACGACCATTACTCACGGCACATCTCATCAGAGCATTTTGGCTCGAGAGGGGTCCTGCATGAGTATGATTAGATTGCTTCCAGACCCAAGTTGGCTCGCATAGCATCAGCAACACTGGCAACTAAAATCCAACATAAGGTTGTCTCTACAGCTCCCAGACCTGTTCAAAGAGGTTAGGCTGAATGTAGCCTGCACAAAATACAAGACGATTAGAGCATGCCCACTATATAAAATACATCCATCGTTCCTGCTTCAGCACACGCATTTCTACCCTCACGTCTGCTTCAACTCCATGGACAGCAGAGGCTGGGGGAAGGTGATGGCAGAGGAAGGGTATCTTGGGTACTTTTGAGGGGCAGCCCCATGAAGTGGCACACTGCAAAGCAGGCTTGGAGGTGGGCTCTTTAGATACTCACAAGCCAGTTGCAAAAATAAAGGATGGAATGAATGAGTTTTGCCAGAAGAGCTAGGAGGAAGGAGTGACAGAAAGAGAGAGCGAGGCAGCACACATATCCACTTGCTCCAAGGACATATTTGGAACAAGAAGCAGGGGACCTATGCAGCGCCCACTCTTACTAGAGGGTATGGTGACCCTTCGGCAAGGGAGTCCAGGAGGGAGTCCAGTTCTTCATCAATGATGTCCCCATCTGTGAAGTCCTCCACACTCTCAGGCACTGGCAGGGGCACACAGTCTGGAGATGGGAGGAGGCTGGCAGCAGGAAGTGAGGAAGGCAAGCCCTTTGCATCCGAATCAGAGGGCAAAGGGGCCAGCCCCTCGCTCGCAGGGACGGAGGTGGCCACAGAAGCTGGGAGGCACTGCAGGTCCATAGAGCAGTCTGTGTTGGGGGAGAAACAGAGCCAGTCACCCAGGAGAGTCTCTTGCAAGGGACAAGCAGAGCACAGCCTGGCAAAAACAATATGGTACAATTCCATCAAATCACAAAAACCAAGTATGCCTATTTTACGAGAGGAAGAACTCTGGTCTGAAGCGTTCTTGCCCTTTCATTTTTGTTCCCAGTCTCCAATGGCTTACCAATAGCTGAAATACGCTCTAAGGGCCAGTGCTCAGACTGACCATCAGGATTTGGCAAGCACGTACAGTAACCAGGACAACACAAAACCTGTGGCTGAGCAGTCACTGAATTCTCTGTGGCCAGGACTAAAGGCCAGGGGCACATAATCCAATTTCTCTATAGCCCACCACCTGGTGTTTTTTTTAATGTTCCTCACTAATGCATTTGGCAGAGATCACTGCCTTCTCTTCTCCTTGGAGCTTTGATATCACAGCTGAAAGCTTGCTTACCCACACACCCTCTCTAAAACCTCAGGCATCATAAATGGCAGGAGACAAAAAACACAAGGTCCTGCTGGGAAGAGAGTCAGAGATCAGGTGCTTAGACAAGGCTGTGCTAACAATGTGTCCACAGAAAATCCCATCAGACTCAGTTGTATTTACCCAAGTAAATTCCCTACTCTTGACTGCTTCCTTATGTCTGTAGGTGGGAGGTTGCTCCTCACACCCCCGCCTCAACACTTCAGTAGCAAACATCCCCTTGGGAATTCGTGTGAGCCAAGGTCAGGGCAGGAGAGAGGCAGTGATTTTCTGTAAGGTTTCCTTGCCTCTCCAGTACATTACTGAAAAGGTAAGATGTTCCCATCATGCAAGATAAACCTCTGTTAAGTGAAGTTAAGGTTACAAGCACATATTCTTCACAGAAGAGCATTTTATTCTCAAAAAAAAAATTAAAGGTTAAAAAAAAAAGAAGTTCAAATGTTAGAAATTCGTAAAATGCAGCATTACATTTGCAGTTCTCAAACCAAACACCCAAACTACCTTAATTCTGCCCCTGTGCAGATGTCCTGGAATAAAAAAAGAAGAAATAAGACAAAGATGCTACCTTCTCTATCCACGTAGCAGTCGCTGCACTGTAGCTATGACGGTCTAAGGCTATAAGCAAGGCAAAGTTTGGAAGGAGAGGCAACAGCTTTTATTAGAAAAGCTGATAAGCATAGGGAAGACAAGCTTCCAAGACACAATCTTGCTTGACCAAGAAATGCTGCATCCTGTCTGTGTACCTCTGCTCACTCAGCTCCCACAAGAACTCAGCCTTCCCTTTGTAAGGGGGATGAGGCAAGCGAGCCATGTTGCTGTCCTCTACACCACATGTTCACTGACCGAGGACTGTGCTGGTGCTCTTCTTACAGGGGTCGGCAAATCAACAATTCCTGCAAATCCCCAAGTCCTGAACAAAACAACAGTACAGACCACACAAACACAGGTCCCCTTATCTCTAACCCCACCAGGAGCACACCACAACCCCAGGTAACCTTTCCTCTGGCATTTGTTGTGAGTGGTTCACATGGATGGACCACAGCAAGGTTGCCATGCAAGGTACCAGAAGCTGAGCCATGACAAAAGGCAGGGAAAGCAGGAGGAAGTGGCAAGGGACACACGCAGGACTCTCTCCACAACCTCATGCATATGATCGAAGGAAAGCACATGTTGTACCTTATGGGACTTGCAGTGCTGCAGCTGGACACGTTGCCCACAGGCAGCAGCTCAAAGGAATGCTGTAAGTGTCCTTAGTTTTGCAGCTGCCCCTCAGATCAGGCTCAGCTCCAATGCCATGCCCCCTTTGTGACGACTTCTCTCAGCTCATCTCCCTTTGGCATGGGCCTCCAGCCGGGCTCGGGAGCCAGCCACCCAGCTTCCCTCGGGGATGGCCTCATGGCTGGTAGCTTGGCCAGATTTCCCTCAGTACAAAGGAACGGCTTGTGCCTTCCCGTTTTTCACATGTTTAAATCTGGAGTACTGTCAAGATCTCTCCAGGGGCCAACAAAACGTCCAGGACACACTGGAAGGGATGGGGACACATGCAAGGGGGAGCAAAAGCATTCACAATGACAGGGTCCCAAAGGATCCAGAAGTTCAGACCTTCTCTGGGGAATGAATGAGGCCTTCCAGTTCCCACTTGGACTGGGAAGCACAGGAAAGAGGCCCTCACATACCCTAAGAGGCTCAAAACACTGAGAAGCTGAACACACAACCAAACGGCAGAGAATGACACGAGACCCCTCACAGCTCAGTGCATGTGAAGGATGAGGAGAAGAGCAAGGACCAAGAGGTTCCACTACTTGCAAGGGGCAGAGAGGAGATGTCTGTCTGCTCCCCTCTCCCTGACCACCCAAACCCTCTCATTCCTTCAGCCATTTCCTTCCATTCCCCTCTGTCCAATCTTCTCCCTTATCCTTCCTTTCCCGCTCCTGCTTTCCTCAGGACACCCCATCTGTAGACCTCATGCACCTCCACCATACCCATACCTCAAGTCCAGAAAGCTCACACACCTCTTTGCATTCACCTAATGGTTGCACCCTCTTAAAAAAAGTAAAACAGCCTCCTTGGATGAACAAAGCACCGGAACACACCTGCCTCCCCCTGATTTCTGCTGCTGCCATGACACTAAGCCTCATGTATTATTATTATAAGCTCAATGAGGGCTTTCTCCATCCACTCCCCAAACCAAGTCTCTCATACCATGCTTCCCACCTGGTAGCTTCTCTGGCCATACACCTGACTGTCCCAGAGGGACAAGTACAGTCCTTCTAAAAGCTCTGCTCTGCTTCACAAAGTATCAGTGGTTCCCTCCTGCATTATTAGCTGGTCAAAGGCCATACTGAGACAGGTCTGAGCCATGATCTCTGCAGAGCAGGGCTAAGTTAATCAAATGACTTCAAGCAAAGCACAGGGGAAGGGGCTTTGGGTGTTTGCATCTTAAAAACAAAACAAAACAACAACAACAAAAACTTTGCTAAAAAACCTTTCAATCTGAAATTCTCAAGGTACCAAGCACACGCAGCTCTCCTGGTGGCACACCACACTCAGGGCAACGGGATAACACTTAATTTCAGTGCTTTTGGAAAAATTTCCTAGCAGCAAAGGTTCTCTCTGCCTGAACTGCAGCAGAGGTGGCATTCTGCTCTTACACCAAACCCTGATTAGATAAAGAGTCTCACTCTGCAGTAGGAGTCCAGTTGAGTTTAGCACAGCAAGATAATGTGAAAAACTCTCCTTAATTCACAGAACTGGGTCTTATGATTGCACATAGCACTTGGTTACTGATACCCAAAGTGGCACTCAACAGAAAACTGACATGTTTTCCAGAACAACCTAATAATGAAATCAGTTTATTTCTATAAAAAGAGCAATTGCTACTTGCAGCGGTAAGTCTTCACACTTACCTTCACACATATAGCTCCCTTTCAAAGGCACAGACTGATGTGCTTAGAGCCACGAGTTCAATGCTCCAGCACACAACAAAGTGCGTAGCAAACCTTTCTACAGGGGCAGAGTTAAGGTCTCTTGTTTCCTGGCATGAGAAAAGAAACCCCATAGCCCTCCTGCTGCTTCTCCTGGGTGCCAAACCCTGAATGTGGCTCCCTCTGGGTCCCTCCCAACTCGCTTTGTTTTCATTTCCTCCATCTCAACATCTTGGAGGATGATACCGGCTCAGAGCACAAACAGCTGCCTATAACCTTAACTTCGCTTTATCTGGACTGTTTTGGCTGGGAGCAGTTTCAGAAGCTTTGCCAAGCTCAGCTTTAAGACAGCACAACTGAAGAGAGTTGCGTACCTCAGCAGACCCCTCTAATTCCCACACATGTCTCTGACTGGGCCTGGACAAAAAGCTTTTCTGCAGGCAAAACACTCCTGCTTCCTACCACCTTTTCCTCCTCTTAGTTACCAAAGCCAGGAGTGTGCAGAAAAGATGCAAATGAAGATCATGAACCTCTCAGGCCTGCCAGCCTGGTTGGATACCTTACCAAAGCCAAAAAAAAATCAGAGAAGAGAGATGTCTTTACCTGTTTCGATGTCATCTATCGAACCCAATCCATTGGAAGTGGTCTGCAAAGAGGGTGCAGGAAGGGAAAGAGAAAAATATCACCAGAAATTCATATTTTAAAAGATATTCACACTTCTCAGATGAAACTCTTTATTACTCCTAAATGCATCTGTTCCTTTCTTTTCCTTTATGGCCTTTTTCAGTGCAAGAGCAGTAAAACCAACAAACTTCAAGAGGCCATGAATCCACAGATCCTATTCATTTTTACCTCCAGCAGTGGACAAACCCTGTTGCTGCAAAGGAATACCAGCCCTGCACCATAGCCAAGCACGTGAGCAGATCTGTACATAGAATAGCGTTTTTCATGTGTGGATGAGATTGCTGTGTCCCAAGTCTCAGGACACAGCAACTTGTCAGGCCCATGCAGTGTGAGATGTGATTAGCCTGATCTTACACAACATTCCTTTTCTTAGTTCACATATTTTGCAATTGAACAACCACAAACTTGTATAGCAAACTCAAAACAGGAAAAGGTTTCTGCCAAGACAACTGCTGACTTGGAGCTCCAGGCAAAGAATGAGCCCGTATTTTACAGAAACATAAACAGATGTAAGTATGTATGCCTTCAGCTTAAACTTAAAAAGGCACAAGTAAAGTGTTACTCTTGAGGTACTGCATCTACTGCAATAGTTTTTACAACTTGTAGTTTTTGCACTACTTTCATCTCCTGCTAAAGGAAAGATTTTTGAATTAAAAACTAGGCACAACTATTAAAGAAAGCTGACTAGCTCTCCTAGAAATATATGAAGGCAAGTCACTGAACAGTCAGAGGTAAATTAATTCTTCAGTATTCCATCTTGTTGTACAAAATGACAATTTGTACGCTTTTATAGCTTGTTTGCTTTTAGGAGCAGTGTGAAGTTCCAAACAGCCTGTAAAAACAGCAAGTGTTTGCAGGTTTTTTGGCTAGCGATGAAACAAGGAAATCAGCAATTTATTGTATTTTGGCTTAGTATTTGTAGAGTGCCCTACCCAAGCTGGATCTCCCAGGTGACAGGACAATACAAAGAATATATAAACTGTGTATGTACCTTGCTCAGTACGTCACGTGATTTAATTTGGTATGTTTCTTCAGTAGTTGCACTTTCTGACATTTCCTTAGCATTGCCCTAACGATGCAAAAACTTGAAAACTGAAACTTATTTAAAATGCAAGAGAAAGTAAACCTTCACAATAACTAAGAAGAAAAATCATCTTCAGTGACCCAATCACTGACATAAAAATGGTGTCACTAGAAATATTTTCAAAGAAATTAATTTCCTTGGCAACATTCCTTAAAAGTGGAAAAAACTAATTGATACAGCTAAAACCTAAATGATGGTTATAAATTTTGCATGTAACAAAACTGCGACGTATTCTAGTAGCGCAATCATGAACAATAAGAACCACAGGATGCAAACTCTACCTGGTTTGACAAATTGACTGACGTGCCATTACTGAGTAGCGAGAATGTTTCCAATTCCTGCTGCAAGGAAGAGAGAGGTCTTAGAACAGAGACAGCCCGTTAGTTCTTCTAAACTAGGTAAAGCAGCGTTACACATACAGTTTCATTCCAGATACTGCCCATAAATAAAAGCCCTCCCAAAAGGCATACCAGTTTGACACAGGGGTACAGTTTAGTGAACACTGAAAGGGCCATATGTTTGTTCTGGACACCTCAGTGCAAAACACTCAATATCCAATGCATAATCAGGAAGAAAAGCTTCCCTGAGGAACAGAAGTTTTTGTCTTTTCGTTAAAAAAATTAATACTTCAAGAAGGCATTACAGCACTGGAGTGAAAGCTGGAAGTCAACACAAGAGAGGGCAAGGTGTTATCAAAATACCAATCAATAAATTTCAAATAATAAGTATTTTGGAGGTTTTAATCTTTATTTTTCTAATGCACAGGTAGTTTAAGCCCAGCACAGCTGAGTAACATCAGAGCAGCAAACAGGTGTCAAGGCCAACCTAGTGAGCAGCTACAAAAAAGATTTCTGTGTAAAACTTCCCTTTCTTTGAGACACAATCCCTTCAGAGTGTTGAGAGCTGCTCCAACATCGAGTGCTTTTTTGGGGGTAGGTCAATCACACATGTGAGATTGGTGAGGGAGAGGAATAAGATGGTACAGCCAAATTTACACCAAAAGCTCTCTGCAAACAGGGTGCCCACCGATAACCTCACCATGGAGGGCAAAGGTGCCCCTCCGGAGGTGGAACGTGCTGGCTGTTTAATACAACAGCTTGCACAGGGCTCAGGATGTAAATGTGAACCTCCAGTACTTCCTAATGTTCCCTACTCCTGAAAACACATCCTGGGATTTTACACAACCAAGGCAGCTTTATCCAAGAGCGCTGGCAGTGGCCTAACGCCCTCTAGCTCCATCCCAGGGTATAAACTTACATACCAACAGAACCCCAGTTGCAGCAGCACTTTCTTGTAGAGCCAGTTACCGATTCAGACACTGGGGTCAACTTATTGGACCCATGACTTGCTTTTGGCTGCTTTCCTTCCTAGCATTTAACCAGATGAGTACTTGTCATTTTCCCAAAGCACAAGCCTTTCCCCCACCACGAAGAAGGTGTGTGCCTAGATATGGGGCAAGAAACCCTCCTGATACTTTGCACTCCAAAACCAGACATGCCTCCAATGCAGCAGAGAATCTCACCCTCCTCATCCCATAACAGGGAAAGGACTGTGATGCAAAATCTCCTTTGGGATCAGGCCACGTGTCCCTGTCCTCCCAGAAACAGAGGCTCCCAGTGCATCAGAAGCCTCTCCTGTAGCACTAGCCCAGCTCTGCCAGGCTTAGCTGGGGACACAGGAGCAGCAATGGGGTTAGAAATGGATTAAGGCAAATTAAGTTTGAGGGTCAGGAAAAAGAGGGCACAGGGTAGTGTACGTTTGTCTGTAGCTGCAGAGCAGCACCTGCCACTTCTGCAAAAGTAAATCTGAAAGAGACAAAGAATAGTCTCTAAGAAAAAAAAAATCATACCTGAGGTCTTTTGTACGCTTTTCGAACCCTCAGTCCCAGCTTCTGGGCAAGCTCCTGTCCCAGCTGCGTGACACTTTCATCCTGGGGAATCAAAAACATTGGCAGGACACTTTCAGTTTTGCCTTAGTGGCACACACAATGAAATAAACAGGAATGCAGTTATCCACACTGGGCTGTGCCAAGAAGCCTCACTTTTAGACAGCAACAAACGGACAATTGCCAGAGCAGCCCTAGGAGAGTCCACACAGACCTAAGTGCACTTGTCATTGAGTCCTGCTGAGACCCTGAGGTTGCACCAGGACCTCTCCCCACACTCTTTCGATGCTGCAGGAAATCAGAATCAAGTGCCTGCTTCCAGGAAAGTGCCTGCTCTCTGCAGGCAGAGCTCATGGGTCCCGCTGGCAAGATGGCCGAAGGGCTGCCAAGGCCCAGTGCTGGGGGCTGATACAGCTGATACCACCCTCTCTGCTCACTGCCCAGGCCCACTCACACACCACCACGGGCTTTAGGCAAAGTTCTGGGCCACACTCCATTCCCCTGCTCCATCCTCTCCAGTTCTGCCTGGACTAACAACCTGCCACAACCTTCTTCACTTATTTATCACCATCAACTCGCCTTCTGCTTTCCTTTCTCTCCCTGTTTGCAAAAATATTGGAGTACTTTAACAGTTTCTTCAAAGAAGAAAAATATATCCAACCTATTGTGGTATCCCTCCTTAATGTCCCAACAACTGCTCCCTCATCTCCAATCCTGAAGCTTGCTGTCTTCTCTCTACTTGTCATGCTGGTCTTTCCAACCTCCTTCTCCCTGCAGGTTCATCCTTTCCCTTTCAACCCTTCACCAGCCTCTGGTTCTTCCACCCCACAGTATCAGTAACTTTTCCTTTCAATTTGAGTGCCACTTTTTGGTTGTACTCGCTCCCCCACACCTCAACATCCATCTTGTCACTACCTTCTCTGAACTCAGTGAAGACAAACTCTGTCTTGTCCGTCTCCTCTTCTGTCTCCATCTTACACCCCTTCAGGAGGTGCTACCTTCTCCTAAAACTGTTCCTGCACCCTCCAGAGACTTCATCTGGGCGAAATCTCATGGTCACTGCTCCCTCCTCACTCTCTTCCACCTCTCAGATCTTTCTACTACCAAACACATTTTCATTACTCTGTTTGCCTCTGGTTCTTCTGCCTTTCCAAGCACTCTCTCGGGTGCCTTCTGAAGTCTCCCATTTTTCTGCTTCCTGTGGAAAACTCATCAGAAAGACTTCTGATGTCATTTATTTCCATCGATCTCACACTCATCCCTACCAACTCTACCTTATCCAATTCCACACACTGGCATTAACTCTAAGATGTCCTCTCAGATACCTGGAGAAGATCAGGAATGTATTTCTCTTTAGACTGCCACTACTTTCCTTCCCAACACAGGTAGTTAATTATTGTCCCATTTGTCAGCAGGCCTGAGGTTTGAGGGTAGAGGGTTATTTGCTCTTTGCCACCCCTAAGATCTTCCTTTTGCTTTCCCCTCCCTCAGCCAAATGCTATCCTCAGGCACCTTCTACCTCCCAGCTAAATGAGAGCAATGCTCAACAAGGGCATGCAATATGCTCTCCTCTGACACCCTATAAAAATACCAATGCCATACCAAAAAAGCACACCACAGAGATGTATCAATCTCACCATGCTGGAAACCTCTGCAAACCAGCCGCACGGAGTATCTGCACCCAGAAACCAATTAACTCTGTGTGTGAGCCAATGCAGGCAGGTCGCAGGAGCAACCAGACGCCACGAATGCAACGCAAAGAGCACATTTATTTTTGTTACCTCGCTACCGGGGGATCTCCGAAACAGCACCTAAAGCTCCAAGGCAGAGGTCACAAAAGCGGAGACACAGGCGCTGCAGAATTCAGCCCCTGGTGATGATCAACAAGCCTGCTCATTTCAGCTTGTACACAGGGATTCACGCAGGCGCAGTTTACCACTCTGCTTTGATCTTTTTCTGCAGGAATCTCAAGGATGTGTGATAAGGTGCCTTTACGACTCTTTTCACAAGCCTGTTATCTAAACACAGAGGTTCTATTTGTGATCTATGTGTTTTTCTACACCCCAGCTGCAGTCGCTTGAGCATATTTACAATTTTCCATTCTTGTGCTATTCCCACACGCTCTGGTAGAGAGCGAGTCAACTGAGTGGCAGATCCTTCATCACTGGAAGTTTTAATACCTGCTCCGCTTTGACCACAACAAAGTTCTCAGCTGTTACAGCAATGTAAGCTGGAAGTACTCGTGTGCTCCAGAGGCCTAGCAGCTGGTGTAATGGAAACAAGAGTGAGACGATGGATAGCCTGACTTGCCTTTGATGCAGAGAAGGCTTATGATTCTGTTAATCAGGTAATAAGGAAATGGGTATGTGAATTTACAAGACTGAATTTTTTACAATAGGGAATGCAGATCACTCGATATGAGTTTGTAAGGCTGAACCTTCCTGCCACAGAGAAGTTTGATAAAGTGTTTGTAGACCATGATGATATGATAAACATGGGAAGTATGTAAACATAAGTATATGGTTAAAAAACTCAATTAAGTGGCTCAACTGCAAAGTGAAATACAGCCAGATATGGCTTTTCATGAACACATATATTAGATGTTTTCATTCATAAAAGGGTTTCTAAAAAAAAAAAGTTATTTGGAACTCCCCTAACAAGATGCCTTTAGTATGTTTTGGTCATCCTCTTCTGCAAAGTCAAAGAAACTAGAATTTACAAGCTATGCAAAAAGAATAACTAACTTTTAACAAAGCTTTCAAATATTGCCTCTGTAACACTAATAATAAAGGAAAGTTAACTTCCCCTGCGGAAGTATTATAAAGGCATTTTTCTTGTTATAGCATTACTGTGATGGATCAGAACCAAATTTAGCTAAGACAACCAGTGCTCACTAGAATCTACCTAATCAGAGTCTGGTTTCCTGTTCAATATTTGGCCTAAAATGACACTCAACAAAAGCACTGTCAGGAAAATATCTACGGCCTAGGATATGCAGATATTGTCCTCTGAATGCAAATATTTATACACCTGTGAACATGAAAATAACTGACATGTGATGTCAAAGATACCTTTGCATGTCCCTCAAGAAATAAAAAGCTTTATCAGCTTGCCTTAGCAACTGTAAGTAAAAGGCGGGACATTTTTACCTAAAAGAGAAAAAGTATACATGTTTTCCTTCCATTGCTCTAGTTCCCACTTGTCCCATGCTCCTAGTCACTCCCATTAGACACATAAAAACAGCTAAGTAAAATAATCTCATGGCTTTAGTTCACATTTTGTCAGGGTGGGGTTTTGCTCTTCACGAATAGGCCACCAAACCTGCTGTCCCTAACCAGTGTCGCAGGCTGGGACTATCTGTAGAGGGAGACTTGGACTGAAGAACCATGGGAGGTCAAACATCTTTGAATCAGAGAGACAGAATTTCCATGCATAAGCACGTTCCCAGGAACATCCAAGCTGCTTCTTCCATTATCCTCCAACCTCGTGCTAAGCATGTTAGGGAGGAGGAAGGTGGTGAGCCACAGAAATAAAAAACTTACATGTGGGAGGGAGAGCAAGCATCGGCTATTGCACTCATATGCTTCTTTGTGTCTTCCAAGTTCATTTAAGGAGCGGGCTTTCCGGAAGAGTGCTCGGATGTTCTCCTTGTCAAGACTTAAAGCCTTCTCGCTGTCTTCCAGTGCTTTCTCATACAACCCCTGCACGGAAGAGACCACCTCAAGTCAGCTGAGGCACAGCAGACATTTTATCTCTCAGCAGAAAACAGGAATATAAAAGGCAATTGGAAATACATATCTTACCTCGTACACAGACCAGCGTACAAACACACAAAACCTACAGTAATAGAACATTTTTAAGTCTCACAAAACTCGAAACACTTCAAAGTCACTGAAGGACAGAATTAAGGCTATTTATCTTTAACCTTATCTTGTCTCCCCCTCTACTTTGACCAGCTTTAACAATGTGACTGCTTGCTAATTTTTTTCATGGGACTCAGCCTCATTATGAGCAGGATGGACCTGCTCTGGGGTTGTGCCATAAAGGAAAGCTGTTAGATTCCTTAGGAAAACGGAAGCACACAGCCTTTTAGAGCGTTATTCTTTCAGAATCTTCTTCCATTTGTGTGCTGAAGGTTCCATCAAAACCTAGAGCCTTTTCACTCTCTTCCAGTACCTCACTCGAGGAGGCAGGAACCTCCAGAGCAATACTCAAACCATAAGCCAGAGAAACAGTCAGTACTGGAAGGCACTGGCCCTTTCCAATCTCCAGATTGTACTAACTCCTCAGCAACGTGAACCACAACTGCATTCTCAGCACCTTAGGCCTGGCCCCTTCTTCACATCCCTCCTGTGGTCTCACAGGACACCATGCGACAGTGAGGAGATGTTTTCAGTGTGTCATCGTCTCCTCCAGTGGCAGAGACGGGAGTGCACAAGATCAACTGAAACCCCTCTTGCCATCTTTTCCAAGTGCACAGCACTGCAACCACGAAGTCCTCCCTGGCCCCTGGGGTTGCCTTGGGAAGGTGCTCACCATGGCAAAGTAGCAGGCAGCTCGGTTGACGTGCAGCTTGCACAGGAGTTCCTTTGGGATGGTCACCTCATCGGAGGCTGCATAATCCGCCACGTTCAGCCCTTCTACATACTGCACCAGTGAAAGCTTGAAATCCTTCTCTCGAAACAAATCATTGCCCTCTGCAAACAGGTTTCTCACTAGCTTCTGCAAAAAGGCCTGGGCAGCAAGGAGAGAGAAAATAGACCAAAGTGGATACTCAAGAGACAGGAGAGGTTTCCCAATTTCCCATTCTCTTCCACATTATTTCTCAAATTTCCTCTTCCTGCCCCCTCTTCCCACCCTCGTGTAAAACACCAATCTTCTGGTATGGAAAAATAATCCTGTCAAATTTCCTTCCTTCTTGAACAATCAAGTGTCTTCTCCTTTCACGGAAAGTTGTACTTGTCAGAAACGTAAAGCTTTAAGTTACAGACAAGTTCCTATGCTCTCCCCTTCTGGCACGTAAACTAATGGCTGTGCAACAGAACAAATCTTGCTAACCAAAGAGTTCCCAGCTTCAGAAAACAAATTTATTAATTACCTCATAATCTTCTTGGCTTAGTGGTAACGTGGACCTGAAAAGAAAGAAGAGAAAATGGTCATGAAACAGGCATCTGTGCAAACACTGGCTTTTGTCTGATGAAGAAACCAATCTTCTGGTTCTGTGTTGATGATCTCAGTGAATTACAGACCATTTTATCACTTCAAAGGCAGCTGGGGTGAAGAGAACACAACTAGGGAGCATTATGCTCAGTATAAGTTGGGGAATGACCTGTCAGAGAGCAGTGTAAGAGAAAGGGAGCTGAGGGTCCTGGTGGACAGCAGGATGACCATGAGCCAGCACTGTGCCCTTGTGGCCAGGAAGGCCAATGGCATCCTGGGGTGTGTTAGAAGGGGGGTGGTTAGTAGATCGAGAGAGGTTCTCCTTCCCCTCTACTCTGCCCTGGTGAGACCACATCTGGAATATTGTGTCCAGTTCTGGGCCCCTCAGTTCAAGAAGGACAGGGAACTGCTGGAGAGGGTCCAGCGTAGGACAACAAAGATGATTAAGGGAATGGAGCATCTCCCTCATGAGGAAAGGCTGAGGGAGCTGGGGCTCTTTAGTTTGGAGCAGACTGAGGGGTGATCTTATTAATGTTGACAAATATACAAAGGGTGAATGTCACGAGGATGAAGCCAGGCTCTTCTCGGTGACAAACAATGGTAGGACAAGGGGTAATGGGTTTAAGCTGGAACATAAGAGGTTCCACTTAAACTTGAGAAGAAACTTCTCAGTAAGGGTAACAGAGCACTGGAACAGGCTGCCCAGGGGGGTTGTGGAGTCTCCTTCTCTGGAGACATTCAAAACCCGCCTGGACATGTTCCTGTGTAGCCTCATCTAGGTGTTCCTGCTCCAGCAGGGGGATTGGACTGGATGATCTTTCGAGGTCCCTTCCAATCCCTAGCATTCTATGATTCTCAAAGGATTTTCTTTCTCCTTTAGCTGCTTGAACTTGAAGTGCCTTCCAAAATTGACTCAGTAGGGGATAGCACACTATCAAACTAGCAAATTACATTCTGTATGACAAGTCTGTATCATCATGGATGATATCCTCATAATTTCCCAATTAGCATTATGTTAGCATCTCCACCGAAGTTTAGTTAAAGCTATTCTTTCTACCTTTTTCCCAGTCTTTCATTGAGAGTTTATCTATCTTCCGTGAGTTGGGTCGAGTGCATCTGCCACATCATGTTACAGTGGCACAGGTCAGAGTCATTATCTGAAAATCTAGAAAGCCAGTAAGTGTCTTGTTGTGCTGCAAAGGCAGAACACCAGCACTAACAGGTATGTGTCCAGGTGGGGCTGCCCAGGGAGGTTGTGGAGTCTCCTACTCTGGAGACATTCAAACCCCACCTGGACACATTCCTGTGTAACCTCATCTAGGTGTTCCTGCTCCGATGGGGGGACTGGACTAGATGATCTTTCGAGATTCCTTCCAATACCTAACATTCTGTGATTCTGTGATTGTCATGGAGAATCCAGTTTACTTTATGTGCATCTGGTTCTAACAAGAAGCACCAGACTGGCACTCCAAGACTTCTTCAAATCCTCTGTGTGATCCAAGGCATACAATGATAAACACAACTTTCCTCTGCATTAATTCAGCCACATACCTTCAGGCCTACGCCACAAAAGGAAGGGTGAAAACAATGCAGGTTTGGGAGGCCATTTAACTCCAGCTGTCTCGGCCAAGGCTGCCAGGCTGTGCCACAAAACCAGCAGTGCTTGTGTGGGTAACACCCACCCCACAACAGCACCCAGATTTAGCAGAAAGGTTCATTTCTTCAAATTGGACCATCCAAGTCATCCAGGCTTGGTCCAGATATATTTAATTTTTTTCTTAAGGAGAAAACAATAGGATCTGGAGAAACCCTAGGTACCTTTCATGGCCATCCTCACTTTGAAATACAAAATCGTATACATGATCTTATTTACATGATCTTATTGGTGTCAGAATAAACTTTTTTTAGATTTCACCTAATCTAATCATCATCTACTCCTTAAAATCAAGTACAGGAAATGCCATGGCTTTGTAAGAAACATTCAAAATCCTTATAAAATGGGACTACCTCTTTCACATTAAATTGAGCCAATAAATGGCATTGCCCCTGGTTCAGGATTCAAGATACGCTCCAGAAGCATGAATAACACCCCCATATTTCTAAATTATTTCAAGAAATCTTGTGGATTTTTACACATATTAACAAAACAAACCTTACAATTGCCTCTCTGAAGTTGGGTTATCAGCCTCATTTAGTCTCAGACAATGGTGAAAATATAACTGTCATGCCACAGGATATGAATATGTAATATGGAAGATTTGGCGCTTTTTTTCCTATTGCAGATGCACAGATTTCAGCCATAATAACTGTAGGACTCAAAGCAGACCTTAAAAAAACCCCAGACCAATCCGATTATGAACTTGCTATTTCCTTACCATGGAACCTAGACCTGAATCTGAGGCTTTTGCTAACTCAAACATTGGAGGGAAAAAACAACAATGTGTTTTATAAGGAAGTCCTTGGACTTGTAACCACCACATAAGCAACCACTTCAAGCTCTATAAGACCACACGATATTCACAGAAAAGTGACCTGAGGTACCTACCGGTTGGCAACTGTAAAAGAGCCCAGGTCATCTGTTTCTCCTATAAGCACCATATGGGGTACCTGGCAAGTCATTCACCCTGCTTACCTACACAACAGAAACACTATCTCCCTTCCTAAGAAAGGTGGAATAACCTTGTTGAGAGAGCACTCGGAGATATTCATACTTAAGATGAAGTAGAAGGTCCAAGTACTATCAGCATTGTGCTGACTATAAAGATCACCCTGGAACTGCAGTGGAGGGCAAAATCCAATGAAATTAAACTAACAGAATTTCAAATTTAGAGAGCTGACAGGACAAGAACCACCCTGAAGAATCACAGTGAAAACCCTCAGGACCAATATCTCTCTCACACAGCAGCCCTGAAGTGGTGAACAGGACGAACTCAGCTCCCGCAGTCCTCCATATGAAGACAACCACCTCCAAAGCCACAGGAAACAATGAGGTTGTCCACTTACTGAATGAACTGAAGTCCTTTCTCTATTTCTTGTTTTCTCTTCTGTCTCTCCATTATAGTTACTGTAGAGGAAGAAATACAAAAATAATCAAAAAAAAAAAAAAACAAAACACCACAAAAAGAGTCATTGTAGGTTTTGCTGGCAATTAGGCAGCATAGTATTTTGCATGTGCCTGAATTTACTACTAACAAAATTCCAGACCAGATGCCCTGAACACTGAAGTCCGTAATTTATCCACCCAACAGACACAGGACAGCAAGCAGCTCACTACCAAGCATCTGCTTTTTCTCACATGGCACTGCCAGGATACATGAGCAAAGAGGAATTACTTCAATTTGAGCTCTCTACTTCAGCTGCCAGTAAATAAAGCAATGGGAACCAACTGTTACCATGACTGCCTTCTAGGAAAGGGGAAAAAAACAGAAGTAAAAATCAACATTTCCCCTGCACTAACAGTCATTTCAGGTATTTGTACTGGGACCCTCCTGTAATAAGGAATTCTGACCATTATTTATATGGGACAGATTTAAACTAGTTTACTCCACAGCATACAAAGGCAAGTAATCTCCATAAGATGTATGGAGGTGCATCAGAGAGATATGTGAAGGAAGGAGATGGAATTGCTTGTTGTGGTCCACATAAAAGGACAGGAATGAATCAATGCAATGGGAATTTAGTGCTGAAAATCAGCAGGCAAGGGCAGCAGAGACTTGGGAATGCTCCTTTGGAGAGGGAACAGGGCTCCACCCTGGAGTGTTTTACGCTGGGGTAGGCAGCACCTGAGAAGGCTCGAGAGAGAGTTATCCCCACTTAGGGACACAAGTGCGCACAGTAACTTGTCTGGGTTTGACCCAATCCAGTCAGGGTCTCGGCAAGCACAGGCATTTGAAAAAATACTATGATGGAGTAATTTTGGAGTAATGTTCTTTTTCTTAACTAAAATGGGCTGGAATCACACCACTAGGTACATAAGCGTCATCCCCTGCAGTTTGGAAGCAAATCTTGGAATGGCTCCTTCCTGACCTCTCCCCAAGATGCACAGGTCTGCCATAGAAGAAAAGAATAAAGCAAGGGGGAAGGGATGGCACTTTGTGGCAAAATAGAGTTGCTGGCAACAGGAATTTCCCAGCCTTGTCATCAACTGGTTGTGATCACAAACAATGCTCAACATTTGACGAATGGTAACTTGGGGACACAGGCAGCGAGCACAGAAACACTGAGAGCAGATGGAGCTGAAGACACTGTGCTTGGGATGGCCTCTGAAGAGATTACGAGAAAAACAGAAGTAATTTATCTAACTGCACCACGCCAGCTTGGAAAGCATTGTCACCGAGCTCCCTTTTACCTTCCCCATCATTTTGGGTTCAAACTGGAACACAAGAGGTTCCACTTCAATTTGAGAAGAAACTTCTTCTCAGTAAGGGTGACAGAGCACTGGAACAGGCTGCCCAGGGAGGTTGTGGAGTCTCCTTCTCTGGAGACATTCAAAACCTGCCTGGACACATTCCTGTGAAACCTCATCTGGGTGTTCCTGCTCCAGCAGGGGGATTGGACTGGATGATCTTTCAAGGTGCCTTCCAATCCCTAACATTCTGTGATTCTAAGGTATCTTACAGTATCTATGGCACATTCAGTCTGGAACAGGGTGAAGGGACCTTTAAGGTATGTGAAAATCAATCCTGACAATTCAGCAAGCCCTTATTGATTGTGCTCTGCATCATGCAAAATGCAGAAGAATTGATACCTGCCCTTTACGAAGGAGAGTTGGGGGAAGGGGGAAAGGCAGGAGCAAGAGAAAGACCAGAAAGAAGCAGTAGCAGAAGGAAGCAAGAGCTTTAAAGTGACACTCTGCAGTTTGCAAGTATCATACATTAAATTTGAGAGCAATCTGGTCCAAGCAGCAGGCAGAAGATTTTAAGCAGCTGTATTTGGAATGGGATGGGCAGCGCAGCAAGAAAGTGAAAGCCAACAGACAAGGTGAGTGATGATCAGCATCTCTGTAAAGGCTTTGAACAGAAGTGGTGGTGAAAAGCAGGTAGACTTCAGTACAAGACTAACAGAAGGCCTGGAATGATTTATAAATAGCCTGGATAATGAGCAATCAGGAAGAAAGATGGAAATTCAGCAAGGAGACTGTGAGGTTAATATGATCACTAATGCTATAGGCAGACCAGCTTGAGGGGTAGCAAAAGAGACAGAGGCAATTCATTTGATATTTCTCCCTGAATGAAATTCAACAAAGACAGAAGAGGAGAGAACAGACAAGGTGAAGAGAAGTGGTAGGAACTGTTTCCACACAGAAAAAGCCACAAAAGAGGACAGAGCAACCCCAGAGGTGCGTAAGGGAGAACTGCAAGGGCCATCAGAGACAAGAGGCGGGAAAGAACCACCACAAGAAATGACAAGAGATATACTAGTGGGCAGGAGTTAAAAGGTCCAGAGGACCCTCACAAAGGCTGATGGGTGAAAGGACAGGGAGGAAGGAGGAATTTCAAACTGTTTGGGCCCTGAGTGCACTAACAGGCTTTAAATGCCCCAAACAGCCTCATCTCAGACCCCCACCCACATACCCTCTGCCCATGGTCTAGGAGGTCCATTTAAGCTCAGGTCCAGGCATACCGCACCACTGAGCTATACTGTAGGTGTACCTGTCCTCAGTCCTATCTCCTGGACAAACCCTGGACCTACACTGTAGGCAGCTTGTCTCCACTCCTGTCTCTGCCACCATCTCTTACTGCTGGACTTGCTGGGTGGACCCTGGACTCAATTCACCACCTCATCTTGTCTGTGACTGTTGATGAACTCCTACTATCAGCATCTTCTGCCTGCACTGTTCAGATATAGTGGGACTGTACCCCAGTTAGCGAGGGCACTGCTGGTGGCTGTTAACACTTTCAGCTCCAAGCTTGTCCTCCCTGGAGGAGTAGCCCATGATATGAGCCATTCTAGAGAGAACAAAACTCAGGAAAGTGAAGTAGCAGCACACAGATCTGATGAAAGGGGAGATTATTCATAACTGTGGGGAGAGCAGTTGGAACGCTGGCTGGTCGTCACAAAGTCAACAGCTGCACTCCAAAAATTCTGTGGTGCACCTTCACAATTGTGTATATCCACAAAACAGATCATCACCTTGAAAAGCTTTGGATACGCACAGCTTACTTCAACCTCTGCTTCTGAGCCCAGCTTTCAGAACACTACTGCAAGGAGTGAAGAAGAGATCAGCACCTGCTCTCATGGTTACCCTGACGCCACTGCTGTAGCATCCTACACAGCAGGATATGGAATATGTTACAATGAGAACTGCTTACTGTTGGTTGCCCACAGAGAAGGGCATTCAAACATTACTGACCAAAAGCTGGAATGGAGCCACAGGACTGCGGGGGAAGGCTCCAGAACGTCTCCTTCCTAGAGTTACCCAACTTTTTGCATCCTGGAGCTCCCCTTCTGTTTTTTTCCTCTCCTCACCATCCATTGCCACCAGAACCACCATGTGTATCTCCATCCTTACTTCATGTGGATGGCTGACCACCCTAGTGCATCTCTCCAAGTCCCACGATACTGAGCTACAGTTTTGATCCTTGCTACAAAACCATCATTAAAAAGCTCCGCTGTGCCCTGCACATTTTTTCTCTGTACTCCTACCCTCATCTTCCACAGTGAACATTCTCCAACCCAAGACCCTCCATAGCCTTCTTTAGACATAAACCGCAGGCTGATCCCCCCTCCAGACTCTTGCTCCCTGATACTGCTGCACATTCTTCTCTCCTTGCAAGTGGTCGACCAGCTTCCCCTGCTAAAACTCCATCACACCTTCAGGCTTACGTCATGACTTTGCACATGAAACTCATCTCCTCACGGCAACACCCTCAAAACACACACCATATGCTGCTGCCCTACCAGCATCCTTCAGGTTTGTCAGGAATCACTTTTTCCTTTTGATCTGACTCCACACCAGCACCCTCATCCACACATGGCAGACCTCTCCCCTGCCTCACCACTGCTGGAGGCCACCACTTGGACTCCTCCATTTCTTCCTCATACCTCCTTCCCTGCCACCTCCTTGGCAAACTCAGTCGCTTCTGTCTCCCCTCACAGTTCCAGCCTCTTCACCATGTCTAATTTGACCCTCAGACCAAGCTGCACACTCATTATGTCGGCAAACCCAACACCCAGTGAGCCACCCATACGTGCAACACTTCAGTTCTGCTGCACACCATTCCATGGCTGATGCATAATTAATTTTAAGCACCAAGCCTGTTTATGTTTTGTTTTCTCAGTCTTTTAAATATTTTCAGAAACACAGTGGAAACCACTAATGAAGCAGTGTGCCCAAGTGTCCTTTGTTGTCGTCCCATCCTGTGTTGTCCCCAACAAATCTCTCTGTCCAGACTTGTCTGCTCAAATCACCAGCGGGATTTGAATCCAGAGTATTTATATCCCCACTACTAATCTTTTATCCTTTCAGTCCAGGGATGTTTATCCTTTCTGGTCCAGCATCTAAAGAGGACATTATTCATAGTTTGTCAATGAGTTACAAACTATTTGCCAGACAGAAATAAAATGCTGCAGACAGGCAAGATGGTTTTCTTGCCTTCAAAAGGAAGCACACGCCAGTAAACAGGGTGAGTCAATCACAAACTGAGTAGATATGTTCTATGAGACACTGCAAGATGAATGGGAAGACTTGAATTTACCTTATCAAGAACCTGGGTGTTATTCCCAACCCTGCCAGAGCTGCATTTGGGCAAAGTTCTTCATACTATATTTCTGGGATGGCAATGAGTTCGCACTTGACTGACTTCCAGATTTGACTGTAACATTTCAGCAGAAATAAGTGCACCAAGACACAAATGGCAAGTTGTAGAGCTGAGACAGGAGCTCAGCCTCAGGCTGTGTGTGCTCTCCTCCAGGCAAAAGGCTCCAGGGTGAGCTTGTCTGCAACATGGAGTCTTTCACTGGCTGCAGTTTGGCCACCTCAGTGGTGCAGCAGAACCAGACTCATATCAAGCAGAGAACAGGTCACACAGCCCACTACAAACACAGGCTCCCGCTCGCTCCCGTGGCCACTCTCTGCCATGCCCCCCTCCCTGGGTTTGAACGATTCTCACAGGCGATAGCTCGCAGAGTCCTCAGCACCATGCTGCGCCCACTGGGTTTGACAACCCTGTCCCTCCATGCACCAGCCACCCCAAGGTACCTCCATGGCCACTCTCCCATACCCCAGCATCGCACTAGTCCCACTCCTGCCCTGTGGCACCATCGCAGTGGCTGCTGACGGGGTGCCACCAGCTTCACCCAGCGAGAACCACATGCGAATGCATAGCAAAGCAGCAACAACAACCTCAACCCCAGCTGAAAATAAAAGCAGTGACCATGAGTTTCCCTGGGAGGGGGATGGAGGTGGTGGGCAAAGCCTCAAGAGACCACCCCAGCCACCATCACCCCATTTTCCGCTCCCCACACACAACACCCCATGTACTACAGGCCACCCTTCCTTCTACGCCGGACCCTGCCCAAGGGGCACCGCAGTGCAGCCCGAGGAGCAAGGAGGGGGTGGTGAAGTGACGCCGCCTATCCATCGGCAACTTGCTCTTGGTTTCATGCCCAGCCAAAAATTAAATCCTGGAGCTAGTTCCCATACAGTTGGAGCGGGAGCCCCTGCTCGCCTCCTTTCCCCCACCCCCATCACTAGGCCGCCGATCCCCGGCCTTGCGTAGCGGCCGCCGCGGACAAAAGCGCCACCTCGGCCGGCCAAGGCGGAGAGGGGCCGGCGGCGCCTCCTGCACACACCCGGCTCGGCCGGGCGCCGGCACCCCGGCCCTGCTGGGAGGGGTCTCCCGCGGCAGGAGAGATCCAGGCTTCCCCGGGAAAAAAAAGAAAACAAACCAAAACATACTCTTCCTCCTTCCCCACCCCCAATCCACTTAAATAAAAATCACACATATCCAGGAGGCTGCAGGGCGGTTTTAAGATTTTTTTTAAAAGAAAACAAAAAGGGAAAAAAAAAAAAAAAGAAAAAAAAGGAAAAGGCTAACCTTCCCTGTCACCCGGAAACTGTCTAAAGCATACAAAGAATCTGAAAAAAAAAAATCCCACAACCTTCTTATTTGAAAAACTTTACAAGCCCCTACGGAAGGTGCATCTGAAAAGCTGTTCCACAAGGGTTTCTCTGCTGCTTCACGGGGTTTATACCAAACAAGAGGGGGAAACTGCAACCTAAATACTGACCTGAACACAGCTCTCAAACCTACAAACCACAAACAGGCACAAACCTAATTATTACTAAGTTTTTTCATATAAACCCAGGGGCTTTTCCCCTAGCTATCCACTTTTAGACTACTACCATATTTTTTTCCAGAGGGTGGGATTAGGATCTCTGACAATTATTTTTTGCAAACCCCATATTTTTGGCGGAAGAGGGGGTTAGCTTCAAAATCTCACCCATATTATTTTTCACTTTTTTTTTTTTTAAATTTGCCATTACACAACGTTTCATCCATGCAGTTACTATCTGAAACCTTTACTTTCTAATGAAGCAACATCCAGATTTTCTGGTTTCTCAAGTCCACCCCTTTCTACGTTCACAAACACACACACACATACAGAATTGATTAAAGACAAAAATAATCCCCCCAAAATAATAATAAAGGACTCACCTCTCCTTGGGTTTTCCCCCCCACACTATGTATAAACTTTCGTTGATAAATGGTATCGTATTACTAGAGATATTATTAATGTATTATTACTAGAAGTAGTAATAATAATAAGTAAGTGCTATTTAATTACAGAAGGCAGCATTCTGCTTCTGGATCGGCTGCCCCTGCAGCTCCCTCCATGTGCCTCCTGATCTCTTTACTTTCATTTCCAGGTCTCGCTGCTCGCTCCCTCTCAGCTGCACCAGCAAGAGAAAATGCCTCCCTGCATATCCTCTGGGCCCTAGAGGCTACCGCTTTCCATTACAAAAATTCACAGAGCCTTTCCCTTGTGGTTGCTTTTGAGATTCTTTAAGGTGAATTAGGCTTAAAAAAAATATATAAAAATAAAATCTAAAAAAAAAAAAAACCAAAAACGAAAGCACTTAAGCGGTCGAGGGTCCGTTTAATGCAACATTTTTCTTCTTCCTGGCTGTCTTTGCCGATATGTAAAATACACCCCAAAAGAAAGGAGAGCTGCCTCTGCAGAGTGATTGCATGCATGTGAAGCGCAGCAGTGAACCGAATTACGAGACACCCCCCTGCCCCCCGGCCCCGCGATGGGATTATCACATATGTTGAAGCAGTGACCCTTTTGCCCACCCATAAATGTTTGCTGGAAGGGCGCCAGAGCCATTGCCTATGGCAGAGTGATTATCTGTGCCAGACAGACCTTACTTATTCCACCCCGCACTGCTGGGGGGGCTTCCCTGTAAATAAGACCTTCTGAAAGCATAAATCTTTGGGTGGAAAGGAATACATAGTGTCTGTGTATTATTGTGGTTCTTGTTTTATATACTATTGGGATATTGTACAATATACATGCATTATATATTTTATATGCACATGCACATACGCATACATATATATATATTTTTTTTTTGTTGTTTGTTTGTTTAATATATGAATTTGGGCACTATTTTGAGCCAGATTTTTGCCTTGTTTTCATCCCAAATCCCTCAATATTTCCAGAAAGTGGGCTGAATCTCCGCAGCAGCCCATGCAGATGGAGCCCTAGGAGCGGAGCTATGGGTGGGAAGCAGAGGCTCAGTGACACACGTTATTCTGTCCTGGGAAATGGTGATGAAGATGGAAGAACACAAACCACCTTGGACAGAGGGTTCATCCACTCCTGCCCAGCTGCAGTACCATTAATTTCAAATAACCCTCTGAAATTAATTTTATGCTCAGCTCCCCATCCAGTATCCCTGGTAGGACAGGTTTTCCTCTCCCTAAGGGATTCTGTCTACCATCAGATCATAATTTCCAGACTGACACTGGTTTAAATTATCATCTCTTTTCCAATGTGATCAGTGACATATTTGCTCCTCAGTGTTTCACTTCTCTATTTACAGTGACCCAAAACAGTGTCACTTAGTGTTTTGCAGCCAAGGAACTGACAAGATTCAGAGGTAGGTAGACGGTATCACCTGAAGTGTCCTAAACTTGTTTAATATTTAAAACACATTGAGTAGAAAAGGAAAGACTTTACTATCTTGAGTAAGATTGGCTTCTGGCAGCTCTGTCAACAAAATAAACTGATAATTTATGAAATATAGGCTGTGAATTGTATAATGTACCATATGACACTGCAGAGCAGTGCTTTACACACTTCACAATATTTAATCACAATGTACTTTTTAAAAGATATTTGTTATCATCCAAATATTGTTGTCATTCATGGATAGGACAATGTTTATTTTGATTATCTCTTCAGCAGATTTGTTACCTCTTATTTTTAGGCAACACCACCATGACAATGAGTAGAGTCTAACCAAGCTGGGCCTCTGCTGTAGAAGTTGCTGGGCCAAATGTGCATTAAATAACAATCCCTGCCAAGGGGTGGCTTGGGGCAGAAAAAAAGGCCTGGTGGGGAAAAGTGAACATGGGGCCACCTGACATGCCGGAGCACATTGGGAGGGCAGCATCATGGAGCCGTTAGGCATCAAATGAGTCACAGAGCCCAAGACAAGAGGAAATGGCCTCAAGTTGCGCCAGGGAAGGTTCAGAGTGGATATTAGGAAACATTTTGTCACGGAAAGGGTTGTGAAGCACTGGAACAGGCTGCCCAAGGAAGTAGTGGAGTCAACATCCCTGGAGGTGTTTAAAAGGCTCTTGGGGACATGGTTTAGTGCCACAGTTAAGTTGTGGTTGGACTTCATGATCTTGAGGGTCTCTTCCAACCAGAATGATTCTATGATTCTACGACACCTCCAACCCTGCTGTGCTTCTGAAAAGCACAACATCACATCTGGACAAGAAGAAGAAGAGGGCTTAGGAGGAGATCAAGAGAAAGAGGAACAAACCCAAAATCTACACACAATCAAGAGTTATGCTGGAATAAGCACTATTTTTTAATTCAATAACATTTATTTTCAAGACTGAAATTCCCCACTGAACATCACATTATACTTCCCTCCAGCCAAACTCCTTTGCCTGAAGACCAAGAGGTGTTGGGCAAGGTCATGGTCCAGCAGGTACCGCTCCTCTCATGAAACAATGTTTTTCCTCAGTGGTTAACATGAAGTTTTCACGGTTTGCAAGCATGGTTGCCTAGGTCTTGTGTGCAGCTAGTCAGCAGAGTCAAAATGCTGCCAATCCCTGCTACAAACTAGTTACAGTGTCATAAAAATTACTTTGATTTATAAAGCTATTCTTTTAGGAAGAATGAATCTATGCATCTATGCTACAACGGTGCGGTGTAATTTCATTCCCCTATAGCTACATCCACAATTGAAGACTATTCTCACCCCTGTGGCCCAGGTAATTAGCCAATGTTTATGAGAAAAACAGAGAAGGCAATCAGATGTATTTGATATGATCCTGTTTATTGCTAAAGATTGTGAGGAACTAATAAAAAGTGTCGAATTTCTTCCTTATATTTTCCAAGTTCAAGCTCCCCGAGATCACACTAATTTATTTCCTCATCTGCTCTGAGTTTTTTGGCATCTTTATGCTTCTCACATACAACTGTTGTCTAGGCAGTGCCTCAGCTTCGTAATTTTCTTCAGTTGCAAGAGAAACTCCTCTTATTACTTATGATAGTTAAATTTCGCTCAACGTTTCTATCTGGTTGCTGTACCAGTTACGGCTTTTTTTTCTTTCAGCAGTCATGCTCCATAAAGAAACACAATTGCTTTCTGCATTCCCCCAGAAGGAAGAAGGGCTACCACGCCCTTCAACCTCCGTGCAGTCTCCCAGGTCACTCAGCATTGCCAATTATTGACGTTATTTTCTTGGGTCCATATAAGCATTTCATACTGTTACTTATAACAACACTTGGGACAATTGTGAGAGAATGAAAAATGCCTCTTATAATGTTTTTGGATCCAATAGCAGAATAAATCCAGCCATTACCCACTAAAACACTGATCTCACCAGGTATCTGTGGCTGCCAGCTGAAATGGCACCTGTCAGTGCCCGTAGGTTGCAACTCAGAGAGAAGGGTTGGGTTGAGATGACCTGTGCAAACACACTGCAGTTGCAAGCAGGTTTACGCACAGCTCACCTTGTCCCAGCAGATGTACTTTTATTTCTGTACTCAAGAAAATGTCACATACAATGTATACAAGAAGCTGTCAAGTAAACTGATGCGTTTTGCCCTCTGAAGTAGAAATGACTGCGCGCTCCTGGATGAAACACTTTCTGTGGCAGAAACATTTGACGTACAAAGGTGACATCTGCAGAGACATTATCTAAATGACAGGTCACACAGAAAGGTGACTCGTGTCCTATCTGTGGGTACACGGGAGGCCCGCAGAGCAACGTGGAGCTCCTCCAGTGACATATTCTCTTCCTTGAGAAGAAGGCCTGTTGTGAAAGGGCCTCAGGCGCACAGCGCCGATCCACACAGCCCCTGAGACCAGCGGCAGGGCTGCTGGGCCCCGGAGGCGGCGCTGCGGAGAGACAGGAGCGGAGGTGGCGGAGGGGAGGGACACGGGCCGGTGTCGGGACACGGGTGGGCCGGGCCCATCCCAGGCCTAAGGCCCCAGCCCAGGCCGCCTCCGCGCGGGGCACGCCGGGTACTCTCCCCGCAGGACTACAACTCCCGGCGTGCCCCGCGGCAGCCGCGAGGGCCCCGCAGCCCCGCACACGTGACCGCCTGCGGCAGGCCTGCCGTCAGCACCCGGCGCGGGGCGGCGGGGGGCCGCCCCTGTGACGTCACGCCGCGCAGCCAATCCCGGGGCGGAAAGTAAAACTGCCGGCTTTCAAATCCTCCGCCTCCCCCGCCCGCCCCTCCCCCATCATCTCCGGCGGCGGCGTGGGGGCTCGGGCCGGCGCCACTCGATCGCCTCCACCCGCACCCGGCGGCGCCGGATCCCCCGCGGCGGAGAGGTGAGGGGCGGGGGGTGTGCGTGAGGAGAGGCGATCCCGCCCCAGCCCCTGCCGCCGCCCCGGCTCCTCGCGCGGGCGGGCAGGAAGGGGTCGCCTCGCGGCGCTCCCACGCACGCCTCTCTCGCGCTGAGGTGCGGGTCACGCGCGCGTGGCCGCGGGAGACCCCGCTCTCCGCGTGCGCCCGGGGCGGGAAGGGGCAACGGCGGCGGCTCCCGGGGCCCGTTACGTGGGACCGGGCCGGGAGGGCGGGTGGCGGGGCCGCTGCGGAGAGCGGGTGGCGACGCTGACGGTGCTCGGCGGCTTCCTCGGGGGAAGAGCGGAGCACTGAGCCGGTCCGCGGGGCGAGGTGCACCGGGAGGACTGGCTGTCGCCCGGCGCTCCCGGGAGCCCGGCCCTCCCTCTGTTGCCGGGAGGGCAGAGCAGGCTGCTCCTGAGGGGTGCCGGTGCGCTGGCTGCTGCTGTGGGCAGACTGCTGTGAATAAAGCACTCGCCTGAACGAACTTTTTTGACCATCAGGAAGCGTACAGCTTCGTACAGTCTTTAAATAATGGGGAAACGTCTCTTCAGACACTTCCAGATCTTATGTTTATTTGCCGAGTGTACTATCTCTTCGAATTTTTTTTAAGCTTTTCCTGCAGAAGAGCTAGCAGTTCTCTGGTAGGTTGACAACTGGGTGTGGCTGACATGTTTGGAATAAAACATGCTTCAGGATGTGATGACGAATTTTCGAGTTGCAATTAGGAAGCAGTCTGTCTGTAGGGTGAAGAAAGTGAAAGGTGATTTAAGGCAAAGAGAAGCAAAAGGAGGGAGTACACCTCCAGAGTATAGAAGGGTGTTATAGCAGAACAGAACTAATTTTTTTTAAACAGTAGGGTTATGAGGTATTTAAAAGTAAGGTTAATAATTGAACTAGGTGAACAGACTGACTTCTTTGGTCCCTCACTTTTGTTTCTGTCTGGTAAAGCCTTCATGGGTTGGAGGTTGTCCTCTCTTCCTTCCTTCTTGGTGTTGGATTGGCAGAGGCTGGGAATGTCCATCAGTTTCATGCCTGTGTGGCTTGGTAGGAGTGGAGTAAGTTACATGAGCATCTTTCTACTGGCAGCACCTACTTGAGAGGACAGTCATCCGAGAAAAGTGATGTTGATCAGCCTTAGAGATCCACCCCCCACACATCCCATCCAAAAGCAATACTAAAGTTAATGAAAGCAGAAGAGAAGCTGTACTCTGGGGAAGCTGGGGGCAAATACTTCACAGCTAGGTAGCAGGAAGAAAGGATGTATGAACAACTTTTGTTTAGAGGGTGTTTTAAAACCAGTGCTATTGAACTCAAAGATCTGCAAGAGTGTGGGGCCACTTCTGAGTCAGATAAGAATAGATGAGAACCAGATTTCTGTTGTAGGAATGGACCTTCAGCCCTTCTGACACCAGAAGTCTGTTTTATAAGTAGGTTGCTTCTAAGCACTAGTTGTGTAGTCTTTTATCCCAGCGGAGGTGCTGGGATAAGAAACATGCTCCGTTTATCCTGCTGAATGAATAGAGGCCGGTCACTTCACACAGTGACTGACATTCGTTAAATAATGGAATGCATATGCTATTAGGCATGGCTAGATTCAGTTTTGTGCCTCAAGACAAAATGTTCACTAACGCTTTGTCAGTGTAAGATCATCCTGTTTAATGTGTGTGATGAATCTGTGTGGGACATCCGAAAGTAAAGAGACTCTCACAAATCTGAGAGAGCTTTGTGTGCAACACACATGATGTTTTCAGCAACGCGGTGGTTCTAGAACTATGCTGACAATGGCACTAGTGGGGATATCACTGAAAAGGAAAAACAGTTGTGTTCATTCTAGCTTCCTTCATAGAAGAGGGGAAATGTGCAGCATGTATAATTAAAGGATGGGGCTTGGGGAGAGAGAACTGTTACATTTTATCTATAAAAGTGTTGTGCAGAGAGTAGCATTTTAATGTGGCCTTAATCCATGGTTTAGGTACTGGTTATTTATGAAGTGTAACAACTCCATCAAAACCCAAGTCTTGTCAGCATTGAAAGAATCAACACTGACTGGTGGGTTTTGGAATGTTAATCTGGCCAGGCTGTCATAAGTGAGCCATGGGGAAAATGCTAATGACACTGAAAACTCAATTAGACAATTCAATATTTCAGGAACAAAAACACATTAGGATCAAATAAATATGATTATTCATACAGTTTGTATTATAGCTTGCTTTTTTTATGTTGACAATTTATTTTAATCAACAGGGCTTAACACTTGGACAAGCAGAAAAATGGCATCAGAAGACATCACTAAGCTTGCAGAGTCACTTGCCAAAACTAAAGTGGGCGGTGGACAGTTGAGCTTCAAAGGCCAGAGCCTTAAGCTCAATACAGCTGAAGATGGTAAGAAAAAAATACCCTTGTGTTTTGCAAGTGTCTCCTTGAAATTCTAAAGTCTTGTTAGTAAACCTCCTGCTAATCCTGCATGGGCAAGTTGTCATAATGTTAGCTATGATGTGAGGATCATTCATCTACAGCTGCTTTTGACAGAGACATTTCTTTCCCCTGTACCCTGCCTTGACCTGATGCCCTGGCAGTGCTACAGCTGGCAGAATTGGGGTTTGGCTCCCTGGTGTGTAATTCTTGTTTTCTTAGTGTTCTCTCCAAGTGCTTTTGACACTCTCTGTGCATTAGAAGTCAGCACTCCTTTTAGAAACAGTAAGCAAGTGGATAGCAGCTCTTGGAACAAGTAGGTGCTTCAAAGACTTGCGCAGATGAATGGGCTGGTATGTTAGTCTGCTGCAATAGTCTAGTTTCTTCCCAAATTCTGACCAATTTGTTAGACTCTTATTTTTTTTCTGGAATATCTCTCTTGCTGGTGTATGTGTGTTTTCCAAATAAAAATGTCTTGTGGTGGCTGCTAATGTAAATATCTGGAGAACATGTATGTATTTAGAGCAACACTTGTGCCACACCAAGGAACAGCATGAGAGGTTGTTTGCTATATTATGTAACTTTTTTACTGATTCCAAAGGTGATACTTTTTTATATGTCATTTTAGTAGTGCAAAGCCACTGAACTATAATGAAAGGCTTTGGAGCTTGGGAATGATAACAAGTGCCCATTGACAGGAGAGAGTCTGCAGCCTGCTCCCGTGTCTTGTGTAAGATTTCTCTAAACTGTTCCACCCTGGCATGTTTGCTAAACAGGCATCTGCTTTTGCCAGTCAGTGGGAAATTCTTCCCGTTGATATGGCACAATTCCCATCAACTTTTAGCTTAGTCCTTGCACCTTTTGCACATACACTCTATCTCCTAAACCATGTGAGGAATGACAAAGGATTCTCATTTAGGAAGTAAGGAAACCTACTTTTGCAAATAGGGGGATGGCTATTGGAAAACAGAACTAGAAATAAATTCTGAGAAGGCAGGGTAAGGAATGGAGAACGTTCTCTCTAGTGACCTGACACTTTAGCTCTGTTCTCACTGCTGTTTCAGGATTCTTTCAAATAATGTAATTGAGCTGTTTTCGCTAAGGGTGGAGTTGAGCAAGTGCTGCTGCATCAGAGTGTTATTGTGGTATCCGAGATGACAGTTAAAAGGCCAACTAGACTATTTGCTTTTTGCAGCTGAAGAAGTGATCAAACAAATAGAGGAATTTGATGGCCTGGAAGCATTGCGCCTGGAAGGCAACACAGTGGGTGTGGAGGCAGCAAAAGTCATTGCCAAAGCTTTGGAGAAGAAATCAGAGCTCAAGGTGAGATGCTCAAGTGGGTGGATGTGAAGGGGAAAAAGTAATGTAGAAATACTGAAAGCCTTCCTATGCTCCTCCTGCGGAAGTGTGCTTTGAGTTAGCTTGGTGGAAAGAACAACCATATGAAAATGGCAGAACTTGGGGACTTTAGGATAATGGGAACACTTTCTGCATTCCTAACTGTTCCTGTTCAGGAGGCTTCCAGTCTTTAAGCTGGGAAGCTCTGCAAGGAAGAGCCTGTCTGCAGAGGTAGCATCTGTAAATGAAGAACTGCGGCAAAACAACTTAAGTACTAATGGAAAATGGGTCATACCTTCTGGAGAAGGATGAGATCTTCTGAAGAATGAGACATCAGAGAATGCCTGGATAGGGAAGAAATCATGAAGAGAATGTGTACCAGGGATTTTTTCAATGTCCGGGCTGTTTCCCTACTACTGTTGTAGCCTAATGTTAGAAGGATGCTGTGCTGCTAGAGGCACAGTCTGTTGCAGGAGATGAGTATGAAACGTAGATTCACGTTAATCACCTAAGTGTGGCTTTCCAAGCAAGTTCAGATTGTTGAGCTCCATACTTTAGTAAAATCTGCATTCCTAATGTACCTTTCAGTTTCATGCTGCTTTTTCCTGTAATTTTCTCAGCAGAAATGAATTCCAGCTTGAATGCAAGCAAGGGTTCTTTTAGTGTTATTTACCCTGTGCATTTCAGTGGCTTTATGTCCTTGTAAGTGAGGTGATTGCAGCATTAGTTCTCCTAGCTCTTTAGTACAATCAAATGACAAGCCCAAAGGAAGGCAGACAGTATTAACCTGTCCCCAGTGATGTAATGCAGCTTGTGTGTGTAAACTTCTGTACAACTTTGTTGTCTTAAATATTTTTAATGGTTTCTATCTGTATGTTTCTTATTTTAGAGGTGTCATTGGAGTGACATGTTCACAGGAAGACTGAGGTCGGAGATCCCTCCTGCTTTGGTAAGTAAAAACTAGATCTGAGACTTCTGACTAATATAACTTGTTTTCTCATCTGTAACGCTTTTTGTGGGAGTATGTTTTTTAGCACAGACCTGATCTTTCTCTATGCCATTAATGCTTAAGTGTCTCAGAATATGTGAGTGATTCTTTTTCGCTCCTTCTGTATGAGGTGGAGAAAAGTTGATAAAAGGCCAAATGCCAGTCCATAGTAGTGAAGAAACTCATCACTGGGGAAAACACCCTCGTGATCTGATGGATAGAATGGAAACTAAGCTTTCTAAATAGGAGCATATGGCCATCTATTCCAGGAGCATTACAGAGGTCCCTGCCTCCTTGAGTCCTGTGGAGCAAGAACATGATAAACTCAACAGCATGAAAATAATACTTATTTTAGCAGTGTAGAGGGGGAAACTTGCTTTGAAAAATGTGTATTTGACCTAAAGAGATGGAATAACTTCTTGGTAGTGGCTTTGTGGTTATCTTTAGCTTAATTTGCACTTGTTCTCTGGCTTTAGCTGTAAAGTTTTATTTTCCTGTGCAGCTTTTCTGAATGTCTTGAAAGTGGAAATTTTTTGCAGCATCACTGTCATACCCAGCCACTGCAGTGATGCTGTCACTAGAAGTCAATCCACTCCCTCCCACCCACTGCCATCTGTTTTCTTACAGATCTCTTTGGGGGATGCACTCATCACTGCTGGAGCCCAACTGGTGGAGCTGGACCTGAGTGACAACGCCTTTGGGCCAGACGGTGTTCGTGGCTTTGAGGCACTGCTGAAGAGCCCTGCATGCTACACCCTACAGGAACTCAAGCTCAATAACTGTGGCATGGGCATTGGTGGTGGCAAGGTAAGGGTTGTCTACTTTTTGGGAATGATGTCAGAGCCAGGACGTGGCTTCAGACTGCCCTGCACATAATCACAGAGTGGCTGAGGTTGGACGGAATCTTGGGTGGTCATATAGTACAACTCCTCTGCTCAAGGCAACCAGACCTGGTTGTTCACAGCTGTGTTTAGTCAGGTTTTGAATATCTTGAAGGATGGAGATTTCACAGGCTTTCTGGATAGTCTTTAACAACCTTCACAATAAAAAGTTTTTTTTGTGTTTTAATGGAACTTTCTCTGCATTGGTTTGTGTGCATTTGTGTCTGCCTCTGCCTTCTTGACACCACTTTCTTCCCCCTCTCCTTTTGTTCTGGCAGTTCTTACACATGGGTAAGATTTCCCCTAGAGCCTTCTCTTCTCCAGCTCTCAGTACTTTCCCAGTACATAAAATTCTCCAATTCCTTAATCATCCTTTGCTGGACTCATCCCAGTATGTCCATGTAGGAGCCTGGAACTGGACACAGTACTCAGATGCATTTCACAGGTCTGAGAGAAGGGTCACTTCCCTTGACAATGCTTTTCCCAAGGCAGCCCAGCAGACTTTCCTGCATATCACTAGCTCATAGCCAGCTTCTCGACCCCCAGGATTCCCAAGTTCTTCTCTGCCAATCTATTTTGCCCCCAGCTGACCCTCAGCTTGCACTGGTATATGGGCGTATTCCTCCCTGTGCACAGGACTTTGTATTTTCCTTTAAACGTAGTGAGATTCTTGTTGGCCCATTTCTCTAATCTCAAGATACCTTCGCTCTACATGTTTTCATGGATGAATTTCTGGAGTATGAAAAGCTCATCTGTTTCTCTAGGATAGGAAAACAGTTCTATCCTAAACATTAGATTCCATGTCAAGAGAGCTAGTAGTCTTGCATTTGAGAGAACAGTGTTGCCAAGCATAGCACTGGAGGGATGCCTGTTGGATGAAGGAAAAAAACGGGACTAACTTGTTATTACTAAGACCCTATATGTTTGTCTGTTAAAGAATGAAATGTTCTTACTGTTGTCAATGTGTTCTAGTGTTGCAAAATTGTGACTTCTTGCCTAAGGCTGTAATGTGCAAGTGCTGTAGTTACAGACAGATTTATTGTATACCCTGCTATAGAAACAGGTACATTTCGGTGGTCACTGAAGTATTTCTTGAGAGCTGGATATACAAACCACATCTGGATTCCTTCAGAATGAGATGCTGGGGTAGTATAAACTGCTTCTTTTATCTCTAGATATTGGCAGCTGCTCTGAAAGAGTGTCACAGGAAATCAAGTGCTCAGGGCAAGCCTCTTGCCTTGAAAATATTTGTGGCTGGCAGAAACCGTCTGGAGAATGATGGTGCCACTGCCCTGGCTGAAGCCTTTGGGGTAAGTACCAAACCAGAGCTTCTTGGCAGCAAATGGAGCAAGGCGTGCCTAAGTGCTAATGTTAAAGATAATGCACATAGAGCTTATCTGGGCTTGGAGGAAGTGGCTGGTTGTTGGTTTGCTGAAGTCTCAATGTTGTTTACTGCTGAAGCTGGAGGCTTCAACAAGTGCAATTGGAATTTATGACTGAATGTTTCTGTGACCTAAATTTACAAGCGCTTAACTAGTGGCTGTGTAAAGATTTACCTGAGGGAGAAATAGGCATCTCCTGAGTAATGTAATAGTCCTCTGTGTGCATGGATGTTATCTGGCACTGGGGTAGGTGTACCAGCTTTGTTCAGTCATCTGGTAAAAGCAACCTAGTATTTTCACTAGGATCATCCTCTGAGGGCTCTAAATGCTGCCTAGCTTTCTCTAGCTGTCACTGGCCAACTTGCACATTTGTTGGAGGAAGAAAATTCATTGCGGTTGGGCCATCTAATGCCCTGTTCTTTCCTCCATTGCTGCTGAAAGTGACTTCTGAATTATAATAGATTTTTTCAGGTATATTTACAATTATATTGCAAGTTATAGGTTGTTCTTTTTGTAAAGAGCTGTCTGAATGTGATTTTGACTGACCAGTAATCAGGGCAAAAATAAGACTTCTTAAATATTAGAGAGGCACATAAAAAAGCGATTCATGAGGAATTCAGACTGAATGGCGCTACCAAAATGGGATTAATTAGTGTTTTGTGACATACTGTTTAGGCCATAAACAGTGCTCATACTCATTTTCTTACACGTTTGCTCCTGCAGTCAGGGAGAAGTGTAGATCTTAATTAGAAAAATACCATATTCAGTGATGTTGCTTGATCTGTTTCAATGTTGTTGAACCACAGGTGAAGAGCTCTTGTTTTAAGGTATCTAGGGCAGGCACTATAGGAGGATGCTACTTGTGACTCTTAGAATCAGGGCCTTGTGTTAATCTGGCACTTTCCACGACCATGCAGTTTCACTTAGATTTGTGACATAATTGCTGTTAAATAATTCTATGTAGAAGAACTAAAGGAGTTTTGAGTTGAATGAAAATGTTGGGTTTTTTTTAAGGAAGCACTATGTTCTTCGGTTGAAGAATGTCTCCTAACAGCTTTTTATCTGCATCCTTTCCCAGATCATTGGGACTCTAGAAGAGGTCCATATGCCACAGAACGGAATTAACCATCCTGGCATCACAGCACTGGCCCAAGCCTTTGCAATCAACCCACTGCTTAAGGTCATAAACTTGAATGACAACACCTTCACAGAGAAAGGAGCTGTGGCCATGGCAGAGGTGAGTTGTTCTAAGCAGTTGCTTTGGGTTTGTTTTCTGCCTTCCAGTCTCTTCAAATATAGTTAGCACTAGCACCTCTGGGTTAGAGCCACGTGCCACGCTGCAGTGGGAAAGATGACCTTCCAGGAGTGATAGGATGTTCATTTACTTTCATGTCTGTACTTTTAAATTTGTGCTGTCTTGCAGACTCTGAAGGCGCTTCGGCAGGTTGAAGTGATCAACTTTGGAGACTGCCTGGTGCGTTCAAAGGGCGCTGTTGCTATTGCTGATGCTGTTAAAGAAGGGCTTCATAAATTAAAGGTACAGTCTTCTTGCTGTTCAGCTTTAAATCTCGTGAAAATGCCTAGTTTCCCCTTTCCTGTTTCTCTGTCCATTCTCCTACTACTACTGGTTATTTTAAAGTGGGTTTAACTTCAGTGCAGACTCTGTGCTCACAACTTGAAAGCAATAAGATGCATTGTACATCAGTGGCGTCGCCATAGTGTATCAGTGATCCACGACTCTGCTTGATGTATTTGAAGCTGTTGGTTCAACTCAGCAAGTGCTAGTCAATAAATCTGATAATGAAAGTACCTGCTTTTCGAACCGCTCAGAGGGTCTTGAGCAGGGACTGAGACATTCCTCTTTCTGAACAGCTTGTAATTTCTTCAGCATTTCAGAGTTCATACAGTTCATGCTTTTTCTTTGTTAGGGCATGTATCAAAGGTCCAAGTATTTTTAGTTTTTTGGCAATACCACAGCATCCTGCATTAGTGTTTGCACAGGACTTGCATTTGACAACATTCTAGACAGGCCTAAGTCCAGTCAGTAATGTAAGTAAACTAGGATCTCTCGAAACACCTGCCATGGGTCACAGCTGCACCAAGACAGATGCTGAACACTAATTCCTAATTTTGCAATCTTACAAGAACAAAAATTAATCTGAGTACTTTTATGTATGTATATGAACCTGGTACAGAAAGAAGTAAGTACTTTGTGGTATGAGATCCCTTGCTCAGGCTTCTGCTGGTTCTTCTGAATCTCTCAGGAAAACTTAAGTAAGAATTCTAATGGGGGTATTGGGATGAACAGCCAGAAGTTAAATCCTTTTTTTCTAGAGCAGAAGTGGTTAAGGGAGGGTGACATGAAGCAATCCTAGCTGATTCTTTCTGTTCAAGGACTGCTTCCCTTTTGCTGTTAATATTAAACCTCTTCTCAGGAAAGGATTGATTGAACACACCATGGATTGGTGGAGGATGGTGTCTGGCTGTTGAGTAACTTACTCTTCCTAGTTTGTCCACACTGTTTCTCTGCTGGCTGTGTTTTTCAGAAGTGTTAATACCACTTATAGTTGGTCTTTTGAAGGCCTTAGCTTGCAACCTTACGGTTCAAAAGCAAATGTGTGCAGTCTGTTTAATACAGTAGCTACCCTTCTTCTGTAACACTGGTGTGTGAATTCTGGAATGCTCCTGTGGCCCTTGAATAAGTGAAGTCAGCTGGTTGATAAGGATTAAAATGTCTGCTGCCTTTTAGGCGAACAGTCAGAATGGTCTGGTCTCTGTGGCTATTTTAGCAAAGTGGTTACCTTCAGTAGTGCTGCTCTTAACGATAATATGTTTCAAAATGCCCCTTTTAGGTATATGAGGTAGGAATGTGTGTCAATGGTTTTTTTCTGCTAAGAGTCTGTTCAGATGAGAGTCTTTCCAGAACACTTGCGAGCACATAAAGCTTATGGGGGTGATAGATGTTAATAGGAATTCTGCAAACAAATGTTCTTCTGCTTCTTAGGAACTGAATTTGTCTTTCTGTGAGATCAAACGAGATGCTGCTCTGACAGTTGCTGAAGCTATTGAAGATAAGGCAGAGTTGGAGAAGTTGGATCTCAATGGTATGTAAGTTTGCTAGATCAAAGTATGTCTAGTCTGATCCCAACAAGAAATCCGTAGGAAGAATGTTGACAGTATCGCATATTCTAGTCTTGCAATTGTCAGTGTTTAAAAATGGTACTATGAGAGAAGCTGAACTTGGATAACCTCGGGACAGGAAGCAGATAGGTCTGAAAGTTTTCTGAAGCCATGAACTCAGTTAATTGTTAAAGTTAAGCAGTTTCAGTATATCTTGTAAGATGGAAAGATTAAACTGATACCCATACTTGTTTTCAGTAAAACTTTTTAAATTGTTCATTGTGATCTCAGATATCTCATACTTGCAAACAAAAACCTCTGTGTGCATCTCTGCAGAAGAGTGGGAGAACTTTGACCAGTGTTGGCTTTTTCTGTTCATATCCTGGGTCACTGCATTTCAGTGGTACTGTGCTGTGTGTCTTTGTTTTAGAATTGCTGAGAACAAGAGCTGTTTATAGAAGTAAAAGGAGGTCTCTTGAAGACACTCTGAAAAATTAGGGGGTTTTGTCTCCAGCCATTGTGTAATACTGCTGAAATTTGTTTAGCAACTGTTTAATTCTGATAACAAGTCTGCATTGTTGCCTCTGAGGTGTTGTCTATAAATGACTGATAACTGTTCAGTTTCAGAAGAGATATATAAGAATCTGTAGCAAAATCCTCAAGAACAAACTCGTGTGCTTCTGTTAAGTCTGTTCTCTTTCCCCCATCAACTTAGGTAACTGTCTGGGAGAAGAGGGATGTGAGCAACTCCAGGAGATCCTTGAAGGCTTCAATATGGCAGCTGTGCTGGGATCTTTGAGGTAGGCAGGCTACTAGAGCTTAAATCAGAAATCTGGCGATTTTCATGAAGACTTGCATTTGCCTGTTTGAAAATAAGAACTGTAATGTCACAGATGGGTGTTGGTCTGAGTGTGGGTTACCATGACGGGATTCAATAAGCAGGATGAGCCATGTGTCTTGTTTTTATGGATGGATTTATTAGTGTTAGTCATTTATTGTGTTTCTCACTCTTCGCTTGCCATTGTCAACTGGGTGACTGAAGCCTGAGTGTCCTCTTAACCTGTTGTAGCTGGAGATGTACTTCTTGCAGTAAGGCTTGAAGGGAGACTGCTTTTTTGTTCTTGAAAAAAGGTTTGAATTCAAATGTGCGGGAATTGTGTAATTAATGTAACTCTCACATCTTAGTGATGATGAAGGGGAGGAGGAGGAGGATGATGAAGAAGAGGAGGATGAAGATGAAGAGGAGGAGGACCAGCAACAACTGAAGGAGAGAGAACAGGGAGAAGAGGAGTCACTGACTCCTAAGAAGATAATTGAATCTCAGGTAAGCTTGGTTCCAGTGCATTTCTGTTTCCTCAACTCAAGGAGAGTGAAGGAGGAAATGAGATCGGGAGTGAGTCTGAACTTGGAGCGCTGGCAGGAGTTCACATTCCTGGGTGGGCTGGCACTGTAGTAACAGTCAGGGACAAAACATGCAGGAAACAAAGAAAATTGATGACTTGGAAACCTGTGTTGTTGAAATGTGCATGTGAACGCATACATGGAGGGAGAGGCTGAGGGGCGATTTTAACAAACACAGGCAGAAGAAGTCTTCCCATCTCCAGAAAATGATGGGAACCTTGTATATGCAGTGTCATGCAGTCGTGCTAGCATGTTCTGGCTATTTCAACTCTGAGCTCATTCCAGCCTCAAATAGTTTGCAAATAGAACAAATCCTGACTTGATGCACCTCTGTCCTGACCTGTCCTATGTACGTTTGCTGCTGAACCAATTTATTTACTTCCAAGAGTAAACTTGAGATGGATTTTGCCTGTTTCAGGATTCAACTCCAGTGCCATCTCCTCCAGTGGATGTTGCCACGTTCCTTGCTTTCCCATCCCCGGAGAAGCTGCTGCGGCTAGGACCAAAGTGCTCTGTGCTGATAGCTCAGCAGGTAGGTGAGCCAGTGCTCTTCTCTGCTTGATTCTCTCTCAGAATCGTTTAATCCCCAGAGGTGATAACTTGCTCTCTTGAGACCTAGACTTGCATCTTCTCCTCAGTGATCCTGAGGAACCTTGTGGAAGTAGAAGATTCAGTTAATGCTTAATACTGCCACCGGAACTTACATCACAAGGCACAAGCAACACTCTAAGACAGAACTGATGTCAGTCAGCAGGAGGCTGTAATTCTTGTCACTGCCCTAGTAGAGACCAATCTTCTGAAGCTGATGCACAGTGAACTTAAAGGCCCTTTTTTTTTTTTTCCCTTCTCTTTCAGACAGATACATCTGACGTAGAGAAAGTAGTTACAGCTCTCCTAAGGATATCCTCAGTCTTCAAAGATGAAGCCCCAGTGAAAACAGCAGTGCAGGAAACAACAGGTGACTGGGCCTTTTTTCACTTCATGGTGTGACCTGTTTCCATGTTAGGGACCCCACTGCGATGCAGGAAAGGCCCGTGTGGGCCAGGCCACTGGACTGTTTCATCCCTGGCAGCAGGAAAACGTAGATAACAAAGTACCAAGCTGTGCTGTGCTGTTGAGCAGAGTGAAAGTAGAGATTAATTCTGAACTGAGCATATCTTGTGCTTCCAAAGCTTGATAATGAATGTCTCTTGTAGTTGCAGTCTTGGTGGACCTGTGCTGCCCTTACCTGCATCTCCTTCATGCTGGGCTGTCAGTAGCCAGTAGTTCTGTGCTCCAAGATCTGTTAGTTTTTCAAGGTTGTTTATTTAAAAAGTATTTTGCAGGAAGTTGCCTCTCCAGTGTAGTATTAAGAGAGTATAAAAAAAAAAAGAGACCTCTTAATGTTCCTTCCTATCAACCTATCAACATCTTTAATTTCTTCAGGAAGCAGAGATTTGCAACACAGGACAAGACACAGAGGCTAATGTACAGTCAAGGGACTGTTCTCACTGTATCTTGTGGAGCAGTGATTTGTATTATGTCTGATTTTTGTGTGGACTAATAGTATCCCTTCATGTTCTCACTCAGAAACAGGAATTCCCAAGCACTCTTAGACATCTGACCACTGGCTTTGATCTTTTTCAAATCCTTCAGTCGTACAGCTCTCCCATATATGAGCTGCCTATCAATATTGTGCAAAAGAACAGGATCAATTATTTTTAAGACCACTTAGAGTGATTTACTGTAAACAAATGTGCGTTTCCCTAGCTTAGAATTTCTTAGTTTGCGATACATAGACATGGTGAAATTGTGTTAGCTGTTGTCTGTAAAACAGTAAGGTAATAGTTCTCTCCAGTTGGTTATGGGTCCAATCAGCCAAAAATAGTCAGCTGACATCTCATTGAGCTGGTGCTGGCCTTTGCTCGTGCCCCTTACAAGTTGTCTCAACGAAAAATGGAGCACAGGATATGATATTCCTGTTGTCTGAAGTGTGCTTGCATATGTATTTATCTCCAAAACTGTTCCTTACTACTCCTGCCTCTTAGGGCAAGGTAGAACATGGCAATTACTTTCACTCCTGATGATGAGGTCCCTGGTTAATGTCTGACACTGTTCTATAGCCACTCTAGTGGGTTCTGCCTGTTCCAGGAAACCAGAACAGTCAGAGGTCAAAACTGGTGCCTTGCTGACCTTGTAGACATGAGAGGCTAAAGCACTCATCTGCCTATACCTTGCAGTGGAATACTGGCCCTATGGAAGCCCCGAAAACAGTTGAACAAGTTTTCTCATTGTGTTCTTATTGTTTTTTGTTTCAAATGAAAGGTGAGTTCTTGCTGGCCTTTAAAATTTCAAGGCTCTAACTCTTGCTGATATAATTCATCTGATCATATATATATATGCACACAGCATGTATTGAGTAGGGCATTTTGTGGTGCACAGTACTGAGTGAAATTGCATCTGAAGCTTGGCAGTGTAGGAATTTGGAAGGGGTTTTGTTCTGTTGTTGTGGGGTTTGTTTTTTTGTTGTGTTGGGATTTTTTGTGGGATTTGTTGAGGTTTTCTTGTTGTTTGGTTTGGTTTGTGGGGTTTTTTCCCCCTTTGTATCAGGCCTTGTACTTAAGGACTGGGTTTTATCTTTCACAGTGTTTGAGATTATACTTGGTCCCTGCAGAGACAACTGCAATCTTAGCACCTCCCCAAACTCCTGTAACAGCCGATAATCCCTGGGGTCCTGTATGATCAATCTTGATCTTAAAATCTGTAACAGAGTCCCTTTCTTTATTGTTTAATATGATGCATTTATTTTTTTTTAGATGCCTTGATGAGAAAAGCCTTCACTTCTGCCACATTTAATTCAGATGCATTTGTCACAAGCCTCTTGATCCACATGGGACTACTTAAGGTGAGGAAGCAGGAAAGAGTTAAGTTATGGTCTGTTTAGGCTGTTGAAGACCAGACTGGCTGGGTTTTGGGTAATTATGTTGCCATGGAAGCAGCTGGGTGCCTGTGCATGCCTGATGCCCAGGGACAATGGAAGTCTGCAGGTCCAGCAGAAATTGTAAATTGCAAGGTTGCACTAGGATGGCAGAGGTGTCAGCTCTTTGTACCTCTTCTGCTTAATGTGCACTGTATTCTCAGTCATGCCCTAAAGGTGGGGAGGGTCAGGGAAGGAAATAGTGCTGCTACTGCACTATGGTGTCTATAAAAAGCTGTGTCCAGGAGTCTAACCTACAATATTATTAGTTAATGTGGTCCTTTAGGGCAACTCTTAGCAGCATGGCTTGAAAACATATATCCAACTACTCGTGCCAGATCAGTAGTATTCAACTTCATGCTTTGGAGTATCTTCACCAAATGCTAGTGTTAAATATGTAGTTACAGGGCATGAACTTTCTTGCAAGAAAAGATGGAGGTTGAGTAGGAAACCTGTGAATTGCTTTAGAATACCTGTAGCTTTACTTTCAGTGACATGACTGGAGAGAGGTTCTTTCTGCAAATTCAAGAAGCACCTTTGCCTACTTGTGCTACAAGGGTTAATGTTTCCCAGTGCCTCAAGACCTAGAAGCTGAGAATGGAAACTTGGACCAAGACAATTCTAAACCACAGAATAGCCATAATCTATGTTATAGCAGCCTGCTCTTAATTATTTTTATGGATTTCCTTCTGGTGATATCCAGCTTGGGGTACAGACAGCTGTTGACATGTTTGGATACAATCTCAATTAAGTCTTTCCCTGTGTTCATTGGACTAATGCTGAGCTTCCTACTTTTCAGACAGGTCAGCAGAACCAGAGGTGGCTCATTCTGCACTATGAAATCCAAGGTCATACACTTAGGAACACAGGTCTAGATCCTGTCTACAAAATGAAGGGCTTTAGTTGAAGTGGCAGTGGAGAAGTGAATAAAAACAATATAAGAGTTGGAACATGTAGGTTAGCATCATGGTAGGAGCAAGAATAACTTACGTATCATGTAAACAGGGAGATGACTTAGCTTTATCTTGTACATAATGATGAGACCAGTTCTGGGAATACTGGATGAAGTTCTGCAGTAAGCCTGCTGAAGAACTGGAGATGGTATAAAAATGAGTTACAGAATAATACAGGAAAAAAATTATGTAATTAAGGCAACTGAATTCTTTATCAATTGAAGTCTAGTGGAATTCCTTAGGAAAACACTTTGACACAAGGCCTATGAGAAGATTCGGCTGTTTCACTTGCAAGTTCGTTACTTCCCTTTCCCTATTAGTACTGCTGTCAATTGATAAGTACTAGAATGTCCTTGATGCTACTCTCATTAGAGATCCTGGGGCTGGGAGTGTATGGAATTGGCTACCTTTGTGTTGGGGAACACTGCACTTATTCTAGTGAGGAGCATTCTCTCCTACAGTGTTTAGGAGCACTTCATTCAAGAGAATTCATTGCCTCTGTGAACTGTAGAGGATTAGATAAAATCACGATTGATGTCTGATTTCATCTTCTTGTCCTTTTCTCAGAGTGAAGAGAAAATCAAAGCTGTCCCAAGCCTCTATGGTATTCTTATGACCTTGAACCATATGGTCCAGCAGGATTATTTCCCGAAATCCCTGGCTCCTGTTCTCTCAGCTTTTATCACAAAGTGAGTATTGTACTTGCCGTACAGTCTTTTGCACAGGAACTGGTGAAGCTGTTTGAGGGTTAATAGCTACATGCAAGCTGTTCTGTTAAAGCCCAGTAAATATCTCTTCTGAAATTAAGGATTAATAGTTTAATGGGCCTCTACTCTTATCTTGCTTACTCCAGTATGCAAGGTTTAAAATAAAATGTTGATCCTGAAGAATAAATGGTGGAAAGCTGGCTTTGCAACTAACTGGCTCTGAAGCAGAGATTCTTAATGCCAGTCACAGAAGAGGTGTTTTGAACTTAAGAAAACATGTCAGTGCTTGAGTCAACTATGAGTACATTGGATCTAACTGCACCCTTCAAATTATCTGAGTATGAGGGTCAGCAGAGCTTTACCTGAGTTTTTAGTGCTGTGTAACACTGAACACCAGCAGACCAGAAACAGTGCAAAGCACAGAGACTGAATTTCTTCTCAATGAAACTGTTCCTACCGTGGCAGCAACAAGGCCAGTGACTTTTTTTTTGAGAACTGAATTTGGAGCACAAGTGGTGAAGAAGCTGCTGCTACTGCCTGTTTCCATTTAATGTTGTTACTTCTAATATAGGTATAGAGTCAACCCTGTTCCCACCAGCTTTAGTTTCTCTAATGTCTCAAAGCATAGTGAATTCCTGTATAACCTCATCTAGGTGTTTCTGCTCCTGCAGGGGGATCGGACTAGATGATCTTTTGAGGTCCCTTCCAATCCCTAACATTCTGTGATTCTGTGAATGCAATAGTTGTGGAAGCTGTATCTCTTCTGGATTAAATCAGCACTGATGAGACTTAGAAAAAACATTTTAAACAGGCCTTCCCTTGAGAGAGGGAGGATTAAATACTACTCTTCAACAGTCAAGACAAAAAACAGTACAAAACTGTCACTTTAGGCAAAACCAGCAGAGGTCTGAAATCCATTTGGAGCTCAGTGGCTGGTTCACTCAGCATGGACCAGATGCCCTGTAGGGTTCGAGCAGCTTTTTAATGGGGTCCAGAATGAGGCTTAAGCCTTCCTGATTTTCATGGTGTGGGGAACATGCAGATGCTCAGGATCTCTTGCTGATGAAAGGCAGAGACATCAGATACTTGTGGCTGGTACAAAACACGGGTAATGGTGATGCAGTCAACTATTGGTGGTCAGTCTTTTCTTAGCTCTGCTGGGATTGGAAGCAGACCAGTTGTGACAGGTGAGAAGAGTTTTTCAAAGTGTTGGCATGGCTGAAGCTGTCAAAGCTGATGCACAGCGGTGGTATGTGTCAAGCAAGCAGCCACGCTAAGGTCAGTTTTGGAAAATTAAACTATATGGATACCTTGTTTACAAGTGTGTAAATGCTAAACCAGAGGCCCTTGTGGTGGAACTGTTTGTCTGCTGTGTCTTCTCTTTGGCTTGATCAGGCTTAGAATTAGGCAGTTACAAGCCAGTGACCATATGTTGTACCAACAGAACAGCAAGAAGTATCAGGACTTGCCATGTGAAGTTGTGCAGACAGATCACTGGATTTCTGCTCTGTACCACACTGCTTGTCATCTTGATTGTTGATCAGGTAGATATGTACAGCATAAGGAGCTGCTACCAGCCCTAAATTAAAAGGGTGGAGGAAATGATGGCTTACTTCTTCATCAGGCACTAATTATGCAGAGAGTCAGCTTGATCAAAACAAGTACCACTTAGTCCCTATAAGCCCCAGCCCTCCAAACAGAGGATTTAAATCACTCAAAGCTGGGAATGTGGAAAAGGAGACTTCGGTTCAATGCATTTGACCCTTCTAATGGCTTATGTCAGATTCCGGTACCTAGAGTAGCCTCATAACTCAATGTGACATGTCTTTCTAAACAAACTAGCTCACAAAAGACACTTGTTCCCCTCTCCCTGTGTGTGTGTGTGTATGTAGGCCTCGGACAGGTTCCAGGCCTGCAAAACACCAACAAAAGTTTTTCATCTGTAGGTGATGCTGTATGTGGCAAAATGAGAGTTAAATTATGGTCTTAATGCATTCATCAACAAAAAAAATCCATTGAATCCGTAGCCAGCATTTCACTACAAGTAGAAGAGGGTAAGAAGAAGGGAAGGCCTCTTTTGAAAAGGGAGAGGTCATTCAGAGGAGAGTGAGAGCCAAGAATCCCACAGTGGAAGGCAGATCTCCCTGCCTTTGCTATGTAAGGCTGCGAATGCCAAGCCTGCAGTATCCCTGGTGCCATGACATTCTTGGAGCTGAAGCTTCTTTCTCTGTTGCTAGATGTGATATTATCATAGGGAAACTTATGTCCTGTGCAGTATGATGTAGTTAACACTACACACAAGCAATATACATTGTGTTTTCTAAATATATGTATTTCTTAAATTACTTTCCTGAAGGGAACAAGGAGAACAGCTGTTAAACCCTTTACAGTTGCCTGAAGAGAATAAGAGCAGTTCAAGAATCACAGAATTATACAATGGTTGGGGTTGGAAGGGAGCTTAAATATCATTTCGTTCCAACCCCTCTGCTGTGAGCAGGGACATCTTGCACTAGACCAGGTTGATCAAAACCCCATCCCATCTGGCCTTGAATGCTACCAGGGATGGGGCATCCACAACTTCTCTGGGCAGCCTCACCGCCCTCATACTGAAGAATTTCTTCCTTATAACTCATCTAAATCTCCCCTCTTTCAGTTTAAAGCCATTACCCCTTGTCTTATCACCACATACCTTTGTTAAAAGTCCCCCTTGAGCTTTCTTGTAGGTCCCCTTTAGGTACTGGAAGGCTGCTACAAGGTCTCCCTAGAGCCTTCTCTTCCAGGGGCTAAACAACCTCAGCTCTCTTAGCCCGTCCTCATAGGAGAGCTGTTCCTGCCCTCTGATCATCTTCGTGTCCTCCTGGATTTGCACCAACAAGTCCATGTCTGTATGCTGGGAGTCCCAGAGGTGAACGCAGTAGTCAAGAACCACGAAGTCCAGTTAAAGCAGCTTCGTGGTTAACCTACAGCCCTTGTCTTTCCTTGCAATTCAGTAAGAACAAAATCACCTCCTAACCTTAAATCAAACCTTTACCTGGTTAACCTAGTAATCTGCAGAGCTCATATGGACTCCACTCTGTGAAACCCAGGAGTCCTTAATTTGCAGCAAACTGGTGTGCACTTTTGTGATGTTTTTTAGACTTTTCCTTTAGGATTGCAGTTAGCTCCTTTGGACTTTCAGAGCTGTAAAGTTCTTGTAGCTGCCTAGGATAGAGCTCTGCTGTCTTTTGCTACAAGGAGCTTATTTCTGGAGTAGTCATTCTCCTCATTTCTTTTGTGACAATTTGTGATGTTGTAGGTCGTGTTGTTAATTCAAAACTAATAAGGTTATGGATACGGACTGCAAGCAGCATCCATCTTGCTCTGCAAATGTCAGTCCTTACTTTCTCTTTTTTTGAACACAAGAGGGTGCTGTAAATCCACATGTACTCTTCCATAATTCTTTAGGTGGAAACGCTGAAAGTATGTGGATGTGTGCCTGTGTGCTTGTGACTTGCTGAGGGTAGTGGTGGTTTTTTTTTGTAAGGGTTGTTTGTTTTCTTTCTACTCTTTGCTGTTGGCTTGGATCACATCACTGGCCTCTTTCAACAGCCTGTAGTACAGAGTGGCGGGCAGTTAACTCCACAGCAAGTAAAGAGGCTTTTAGTGTTAGAGAAAGCTTGGTGTTAGGTGTGGAGGTTGAGGGAGCTTGGCTGTGATCCACATCAGCAGTTCAGGCTCTCTGCTTCCAAAAATGGGGAGCTGCCTAGACAGAATCAGCCTGCTCACTGCAAACAGGGCTGGGTCTTCCAAAAATGATGACTGAAGTACCTCACTTTGAAGATAAACTGCAAGTTGGAATTGTGTCCTGTACATTCAGTGCGGTGCCGAGAATGGCTTTTGGGGGAATAACAGGGGTTGACTTTTCTTCAGGATGTGCTTCTGTTAAACCATAGCAGACATGGTACCAAACCACCTCTGCAGCTATTGCCCATGTGCTGTAAATCCAGAGATAAACTTCTTGTTCCTACCTAAGTATTCTAATATTTATTTCAGCTCACCCTTTTTTCCCAAATTGAGTAGACCTCACTGCTATTAATTATTAAAGGTTATTTTGCTGTGGTGGGATGGGAGAGAGGTAAGGTTATAATAATCATTTTTATTCTTAGAACAGTGGAAAACATTGGATTAAAATTATTTGCAGTGCTTAAATTTAGTGTTTTAATTCTATCTCTTCTCTTTCCACAGACCAAACCGTGCTCTTGACTCCTGTTCATTTGCTCGCCACATGCTCTTACAAACCCTCCACCAGCTGTAAGAGACAAGAGATGCGCTGCTGTGCCCTTCCCTCCTCATAGGACTGTCACCAGCAGAGAACTCAGAGCTGCGTGGTGGGAGAAGATCCTAGAGCCCATACAGACATGTTGTCCTTTTTTTTTTTTTGTGTTTCCCTATAGGATATCTGTCCTTCCTTCTGCTTTCATAAACCTGGACAAATCCTGCTGATTTTTTTTTTTTTCCCTATTCCTTATGGAATGACTCCCTGGTCTGCAGGGCAGGTGCTTACGCTGGAATGAGTCAGCGCTGCTCTGAGCTCTGCATGAATTAAAAAGAAGAGTCCTCCACTTCAGTCGCATTGGCAAGGGTGTGCCAAGACTTATACAGGGCCCAAAAGCTCTCTCATCAGGATCAAAGCTGTTGTGCATTTTATTTTGTTTTATTGGACTGTGACTCCTGCCTGGTACCATTCAGCATTGTGCAAGGGGAGGCTTTGCTGCTGCCACTGCTTCTCCAGGCCAGCGCAGTGCTTCACTCCCTTGTGCTGTTGTCAGGTCAGAGGGACAAGGCGTGTTCCCCTTTCTTTTTTCTTTCAAGTCCATGTGTCAAAGGCAGTGTGTGGCTGGTTCCTATTTAAATATACTACTCCCCTGCTGCTGTGGCTTGGAATATTCGTGTAGTGTAGCTGACCCTGGTGGCTATTGCTTAAGGGAGCAAGCATATCTTTACTGTAAATTTTTTTTTTTGCCATCACCTGTGTTCCCTCTTCCTGCCCTTTCCCTGTCCCTCTTCCTAATTAAATAGGCTTGGTTTGGAAATTAATACAATCCATGAAGTCCCTGTGGAATACATGTTCCCTTTCTTCTCCCTTTGACAAAACACTGGGACTTTGTGCACTGTTCACATGTTTCAAAGCTCACCACATATAAGAGCATGAAGAATTAGGGCTCTGCTGATCATTCTTGGGTAGGGCTGTGCTTTTTTTCTGGTGCTGAAGGATTAGCAGCAGATGCCTCTAAATTTCTGGATGGAGGATTGTCCATGTGCCTACACATTTGTGGCACCTACCTCTACCACTCCTGGCTGGTGTCCTGCTCCCTCATCTTTTAAGCCTCTGAGAATCAACACATCTCTTCAGTTAGCAAGTGGTTCTTCCCCTCTGTTTTCAGCGGGAGGAGACTGTTCATCCTCCTTTACCCCACTTTACAATTGAGGTGTGCTACAAATAGGGCCAGTGCCTGGAAGAAGACAAGGAAATGGAGTGAGCTGTCCCCTCGTTGTGAGAGGCAACGTGTACTGCAGCTGGCAGCGGGGTGCATGTGCTTGGCCAAAATGCAGGAGAAGCTGGTGGTAACTCACAATGTGGGCAGAAAAAAGGGGCTTGGGGTACTGGATTGAAATAAAGTGTGTAGAATGTGCGAGACCTACTTGCACGCACTCTCTGCTTAAATTTCTGCAGGTTCTGTGCATGTTCAAGGCAACCACTGGTGAAACGGAGAAGTTTTGTGTGGCTCTTGTTACTCTGGCAAGGGAGTTGCTGGCCCTCATGTAACAGCCGTGTCCCCTCATTTAGAAAAGGTTGCCCTAAGACTAAGAGCAAAGTGCATTTTCTCCCAGATTCTGTGACTAAAGCTGGAATTCCTGTGTGTCCAAACTGGTAAAAAGCAACTGAAGGTCCCTGCACCTACAGAAGGAGCTTCGATCACTGCAGACCGTGCCCTGCCTCCTTCACACCATCCTGTTCCTTCGCCTCTCTGTTGCAAAACTTAACGGATTTGTTTTTGCCACAAGCTTGAGGACAAAGTTGAAACATAAAAGAACCTGTGTTTTCTGTAAGCCTTGAACCAGCATAGCTTTCCCTGGAGCTCCCTGGCCTCTTGCTGCTCTTCACACCTCTCTGCCCTAGAGAGGAGTCATAGAAAAAAGGAACATGAGGGAGAAGAGAGATGCAGAGACCAAGCCAAGGGTTAACCTCTGCAGGAGGCCGTCTGCAACAGATCTGGTGGAACATGTCATGTGTGCAAGGCTGGCTGATGGAGCCTGTGGAGGTCAGGGGGATGATGCCTGCACAAAGAGCTGTGTGCCGTGTCATGGTTAGATCCCATGTGGGAAGCTCTGAGTAGCCAAGCCATAGTAGAACAAGTGTGAGGTGCTGATCCCTGCAGCAGTGGAGTCTGCAAGGCTTGTCCTGCAGGATTGTCCTGCTATTCAGTGTCAAGATTAGATATCTGTAGGAAAAAGGGGTATGTGAGGGTCTCTGGAGAAGACAGATTTGCTTCTAGGTAGGACACAGACTCAGAAGTCTCTTAAAAGTGGCTTATGCCTCAGGATAAGGGGGTTAAAAAAAAAGAAAAAAGAGGATGGGAATTGCTAACTGTGATTTCCAGTAGAAGTTGCTCCCAGAGGCAGCAACTGTGCCCTGGAGCAGCGTGGGGTCATTCCAGTGCTGCTTCAGCCTCTCTTGTGCAACCATCTTGCCCCAAAAGCACCACCGTTGTCAGAAGTATTTTTAATTTGACCTTCACTAGTCCAGGGAGGCAGTGGTGGTGCAGAGCTCGGTCTGCATGGAGCAGCGTTGGGTGCAGCTCTGAGCAGTGAAACCCTGAGTGGCAGTGACAGGAATTGTGCCCCTTGCAGGCAAAGGAGAAACATTTTCTTTAATGGAAAGCGAAAGTCTCTGGCCTGGCAGATGCGCGTTAGATCCCACCATGTGGAAGTTCAGGTGTGATTCCTTCATGTCCCATCAGAGAGCAAAGGCTGGCTGCCTCCCTGCAGCCCCAGTAGAAGCTGAAGCTGGAGAGATTGTTGCTGGGCAAATGACCAAACTCAAAGCCTGGGGGGAGGCTGGGGCAATGGCAGATGTGGCCCTGGGTACCTGGTACCGCATTTTACCCTCCCCATAGTCCTTTAGTAGAGCCCAAGCCCCTTCCAGGGAGGTGTTGGTGCCCACAGGGTTGGCTGAACGGGTGGGGGCTCCTGGCTGGGGAGGTGGTGGTGAGCCTGAGCAGGGGGGAGCAGGGCGAGTTGGACAATGGCCAGAACTGTGGTGTGGTGACGGTGACTGCGGTGGCTGGTTTCACATCAGTGGATGTATGGGGTTGCAGCTGAAGGGTGGCCAGGGGTGGGGCAGAGGAGGTTGTGGTTCCAGTGGAGGTGGTCAAGGTTTCCCTGGGCCCTGAAAGCTCCCAGCTGGAGCTGTTCCACCTTGCTGCCCTTTAGTGGGAGGGCAGTGCTCTGGGAAGAAGCCGGCCCCCAGCGCGGGCAGGAGGTGCGGCTGCCAGGTCAGCTCAGTGGTGGCATGGGGGTGGCAGTGGGTGGTGGGGACAGGCTGGAGTTGGGGCAGCAAATGCAATGCTGCTGCAGAAAGCAGGAGCAGGTTGGGGAGCACGTGGGCCTGGCTGTGCTGGTGGCACGTGCAGGGGCAGGTGAAGACCACCAGAGCATGGCTGTAACACAAAGCAGATGCAGCTCCCTTCACCTGGCCCTCCATGAAACAAGCCACCACCCCAAAACAGGTCTTGGTGATTTGGTGCAGGTGGTGAGCTCTGCAGGGTGACCAGCCTGGGGCAGTTTTCTTCCCTTGAGACCTATATCCCCAGTGGTCCTCCCCACACAGCAGAGCAGAGATAAGCACGAAAGCTGATGCCCCAGAGCTGCTCATCACATCACTGCAGTTGGGCAGTCACCCTGTGTCACCTGAGCACCCCCGAGAGCCCACAGGGATGGAGGGGACTCTGGGCCAAGGAGACTTTGGCCATACAGCAGGGGGGAGGGTCACAGCCCCTGGGCAGTGAATCCATCACCCACAGGTGGCAGCAGGATGGGATGTACTGGTTCTGGCAGCTGGGACTGCTGAATAGGGGAAGGGCCTGGAAGAGAAACTTTAGTGTTGAATCTTCCAGATTTTTGTTGGGCTGCAGAGCTGTTCATGTTCCCTGTGAAATGATGGAGTCGGGGAGCAAAATGAAGGCCTCCATGGCCTTCTGCAAGGAAATGATGTTTCATACAGGCACTGCTGTCCCTGGCCTTTCTGAAACAAGCAGAGAAGCAAAATTTGGAGAACTTGGGGCTGCAAATGTGGCAGGGCCCTGCTGCCCAGTTTGCCAGCTGCCTCCTTCCTTTTGCTCAGGCTTACCACTGCTGTTGCACTTTTGTCTGGATGTCACCTCTCTGCCCTGCACCTCTGTAGCTCCTGTGACTTACACAACCAGGAGAGAGAAGGCAGAGCCTGGGAAACACCGAGAGCAAATCCCACCCCGGCTGGTGCTGCAGCACGCCGGGATTTGGCTCCCCAGCAGCGGTGCTCCCGGGCCTCTGCGAGGCAAGGGGCAGGCGATGTCTGGGTCACTGCCCTCTCTCCAGGGGTGCTCTACCCTTCCTCCCCCCCTTCCTCCTTCTCTTCCTCCTGCCGCGTTTCTGGCTCCGTCCGGTGAGCGCTGCTGGGAAAGCAACACAACGGGGCCCATTCAGCTCTCGCTTCTGCCAGGAGAGCAAACACCGGCACAGGAGCTCGGCAGCCGCTGGACGGCGGGGGGGACTCGTTTTCCCCTCTTTCTTCGCTGCCTCTTGAGGTCCAGGTACCCCCCAGCCCCTGGGTGCACGACCACCCATGTGTGTGGGAGGGGGTGGCGGGTTGGTGCCTGGCCCATGGCGGTGCCCAGGCTCAGGATGGGGTCTGAGCTGGGGACATTGCATTGGTGGCACTCGCTGCTGACTGCATGGGAGGGGTGTGACTGCAGTGCTGGGGAGGCCAAGGCAGGGCTGGTGGTGGTGGCAGAAGGGCAGAGTGGGGACATGGGACTGGGGGATGATTAGCCATGGTGGGCAAGGGGATGGGCATTGTGGTAGCTCCACGGGTTTGAGCCTTGCAGACTCCATTGCTGCTCCCCAGAGCTCGGTGGGGGTGTATTGGACACATCTACAACACTGCTGTCCCTCTCTGTGCTCACCCCAGCCCTGGCCCTTCCCCAGCACCTCCTGCCCAGCCAAAATTAACCCATCCTTCCTGCAGCTAAACAGTGGAGAGCTATTTCAAAAACTGCTGTGAATAGCTTGGAATTGGGGGGGTGGGGCAGGTGGGAGACACTCACCTGGGGAGGTGGAAAGTGGCTGGGGTGGCAGAGATGGGACATTTGCAATTAAAACAAAGGTGGCAGCTCATAAATTTGGTGTGATCACATCCCCTGCATGGTTATGCCTGATTGCCTTACAAAAAAAACCAACCCTCGATTGCAGGAGGAATATTAATATTCTGTATAGATCAAGACCATTTTATGCTAGTGATATAAGAAGAAAAAGACAGAGGTGTCTGCTCCAAGCCCACTCCCCAGGAGTGACCCTGTGCTCCTGCTGGGCTCCTTGCAGTTTGTCCCAAACCTCTTTCAGGGAGTGTAGATAACCAGGGGAAAAAAGCTCTTTCCAAGTGGAGCCTTGCTATCTGCGACCTTCACTTTTCACTCTCAATACTTATCTTCTCCTTCTGCTCTGTTCCTCATTTATAACCTGAAAAGTCATGGTGTGAGCTCAAGGAACGATGAGACCTGCCCCACCAGGTCACAGCAGTGCCCCTCATGGCACCCGGTGGCAGTAGGCGATGCTGTTTGGGGATGGAAGGGGCCTGACCCCTTTGCCACTCCTCCCCAGGCCTCACTGCAGCCTCTCCCCAGCTGCAGGTGCCTCAGCCATGGGGCTGCCCTGGGGGCTCCTCCTGCTCGCGCTGGCACTGGGGAGGTTGGCTGCCGCCCGCTGTCCCACACCCTGTGTCTGTGACAACCTCCGCGCCCAAGTCCTCTGCCTCCATGGGAACCTGACAGCCATCCCCGAAGCCATCCCACAGGTGAGCAAGGGGACAGGCAGGGGATGGGGGAAGGAGGTGGGGATGGCAGCCCTCAGGTAACTCAGTGTTTTGTTTTTGTGACGGACAGCTCACCAAAAACCTGGACCTTCGGGGCAACAGCTTCATGGTCATCCCGGCGGGAGCCTTTCTCGCCACCCCATACCTAACACACTTGGACCTGCAGCACTGTAAGGTGGAACGGCTGGAGGAAGGGGCTTTCCGGGGACTGGGGAGGCTGGTCTACCTCAACCTGGCCTCCAATGGCATAGCCTTCCTCTACCAGGAGTCCCTGGATGGGCTGTCCTCCCTCCAGCAGCTCATCCTGAAGGGGAACCGCATAGAGGAGATCCAGCCGGGTGCTTTTGGCCACCTGGGATCCCTCACTGTCCTCGACCTGAGGGCGAACGCCTTGGTCTACCTCCCAGACATGGTCTTCCAGGGCCTGCAAGTCCTCAGGTGGCTCCGGCTGTCCCACAACGCCCTCCACGTGCTGGGCAGTGAGGCCTTCGCCGCCCTGCCCGCCCTGCGCAGGCTCAGTCTGGACCACAACGAGCTGCAGGCGCTGCCCAGCGAGGCCCTGGCCAGGCTGGATGGGGCAACTTGGCTGGACCTGGGCCACAACCCCATCACCTACATGGCCGAGGAGGCCCTGGCCATGGCCTCACTGAAGCACCTCTTCCTGGACCATGCCGCCCTCCAGGATGTGGCACCCGATGCCTTCACACACAGCCCTCAGCTGCGCACGCTGGACCTCCGTGAAAACCAGCTGCAAGGGCTGCCGCCCCTGGCCGGGGCCAGGAGGCTGGAGAGGGTCAGCCTGGTCGGGAACCCCCTGCTTTGCTCCTGCCTCCTGCGCCCCTTCCACCGCTGGCTGGCAAGAGTGCGGGTGCAGGTGGAGGGGGCCTGTGCCGCTCCCCTCGCCCTCCGTGGACGCCCCCTTGACTCCCTCAGGCCCCCCGAGATGAGATGTGGCCGCTCCCAGCCAACCCCCAGCCCCACCATGCCGTCAGAGCAGTCAAGGGTGGCCAGCAGCGGGCACTGCCCCCTGGGGTGCTCCTGCTCCCCGGATTTCCATCACGGGTCCTGTGAGAACAGGGACCTGCAGGAGATTCCTCAGGGCTTCCCCCGGGACACCCGCCTCCTTGACCTGCGCCAAAATGCCTTTGGGACAGTTCCGCCAGGCGCCTTCCCTGGCCTGAAGGAGCTGGTGTCCCTCCACCTGCAGAGCTGCAGCATCAGGACACTGCACCCTGGGGCGCTGCAGGGGCTGGAGAGCCTGGTCTACCTCTACCTCACCGACAACCACCTCTCCACCTTGGCAGCCACTGCCTTCAAGGGTGCCCCACAGCTGGCGTACCTTGACCTAGACCGCAACGCCTTCACCCACCTGCCCTCGCACACCTTCCAGCTCCTGCCCAACCTCATCTCCCTCCACCTGCAGCACAATGCCATCGGGGAGCTGGTGGACAGCGACTTGGCCAGGGCAGGGGGGCTGCGCTGGCTCTACCTCGCCGGGAATGCCATCCAGCACATCGCCCCCACTGCCCTGGCTCCCGCCAAGATGCTGGAGAAGCTGCACCTGGAGGGAAACCACCTGGCAGAGGTGCCCACAGCTGCACTGCAGGGCTTGCCCGCACTGAGCGAGCTGAAGCTGTCCCGCAACCCCATCAAGCGCCTGGGGGATGGCGCCTTCCTGCCCGTGGCCTCCAGCCTGCAGCACCTCTACCTGGACAACATGGGCCTGGAGTGGGTGCGTGTGGCTGGGGACCCCAAGGGGCAGGGGCACCGCGGGGTACAGCCACAGGTCCTGTCTTGTTCCACCACCCAGGGCTGGTGGCCCCTATAGAGGCATCCAAACAGATGTCCCCAACTCCTAAGGCTTTAGGAGAGGCTCTGTAGCCTGGCCAGGAGAAGATGCTTCCTCAGGTTTGGCCAGAGCGTTGTCTTGCTCCAACCTGTTCCCCTGGGACACACTTGCTCCTTCTCGTGCTTAAAGACACGCCACTACAGTGGGGTCCAGACCATTCCCCAAACCACCTCCTCTCCCAGCCCTGGATTTATTTCTCCTGCTGTTTGTAAAATCTGTCCTGTGGGACTCTTCACCACTATACCCTGAATTCTTCCAGCCTCTGAAGAAAGCTGTGTTAGCACCACTCTCACAAGGACCACGCACCTTAGCAGCGTCCGGGGTTTGCTCTAATACATCCTGCATGCCACCTTCTTTCCAGGAAGACTGAGCAGGGCCCAGTGAGTCCCAAAATCGGTTAACTAATGGTCCCAAAGCACATGTGCTGCCATTTAAAACAGCTCTTTCATGGGTCACCAGGTTCAGGACAGGTTCTCTTGGCCCCTCAGCCTGATTAGCAGTGCAGGGGCCGAGATTTGCTCCTAGGCCTCCATCAGGACCCCTTGACTCACCCTCACTTCGTTACAGATTTCCCCTGGTGCCTTCGCTGGCCTCGGTCCCAAGATCAGAAGCCTTTACCTGGAGAGCAACAAAATGAGCAACATCCCTGACATGAGCAACTTCACAGGGTTGGAGATCCTCAACCTGAGGGATGTGCCTTTCCACTGTGACTGCCAGCTCCTTCCCCTGTGGAGGTGAGTGCTGCAAGGGGGGAACAGCCCTTGGGGGACAACCATGGGGACAGCTGGACCCTTGCCACACCAGAGGCACAGGCCCATGGCACACTGGCCTTCTTGTGTCTTCTCCCATGGTGGTGAGACAGAACATGCACCTCTGTGCAAGGGTGGAAGCAGCCTGGGCTTTCCTGGTGTAGGGAAAGCAACCACAAGCTGGGGTGGGCGGGTACTCAGATATTCAAAGGTCACCCAGGTGAGACGCTGAGCAACCTGGCCTGGCTTTGAAGGGACCCGCACCCACTCATGGGCAGAGTTTCACCTCTGCCTTTGCCCCATCCCATTCCTTTCCCTGATCTTCTGCCACGTTTCCAGGTGGATCAACACACTCAACCTCCACATAGGGGCCACCTGTGGGTCTCCTGCAGAAGCCCAGGGGCTGAAGGTGAAGCTTTCCACCACTTTCCTCACCTGCCCTGGCTGGGGCCGAGGTGAGGCTCGGGGAGCCAGGCCTGACAAGACCAAGGCCGCAGGCAAGCCCAGCAAGAAAAAGAGACCAGGAAAATCACCAGCCAGGGGCTTCAAGAGGAGCAGAGCTTAGGACGCGTGTCCAGGACACAACAGGGTCGTACCCACAGTCTGGGGAGAGTGGTTTTTCTGCTTGTCCCCACTGCGGTAACAGGGATATTGCACAAGGTGCAAAGAAGAGAGCCTGGTGACACCAAAGTGACGCTGAATTGCCCAAGACAGGGTGTGTTTTTGCAGGACACAGAGGTACGCTACCCTGGAAAGAACTGGTGCAAAAAGCTTTCGTATTGTTTGCAGCAGGCTTTGGTGACTTGACCAACAAAGCCAAATCCTTGCTTTTTCTTCTCAAGGCTCCCTCCAGCCATGTGGAAAAGCTGGAAGCCACAGGTTTGTTTTTGTTTTCAAGAGTGCTGTGCTTCCGCAGCTTCCAGAACGATTAAAGAGCGGGACTGCAAACAGCACCAATGCAAGATCCTGCACTGCCTTGAATCTCAGAGCAGAAACTTAAAATTACTCTCAGAGAAAACATTGCCTGAATCCCCAGCAGCTCCTCAGAATTAAAACATAAGCAGATTGAAACGTTTCTATTTCCTGCAAAATTTGATTGGTGGAATGGGATCACTTACAGGGTAAGCATAAGCGATATGCCCAACCTATTCCCCATGGCAGCCCAAGCTGGGAACCCCAGCCCCATTTTCAAGTCAGAAGCTGGTTCAAATTGGGAAGGCTTTAGAAGGCAAACACTTCCAGCCATTAAACAACTGTGTGGGGTACGGAAATGTTAGTGCAAAAACGAGGAGGAAGCAAGCCAAAGTTGTCTGGAAGTTCTCCTGGAAAGACAGGTGGTCCTACAAGCCCTTTGACAGAAACCCTACACCCCCACCCCATTCACCCCATCCCCATTTCCCCAGGAGCCCAGAGCCATTGCAGGGCTCAGTCCAGGATGGGCACAGCTCTCCTGCCTGGTTTGATACAGACCCTCTGTTCTTTTTCTGGTCGTGTTTAATTGCTTCCCCCACTGCCTTTTTTGTCCCTCTCCCGTTAAAGACTCCATTTGCCTCTTTAGAAGGGAAAAGAGGAAGACTGGTAATTACTCCCCGTTTCTACCCTGTGTTTTCTAGACAGTTAGCTTGCAAATTTTTCAGTTTTGGTCATGAGCCACTGTGCAAAGCAGGAACTATTTTGGCATCACGGGCTCTTGTCTGGAAGCTCGAGGGGAGCATGGCCAAGGCAGAGCCCTGAGCAGCCACCATGTCCCCGTAGGACCGGACAGGGCACTTGCTGTATCCCACTGTGGCACTGACAGGCAGGACACACCCTCACACATAGAAAGTCCACAGGAACTTGCTACAGGAGATTTAAAACTGTTTTTCATCATTGTCACCATACTGACCTTCCTGATTTCTATCCTGAACTTCGATGGCCACTCTGGGGAAAGAGAGAGATGTTATAGTTTTGCCCTAAAACTGGAAATGGCATCCCCTGCCTTATGCTGTCTATTGCACTCATGATGTTCAGCCCTCATGCAGATCTGGCAGGTAAACAGCAAGTGCTCAGAAAAACCCTAACGGAAGGCCCAAAAAAACACCTCAAACTCAAACCACCCCTAAACACTGTTTCCTTATACCTAACACCTACAGTCCTCTTCTCTTCCCCTCTTGGCCAACCCTGGTATTTTGGAAAACGATGCACAAGCCTTTGGTCTCTTTCTCAAGTTTAATTCAAAGGGCTTTAGGGTACAGATCATAGATCAAATTTACAGTAGGACTGCTAAAAATTAAAAAAAAAAAAAAAAGAAAATCAAACTGCACACCACATCCTCTGCAGTTCTGGGTTCAAAAGCAAGAAGTGACACTCAAAAAAGGTCTCTTGCTCTCTCAAGAGGTATCACTGTCCCTTTTTTTTTCAAATGTCTTTCCATTTTTCCTGCCCTGACTTTCTCAGGGGTTTCAGGGCCTAGACGAGCGAGCACAGCACCTATGTCCTGTGATGGCAGCTGATTTTCTGACACATGTGACCTGCACACATCATCTCAGACTGCAGCTCACCACCTCCAGCCACAGCTGAGAACCCACACTGCCCCTTTGTACTCTGGCAGCCTCTTTTCCCTACTTGGGAGTTTCTGCTCAGAAAGGTGCTTTCAAAGCCAGGCACACACAACCCCAGCAGCCACCCTGGTCCTGCTCCTCAACGCACCAGCAGCCTTTCTGGAGTGTGTTTCCCAGGGCTTAAAATCACAAGCCTGAGAGAAATTTTCTTGCACGCCAGGAAAGCAGAATTATGATGTTGCAGGGTGGTCTGCCTCAAAAAGGGAAGGCCCTTTTAGTCTTCTGCTTCCCTTTGCCAGGACTTTCCCCAAAGAGCCACAAGGTGAAGCGCAGGCTGCTGTGGGCAGCTGGGAGACACTCCAGGATCAATCTGTGACCTCCTGCTTTATGCTGCTGACGGGAATGGGAAGCTCTGTGGCTTCATACTCTTCTACTGAGGGGTCAATGGTTTCTTCTTTCACCTGCACGGCAATGACTAGCAAGAGATGGAAAGAGAGAGGGAAAACATAAGTAAAATCAATCCATGCTGCCTCACTCTACCTGCAACACCCTAGATCCAGCTCTGTACATGCAGATACTCAAAATGTCCTGGGTTTCCAGCCCACTTCTTGAGGGTCCCTCACCACAGGCAGCCCTGTTTTGCTAGCACAAATCCATCCATGGTCACAGCAGCAACCAGGATGGGACCAAACCCTGGCAGCATTCAGCTGCTTGCTCCCAAGAACAACTTCTCCTGGGGCTGAGGGAGGAAAAGCCAGTGTGGTCCATTCTCTACCTGCCTGCATCCACACATGGGAAACAAAACCTCTATGAACAATGTGGACCTTCATGAGGTGCGCAAAGCACCTCATACTCATCTTCCCAACACCCACTAAGGCTGGCAGGTGACCCAGTTCCCAGATGCTCTTCCGATCACATCTCTTGGTGCTTAGCATGACAGGCTGTGTCATGCTGTGTCAGCCCTTATGGTGACTGGGAAGTGACAGCACACTCTTGACATGTCCATCTTGACTCTCGTCCCTGACCTTGCACAACCAGACTGCTCAGCAAGGCAGCCATGTCCTCAGCAGGCATCAGCAGTATCAAGATATCCAGTTGTACTGGTGCCACCAAACCTTCCCAGGAGGCAAACCTTCCACGGGAAAGCAGGCAAAGGATTTATTCCACTGTCTCTGGAGGAGCAGAGATGGACATTTGTCACAGTGTTGCCTTTCTCTGCCTGGGGCACTCATGACCTAAGAGTTAAGAGGCAGCACAGGCCTCAGGAGGGCTGGTGGCAGGCAGGGCGTACGGGAAAGTTGCATGTGGCTGCTAGGTGGAGTGACTCACTCCCTTACTCTCATCAGGTGCTGGCTCTGGCAAAGCCTTGCTGGCAGCTTTCGCTTCTCGTTTTGTCTTCAGGGCGGCAGGTTTCTTGACAGTCTGCTTGACGCTGCGGGTTTTGGCAGGTAACTTTTTTCCTTAACAAAAAGAAAACAAAGCATGGGGAAAAAGTGTTTTCCTTTTCCCCTGGAAAACCAGCAACCCTGCTCCACTGAGAAACCACAGGCCAGGCACCAGCACAACTGACCAGCAACCTACTCAGTCATTAGCTGCCAACTGGTTACTCAACAGAAATGGCCTACTGGAGAAAAACTCTATAATCATCCTCTCCAAATATGCTCCTCTGTGTTCTCCTTCATAAAAGGCAAGCCACTTCAGCGTGTGCATAACTTCTGAGGAGCAGGTCCTGTTGGAATCAGTCTGGATCCAGCTTTGCTTACCTGTCTGGGTCTAGTCCTAGGCAATGGGCATGTTGGCTGCAAGGTACCAACATTGTAGCATTAATGTTTGCATTTTAGCTGACATTTATATTTAGGTTGAATGTCTTTATAACTCTTCAGATGCCCTTTCCTCCACACCCTCCCCCCCAGGAAGGAATTTCTTGCCTGTTTATACATGATTTGCCACAGCTACTGCAACACTGATGACAACAAGGACAAGATGAAACAATAACATGGTCCAGCCCCACTACTGGCTTCTTCAGCCGTCTTTAAGCCTTCTTTCCCCCAGCACAAAGCAGGCAGGGTTGCTCTCCAGCTACCCTCCAGCTGCAACAAAAAAAATCTCCCTCCAACCACAGACACAATAGGGAAAGCAGCACAACCTCACGCCTGGAAGCAAGCACCAGCTATACCTTGGCCAACAGAAAAGAGACGGCAAAACAGATTCTTCCCACACACATAGCTCTCTGCTTTTTTAGGTAACAGGGCAGTGAAGAAGGATGAAGCTGTGTTGACAAACCCACAGCTGGCTGAGGGCATCCACAGCAAGACAAGGCCTTTCTCTCCTGCTCTGACAGGACGTGGACAGGGTTCCTCTAACTGGGCCCAGCCTGCGAGCGAGCGGGAGGGCACTAATCAAACATCACTCACTCTTCTTTCCATAGGGTTTCTTCTTCCTCTTGGGCACCTCCTTGGCCTTCACTGGAGTTGTGGGCTCTGTCATGGAGACGAGAGGGAAACGAAAGCCAAGTCCCACAACCAGTAGGTAACTGGGATGAAGTGACATAAGCGAGAAACAAGATACACCCGTCCCCCCGAGCCAAAGCCCTCTTCCCAAAACAACCAGCTGGGGGGAAAGCAAGGCTCTAGCGCAGTTGCTGTCTGTGCTTCCAGGCGAGGGCCCAGGGTGGCAGGCTGGGGCAGCACAGGGGAGGGAGGCCCAGGAGAGATTGGGCAGGGGCAGTAAAAAAAAAACAAAACCAACCAACCAAACAAATAGAAAACCAACAAAAAACCCCAACAAGATTTGTAGCTTGGAACAAGAAGGAAAACATCTGCAAAGGTGAGGCAGTGGCCTCCCTGCGACAAGGGAAGGAAACTCTTCAGAGGGATGCTCTTACCTTTTAGAGATAGAGTTAGAGAATTGATGAGAAAAGGGAGTAGGGGCTGAGTTCCCCCTGCTACTTGGCTGAGGTTTCAGGTTTGCTTAATAAAAGGGAGCTGTGCAGGGACAGGACTACCTGGAACTCTACCTGACTTCAACAGGAGCAATTCTCTGTTGGTATGCAGGTGGGGGAACAGAGGGAAGACGGAGCCAACCTCAAATCTCAGGCACTTTTCTCCCCACCACAGACTCCTCCCTCTGCCAGCTGCTAGAATGTGTGGCAGCAGAGAAAGACTTCTGGTAGCCAGCACAAATCAAGGAGGCAGTTTTCTCCTCCCTACAAGGCCCCAAAAAAGGATGAGGCACTCACAGAGCAGGAGGAAGGAAACTTTGCCTCTAGCGTCAGAAACCACAGCCAAATCTCCACTCACCTGGAACAACAGGTGGTTGAAGCTGGTAGCCTGTCAGCTCGCACCACCCCACAGGATAAATGTCTGGAGACTCGCAGTCCACCCACTGGTCATACTCGTTGTCCCAGCCATCAAAATGGATGCTAAGGAGACGGTGAACTACACGCTTCACTGTGGCCACGCAGATGAGACGGGGCTCCATCAGGTCCACTGCTTCCACCTTCATGCCTGCCTTGAAGCCATGGTTTGGGCAGTCCTGCGTGCAGAAAAAAAAATGAGAATAAGAAAACCCAAGGCCATTGCATCCAGTCCAAACCCAGACCTGGCCACCAGCACCCTAGAACAGCTACGGGCTTGCTCCAGCTTAAAGGAAGCAGAGAAAGAACCAGCCAGTCACATGACAAAAAGGGACACACATGAACAGACCTAAGGCCAGCTGTGACCTTAGCAAATCTCAACCCAGCCTTTAGAAACAAGACCTCACATAGGTGAAACAGTAGTTAAGGGACACCCAATCAAACCAATTAACCTGAGGCAGCCCTGGGAAATCAGAAAGACCAGCACGGGGCCAGGTGCTGCAGTTTTGCTGATGCAAAACAAGCCCCCTCCACCCACATGACAGCCATATGTCCATAGGCAACAAGCATTGCAGAACCCACCAGGAGCCTGGAGCTTCTGAAAACACTAGAGAATCGCATGTCACACTCAGAGAGACCAAGATGTCACTGCATACATAAAGGCGTAATGCTGCTTGTCCTGGCCAGCCAAACAGGGCCTTTGCTTGGAGAACACATATTCCTATACCTTAGGCTCTCCTTAGAAGTGCTGACTGGCAGCAAAGAGCAGTAGAGACACTGGATATTGTCTGTCCTGACTTCAGGAAGGCTTTTGACACTGTCTCCTGTAAGATTCTCATGGAGAAGCTCTAGGCTGGATAAGGCGACAGTGAGGTGGACTGAAAACTGGCTGAGTGGTTGGGCCCAGAGGAGGATTAGTGGTGTGAAGTCTAGTTGGAGGTCAGCAATTAGTGGTGTTCCCACAGGGATAAATATGGGATCCAATCCCGTTCAATGTCTTCATTATTTATCTGAATGACATAATGGAGTGTCATGTCAACCTCAGCAAGTCTGCTGGTGATACAAAACTGGGAGGAGAGGCTGATATACCAGAAAGTTGTGTTGCCATCCAGAGGGACCTTGACAAGCTGTAGAAATGGTATCACAGGAACCTCATGCAGTTTAACAAAAGGAAATGTAAAGTCCTGCACGTGGGGAGGAAAAATCCCAGGCACCAGCACATGCTGTGGGCCGAGTGGCTGAAAGGGAGCTTGGCAGAAAAGGTCCTGGTGGACACCAAGTTGAACATAAGCCAGCAATGTGCCCTTGGGACAGAGAAGGCTAGTGGTAACGTAGGCTGCATGAGGAGGAATGTCCACAGCAGATCAAGGGAGATGATCCTTCCCCTCTGCTCAGCACTAGTGAGACCACTCCTGGGGTACTGTGTCCGTTTCTGGGCTCAGTGACAGGACCAGAGGCAATGGGCACAAACTGAAACATGGGAGGTTCCTTCTAAACATCAAGAAACATTTTTTACTGCAAGGGCAACTGAGCACTGGCACAGGTTGCCCAAAGAGGTTGTAGAATCTCCATGCCTGGAGATATTCAAAAGCCATCTGGACATAGTCCAGGGCAACCTGTTACAGGTAACCCTGCTTCAACAGGGGGACCGGACAAGATGACCTCCAGAGGTCATTTTCACCTCAACCATTCTGTGACAGCCAAAGCTCCTGTGCTCCTCCTTGTTGACTGCACAAATCCCTACACATCTCTTTGTCCTGGCAGCACTCACTGTGTTGAAGAGCCGTGCTGGAACAGGTCTTGATTTAGTCTTTTCCAGGTAACTTTCCCAGTTGAAGGTCTTTGCATCTTGCCCTGCAGCAGGAAGAAATGGTAAGAGGGAAGAAGGCAGCCATTGGATAGACCAGCTGGGGGAAAAGGCAGAATAGGCAGGAATGACACATTGCAACTGGTTGCAAAGCAGTTTCATGAACCAGCATGTACAGCCTCATCCTGGACATCACTCTAGCGCACAGATTCCATGGCAGCCCAGCACCCCTCTCCAGAGAGCAAACACAGAAAAGTACAAGCTGCAACCCTGAACACCCATGTCAGTTGCATATCCAGACCACTGAGAAAGGTGGGGAGAAGCAGCAGGCAGGAAGAAGGATGTTCGAAACACACCACCGAGACCAATCTTTCTCTCACCAGCAGGAACATCAAAGGAAAATAGAATAGGACTACACAAAAGTGCTGCAACGTAGAAATTCAGAGCAGGCTTTTCTGGGTATGGCCACATGAGGCAGTAAAAACACTCCTGGGGTGATTGCCTCTCAGGAATTTGCAGAAATATTGGTCTCAGATTTATTCGTACAAGGAGAATAGGGGTGACTCTTGCCACTTTAAAGTACTGAGTCATGAGGCGATGGCTCTACTTAACCCTTCCCACTCTCCTTGTCCTTTAAACCTTTGATTGATTCTGTTCAGTTTGGGGATTGTACACCTCTCCCACTGATCTGCCACGGGATAACCACCATGCCATTGATGTCCTCTGGAAATGTTACTTCCTTCCATAAAGTACCAAGGCTTGGTATATGGGCAGGGCTCAAATGGACCAGCTCTCTGAACCAGCCCTAACTCCCTGAAAAACAGGCAGATTGTGGTTTTGATTCATCTGAACGTGACACCTCTCAGAAAAGCACCACCCAGCAAATTCTGCACGCAGGTTTGTATCACAGGGCAGAGCCCAAACCTTACCCTTTGGGGGAGTCAGCTCAATGCTGTTCTTCTGACAGAAGTTGACAGGGAAGATGGCATGCGACGAGGCGTGATAGCAGAACCAGTCAGAGCCATCAGCAGAGGTGGCTCCATCAATGCTGATCATGAGATACCCATCCAAGAGGACCTGAGATGGGAGTGAAGGGCATAAGTATAGAGTTTTGCTTGCTCTAAAGCCTCTCCTCCCAAAGGATTCCCCCAAGTGTCCCCACAGTTGGATTACAATTGCCACTAGATAGTAAAATGCAGTGTTACATGCTCCAGGGCACGCAGTAGCTTCTCCTGATATGTTAGTCAGCACAAGCTAATCCCCAAACCAGCTATTTCTGCAGGACTGGGACCAATGCTAATAGCCTTGTGAAAAGGACTCAGCCATAAAAGGTCAGGAGCTTTGTTCTCCCTCAGAAACAGACTCTACGGGCAGCCCAGAGTCCCTCTACACCAGCCACATCGTGAATTTGTAACTGGGCAGAAGGGAAGGATGCCACCTTCAGACTTGCCACTTCCTATAGCAACAAGACTTGTTGCATTCTGTCACTCACTAGTAATTGGCACCTACCAAAAGTAACGGGCACATCTGCCCCAGCCTCTTCACAATTCAAAGCAAAGGCTGAAGGGAACATGTTCCCAGACACAAAGGACTTTCCTAGCATGCTCCTGCCAGACCCTGAGTATCAATGTCCTCTGCTTGGGATCTACAAGGGCAAACAGCTTCTTGCTTTGGGACAAGGAAGGCACCTCACTGAGGAAACCTGGCCAAGCAATTTACAGTAGCACCTCATCAGGAGATAGCAGGAGACACATCCATCCTCAGCTTCCTACACCAGTGAATGCTGCCTTTATAGATACACCCCCATTCCCACACAGAGATCACCCCACAACTCTTCTCCTCTCCTTTACCTCCTCCAGGTAGCACTACAGAGTCCTCTCTTTATACACTCCAAGAGCTGGAGAACAAATCTTCCCTACTGCATGCCCACAGGAGAAGGAATGGTGGCTGCCAGTCACACACACTGGCCAGTTGGGTTGCAGACCAAGCATGTGCATCTTCATGCTGTCCGCTTAGGCACAACTGGACAACTGCTGGTCTCATCAGCTCTCAGACCTCTGAGGTAATGCCCCAATTCCCTCCACACATCAGCTGCCTACCTTTCTCAACAGTCCTCTCCCTCATGCAAAACCCTACCCGGTCTTAACTATTTGCAAAGACCCGAGGAGAAGCTGGGTTACCTCAGGTAAATACAGCAGACCCCTTCTGCCCACCGACCTTACCTGGCAAACAGTGGCCACGCAAATGTTGCCCAGATTCAGGGGGTCAATGGCCTCCAGCTTCATGCCTTCCTCAAACCATCCACCTTCAGCATAGACAGCTCGTACCTACAGGAGACTCTGGTATACCATGTGCTGGCAGGGGTATGGGACAGTCCCACCCCAACACCCAGCACGCCAAATGCAAACAGGATTAGAGCTTCTTACTTGGGCCAACAAAGCTGGGAGAGGAAGAAGAAATATTACAAGAATACAAACCAATGTTGTGTTTCTGTCAGCAGCCTCCGGCCAAGGCTGTGGTTGCTCAGAGAGCACTCAGCCACTGCTCCACAGCAAAGCAAGCCTCCTTCTCATCTCAGTCCTTACCAGCATGATCCAGATCCTTGTTGGAACTCGTCTCTCCCATGCAATCATCTTCCCTCTCCAACTCAAAGCCCCAAGCAACTGCTCGCCCCTCAGTTGAGTCCCTCAATCTATCGTCTTTTAGTTCTTCCATCTCTCTATTTTGATTCACCCCTGCCCAACCACAGCCTTGACACCCCAAACACCTTACTGCCCTATAGCTGTGAAACAAATGAGCTGTCCCTCAAAAACCCACACCACAGCATGTAGATCCATGAAAGGAAGTGATACCATTGTTTCCTTTGCTGTGGCTAACACAGAAAGGCAGACTTGTCCTACCTTTTTAAACAAATAGGGGATAGCGTCACAGTAAATCTTCCGGAACGTGGGATGGTTTGCCATGTCACTGCGTTTTTCTTCTGTGAGGAATGAAAGAAACAAAGTGAAGTAAGAAACCTGCAGCAACTGCAGTAAGAAAACACAATGGTTATGAATTCCCTGGTGAGACATCAGCTGCTATAAAATACCTAGATCAGAGACCATGAGAAGAGTAATAAACAGAACAGGTCAGTCCCTCTACACCTTCCCATAACATGGGCTGTGATGCAGAGCTTGCTCAAAAGCAGATGGATGATCTTCCTGAGCACCAGTGATGACACCTCGACATGTGGCTGTAATCACAAGGGAGAGGCAGCAAGGAAGGGAGAAACAACCAAACGGATGAGCAGGGCTCAAGTCTCGTTTATTTCTGCCCATCTAAGCTGATCAAGAATTACTCCCTTGTGAAGTCCAGAAAAACCACAGCGACTGCATCCAATCTTAAAGAAGCCAGTATGAATTTCTTCAAAAAGACTATAAACACTGGTGATACTGCAGACTCTGCATTCTCATGCTGTGGGGACAGACCCCCTGCTTCAGGTAAGAAACCCTACAGTCCCCCTGTCCTGCCCTGTGGCAGCAGATCGCTGGGCTTTTATCTATCCAGGGAGAAAATCAGCAGACACAGGACTGCATAGACTTTACCTGTCAGGTCCTGAGGCAACTGCCTGGCTCCCAGCATGTCAGGACTGGTGTCAACAGCAGAGTCCAGGCAGTTCATAGCAAATCAGAAGATGCCTGTGGTGGCCTGATCCCTACCTGTCTTCTTCATGCTGTGGCCCACTCTCCGTGACCAGCCCACAGGATGGATGAGGGGACTCCACATGTGGCACCAGAAGTCATCATCGCTGTCTCCATCTTCATAGAGAAGTCTCAGTCTGCCCCCAATCACTGTGTCCACCACTGCCATGCGTGTCCGGGACACATGGTTCTTATCCACCACCTCCACCCGCATGCCCTGCCGGAATGGGTACTTCATGCTCTCCGCCATCTGGCAACAACCAACAGAAGTGAGATCAGTTGTACTTGGTGTTTTCCTTCCTCAAACACTTCAGAGAACAGCTTTCCCCACAGACATTCCAGCCAATGCCCTGTGCTGCCCAAAGCTGACTGAGAGACACCTCTGGGAAGGCATGCACAAGAGCAGGTTCATTGAGGGGACAGCGAGCTGCCAGCTCCACACATGACAGCACAGTTGGGCACATGCACCCTAAATACCCCCTGTCCTGTGGCCTCAAAACAGCTACCCTGACCCTGGCCCAGCAGCCATGCTCAGCCAGCACCTTGTGGTAACATTCTGAGCACGAGAAACAGATGTCACTTGTGTTCAGCATGAACTGGGTGAGGAATTGCATGACTTTTTCAGTCATGAAAGAGACCATAAAGGTTTCAAGGCTTGAAGCAGTTGGAGGCATAGCTTCTCAAGGGATTTTCAGTTGACTCTAAAAGAGTCCAGGACCTTATTTTCACTTTTTGACTCTGACCAGAGGTAGAGCAACATGATGATTTGTCAGCTCCACCTCCAATGCTAGTTACTCTGCAGACTCACCCAAAGGCACAGGCACACAAAAATGAGTCACCGATTGCCTTCTAACTGATTTGAGACCTCAGTTTGCTGATACAGCCTGGCCCTACACATCCACAAACACCCAGAGCTATTTAAATAACACCTGACACTTTGGCACTGCAGATCCCATGATGCTGTGCAGCAACTCAGAGACACAGCTCAAAACAGACTCAGACATCCAAACCTGAATCCAGAAGAACTTTTAAGGTAAGATCTTCCCCTTGCACCTTCTGTTCATTAGATGGGAATCATAGAATCATTTTGGTTGGAAGAGGCCCTTAAGATCATCAAGTCCAACTGTTAACCTAACCCTGGCACTCAACAAGGTCCCTAAGAACCTCATCTACACGTCTATTAAACACCTCCTGGGATAGTGACTCCACCACTTCCCTGGGCAGCCTGTTCCAGTGCCTGACAACCCTTTCTGTGAAGAAATTTTTCCTAATATCCAATCTAAACCTCCCCTGGCACAACTTGAGGCCATTTCCTCTTATCCTATCACTTGCTACTGGGGAGAAGAGACCAACACCCTCCATGCTACAACCTCCTTTCAGGTAGTTGCAGACAGTGATAAGGTCTCCCCTCAGCCTCCTTTTCTCCAGGCTAAACAGCCCCAGTTCCCTCAGCCTCTCCTCATAAGACTTGTGCTCCAGACCCCTCACCAGCTTCACTGCCCTTCTCTGAGGAGAGGCATGGGGGGGAGAAAGATACTGACCACATTTGTCTCCCTCTACCCCTTCCCTTCCATGGCATGAGCGCTCAGCTACCTGTGGCCCAGGAACAAGCAGCTGCAAACATCCTCTCAGCTTTCTGAGAAGCAACAAGGGAAGCACCAACTATGTCAAAGTCTCCAGCTAAGCACCATTAACTGCCTTGCACGCAGGAAAACCCATAATTCATCTGCCTTCCTGCCTGCTGCCTCTGAGACCATCTTCCTTATCTGCAGTTTCCAAAGCTGCCAGACACAGAAGAGCCTCTTCTTGACAACGTCTAACCTCAGTGCAGGCTACATGAAACCACCACAAGAGCTATAAAGCTGCCAAGGCCATGGCACAGCTGTTTCCGTGCACTTCGAGGGAGCCTGCACCCCTCTTGCTCCCCACAGGCTGCTGTGCTACCAACAGAGAAGACAAAGGTTTTTGACGCTCAGAGCCATTCCCCAGCACTGAAACAGGGCAGGGAAAAGCCAGATTGGAGCCGCACTGGCCTTTCCCTTCAGCAAAGAAGCAAACTTATCCCCAGTATTTTCCAGCAGAGCTTGATATGACAACAGCTTTTAAAGCCCATCTATAACCCAAAGGAGAGACGGTTGTGCTGACAAGGCACAGGGGCTATGCCATTCCTACAGCATCATGATAGGGGTCTCACTGCCCCTGTCATGCTCAGATTTCAAGGAGGCACACAGGAGTTGCACAGTTCAGAACCAGAAGAGACATGCTGCACACACATCTCTTGGCTTCAGCTTCATTTCCACACATAAAATGACATCCTCCTACATTTACCTTGATGTGGAAATCCACTGGGATGGTCCTGGCTCCCACCAGTTTTTTCATGAGGTAACTTCTCCAGTCAGTGTACTTGGCATGGATCGCTGCATACACACAGGCAAAAAGCACATCTTTATGACTGAAGGAATTACAGCACCACACCACACCTTTCTTCCTATCCAAGAGGCTATCTGCATTAAAAAGCCTTCTCCACATTCAGATCCTACACGTGCTCTCAGGCAGACCCTGCTCTGCAAGCTCACCCCCAAAACTGGCTGCACGGGATCACCATTACAGAACGGGCTTGGCCAAGCAGACATCCAGCTCCACTGATCTAGCTGTGGAAGTGGTATTAGAGTTAAAACAAGCAAGTGATATCAACCAAACCTCAGCTTGCCAAAATTCTGCTGAACTGGCCTCCCCCTCTTAACTGCTAGCTGAGCAGGGACTGGATCCAGTGCACTCCCCAGAGACACTGTCCAGGATATAGGACCAAGAAGTTCCCCAAGGGTTAAGCCTAGCCACCATGTGGGTCAGGAGGAGGAATAGTCACCTGCACTAGCTTCTGTCCATAGGTCTGACAGCACCTCTGCATCCAGCACCCCCAGGAACAGGGAGATGCAGAAGGAGCAGTCCAAGCAGTCTCCAGCTTCCCAAAGAACCAACTGTTCTTTGTAACTCAGAGCACAAATGGAGCTGGGGTCCCACAGACAGTGAGAGCACCTGTCCACTGCACTAAGTATAAACCAAGGCTACTCCATGCCCAGACTCGTGCTGACCCCTCTTGCCCCACACTCACTTTGTGGTGGTACCAGGATTTTGCTGTTGATGGCACACCAGCCAATAGGGTGAATATCCACTGTGCCCAAATTGCACCAGAAGTCATGGCTGGCGTCATTCTCAAAGCCCTCGTATCGCAGAAGAGCCCTGTACCCTGCCAGGACAGAGCAAACAACCAGACAAAGGCATTAGAGGCCAAGAATTTCTCCTCTTCCTGTTGGGCACCACAGGCTTATCCCCTACAGCATGGTCTTCAGAGCTCTGTGTAGGTTATCAGAGCTTCTCCAACCATCCTGGAGCCAGAACTGCCCTTGCAAAGAGCCCATCAACCAGAAGAGGAACCAAACACTGGTTTCCTCCCACCCCTGTACCATGGTATTTCCCGTTCCAAAATCTCTCAGCAATTGCAGAGCTCCTAAGAGCTGATGTTTTAGTTGACCAGCTACACTCAGCTCTCCAAAGCTTCCCTCAGAAGTTAGTCATTCCCAGCTGTCAGGAATTACATTGGAGACATACCTACAGTCTGGATGACGGATGCAATCCAGTACACGCGGCTGGGGAGCACGGCATCACTGTTCAGCACTTCCACTTTCATACCTTTCACGACATCATCCCACTGATCAAAGAGTGGCACCTGAAGGATTGAGGCAGCCAGGTCATGAAAGGGACGTTGACAATCAGAGCAGGGCCTGGGCCCTTGTTCTAGCTTTCAGAGCTAGAACTTTTATCTTAGACCCATGTTTGCACACCTTACCCTTCCTATATCTGCCAACAGCTTGAAATACCACTGAACTGTCCCAAATATCTCACTGGTGTGTTCAGAGGATACCAAAAGGTAGAACATGGTACAGCAACGCTTCACTATTGCACGGTCAGCTGTCTCATTATTATCTGTCTCATTAATATCTGCTGCCATTCCTCTATGGTGCCAAAATCCCTAACCCATCAAATTGCCACGTCTTCCTGACCGATCCTCAAGAAAAACCCATTTTTTTAGTATTATCAGAAATCACAACTCAAAAGGAACTTATCAAGTGAGACTTAATACACAAAGAGCCTGGGCATGCTATAATACCTAAGAACTGTCATTCTTCCATAGATCTGCCTTGGCTGCTTGGCCCAAAAGGACTGCAAATCGGTATGACAGGAGCCAGACATGTTAGACGGGCAGTTACTGTCAGGCCCACATCAGCAGAGTTCCTCCCCGCACATCACCCCGGGCTGTGCTCACCCACAGCAGCAGCAAAGGCAACCATGAGCTTTTTTGCTAGCCCCCAATCAGAACTAAGTCTGTCCCCAGCCAGTACTGGGCCATCACCCCCTTCTACCACCTGCTTCTACCAAGTCTCCCTCTGCTTCCTTCCCCAAAACTCCTGGTACCTCTGTTGGACTCCCATTCTTAGCTGTGAAAAGCCCAAACTTCTTTCCTTGCATCAGCTGGGTTTCAGAAACCAGCTCCCCACATCTCTCCCCACCACTTGCCACAGGAGCACAGGGGAGCCCCATGCAGATGGCATGTCCTATGAGCGCTGCAAGGCACAGCAAAGAACAACTCACGTGTTTGAAGCAGCTGACAGGAGCTGCCTTGAAGCCATGCTCCTGCAGGTACTTTCCCCAGTCAAAGCCCAGGACGAGTGCTATAAGCAGACATGAGAGCAGAAAATCAGGTGAAATTATAGAAAAGGCACAGAGTGCCCAGTTACCTCTGAATTACAGGGCTTGCAGCCACACTGTGGCCTGCACTGAGACAGAGCCCTCTGCCCCAGCACTCAGGGACTCTCTGTTCCAGTGCATTTACCTTGGTGGGGAAATAGATCCCATGAGTACACAGGGACAAGGCCCCACAAGAGGCACACTATATTATTAATCAATTCTTGCTGTCACTTGCTTTTGGGGGATGGGGGGGCAGAAGGGGAAAAGAAAGAGGGTCAAATCCAGCCCAGGTCTCCAGCACTCCAAGGAGAATACAGAATGCATCCTGTCAGTGCTAAACCACTGAGCAGCTTTGCCCCTCAGCAGCAACACTGCAGGGTCACATCAGCAGTGCTTGCTTGCCAGAGGGTGCTGGGAAAATCACAGTGAAGCACTGGGATATTAATCCCACAGTCACTTCTGATCCAAGGCTACAGCTCTGCTCAAGCAGCAGTCTGCTCAGGAATCAGTCCCTCCTTCCACCCCACAGGGCTCACTTTCACCCCAACACAGCAGATTACTTCTCCCTCTACTGCAGCAAGTGGTTATTCCTCAAATTTATCTGTGACTTGGGTTAAACACAGTCCACCACAGGCTGTGGAGCAGTGAATGGCTGGGAGCAGCAGGACACCTTTAAGTCAGCTTTGCCAGCAGAAGTCAGCACCTCGTGGGACTGTGACTACAGATCTTACGCTCCAGGTCGAGTCGCATAAGGATGCAACAGTGGACGTTGCCCCCACCAGAGCTCTGTTAGCAGATGTGCCCTGTGTCCTGACAGCCTGTGTCAGAGCGAACCACACACATCATTTCAGGACACGGCAGCATACCATAGTGGAGGAAAGAGACTATAGAGCTTACAGCCCTCCAGATGTCCTAATTTCTCTTCACACCTCTTCACACCTCACCTACACTCACCATCCTGGCCTGTCAGTGTCCCATCTGCCAGCTGCCCCGTGCCCTGCGAATGGAGGAAGGCCCCGATCTTGGCTGACCAAGCTGCCTTGTGAAGAACTTTAGCTTTCTTCGTTGGTGGCTTCCCCTACAAAAGAAGGAATGTAAGGAACATTAGTGGCACAGGAGAAGCCAGTCCCTGCAAGTGGCCAGCAGGGCATGCATTTCTTGCTTGAAGTGGTTTTCAGGCTACTGCAATTTTTACTAATGCTCACAGGAACAAGAAGAAACAGCGGGTAACATATCAAAGTGTCCTCCCTCAGCTTCTAGGGAGCACCAGCTTTCAGCTGGCATGCATTCTCTGGGGACTTCGGGCAACAAGAACAAGCCATTGGTAAGGGCAGTCTTATCTTTAACTAGAGAGCAACCACCCAGCCCTGCACACAGGCATATCCTGCTCCATGCCCAGGGGAGAAGGGAGAGTTTTGACTCACCTGCAGTCTGGCGAGGATGCTGGCCTTCTTGGAGTTTGAGGAGTAGCTTCTGGAGCAGGAGACACTGCAGAAACGTTTGGTCTTGGAGAAGAAAGCCTCCCTGGTGCCTACAATCCCACACATCTCGCACACAGCTGAGAGAAGGAAGGCACAAAAACATGAGTAGTTGGCAAGGTTGATGCACCAAAAGGACAGAGCTGAGCTCTGGTAACCCTCATTAGATGTAGCAGCTCCCCCATGTAGCCCAGAAAATGCAGTCTCAATCCAGTGCTGCTCCTAAAGCACATATAGGTGCAGTCATACACGCTTTGGCTCCCCCAGCCCTTGCTCTTCCATCATATACATGTTTTAGGTACAACAGGCAGCGCAGTACCTGGCTCAGAGCCACTGTCCTCTGTGAGCCGGCCTGTGGACAGCTGGTGCACAGGAGAGGTCGGAAGCTCTCCAGCTTCCCGGTCTGCCACCTCATCGTCACTAGACTCATCCAGACAGGAGCTGCTGTCACTGCCCATGCTGCTGTTGTAGCCCCGGAAGCTGTCATAACCCCCAAAGATGTCCAAGTCATCATCCTCCTCATCATCATCACCTTCCTCCTCCATTCGCTCCAAAGATGAAGTTTTCTGGCAGGGGGTAGACACCAACTGAAAAAAAAGAGACAGTATGCCTTAAAATAGACATTTTACACCACACCCCACAATAAACCTGCCTTGTGTTACTGGGGGGTCACCTCTTGGACGGGGGAGAGGCCTTGGGGTGAGCAATGAGTCCACATAACAACCCCAAAGGCAGGAGTCTGAATCTCCAGCAAGGAAGCTCTTACCCCTGCAATAGATCCCTTTACAGGTATTTCATAGGTTGCGTTCTGTTTCCCAAGAGGAAACAAACAGCCACAGAGCTGCAGCTACATACAAAAGACTTTGAGAAACATGGAAAGAATACAGGGAATTAGGCTGCCATGCCGAGGAAGACAGAGGAGACTGCATCCTTCCAGGCCCCGTGTCTCCCAGCAGTCTCCCAGCACAGCAGTGCAGACACCATCAACATTAAAGTCACCACAAACTTCCAGCACAGAGCACAAAGCTGCACATTCTGGCCACCACAGCTCACAAGACCGGTACAGCCTGGATGTTAGCAGGACAAACTCGACCCTGGAGAAAGTTCATGTTCGTTGGAAAACGTATAGTCCATAGCTGACCTCAGTTCAGAAGCTGCATCACCAGGATGACAGAACGTTTGTTAAGAGCTTTTGCCTACAACCAGCTGTCTCCACAACTAAGCATCTTTACTAGCTCTTTGTACTTGCTCTTATAGCAGAGAGGCAGTGATCGACGAAAGAGCACAGAAATCTAGTGACTGTTTCTCAGACTAGCAGAATCTTGAACCGGGCCCCAAATAAGTGCAAAAGAAGCTGGAAAAAGGTGTTAGGAACTCATGAAAGAGCAGCAAGATGCCAGCATCAGCATAGGGAGTGATGGAAAACATAGACTGGGACAGCCACACAAGGCACCAGGACACAATTATTCATCCAAGTGGGCAGTGACAAAAGATCAGCAGCATGTCCATCACCTCCCAGTGCTAAATTCCCTCCAATTCCTGGCTCCTGGATATAATCAGAGACACACGAACAGAAAGATCAGACTTCACTCACTGCTGCCTCCCCACAAAACAGACCCAAGGTACCCAAGTTGTCCCCTGAAGACAGTGTTGCTTTCCTGCAGATCTGCATCCTCAGACAGCATTCCTGACATCTGAAAAGCCTGAACACCTCAAGAAAAAAAGTACATTCATCTCCCTCTCGCCCCTATCTGGGGCTGCACCTTCCTTTAGCTCACAGGAAGGGTTTATCTTTGAATCACTACTCGTCCACCAAACGCAAATGAAACTCGCGGACATGATACAAGCTCCCAGGGCTGACGAGCGAGGACAGCACCACGTGCAACACCCTTAGGGAGCCGAGGGGGACGCAGAGGCCCATCCCGCCTGGGTCAGACCCATCACCCCCCCCAGCGCCAGCCCCGCCACCGGCAGAGCGGAGGCGGGGCGGACGGCCACACCGGCAAGCGCAACAACGCGACGGCCAGGAGGAGGTGGCCCGGCGCTCCCGGCCCCCCCCGGCTGCAGGCAGCCGTTACCCCGTTACGCCCGGGCCTCGCGCCCTCCTCCCTCAAGACACCAGTCGGCTCAGCCCGGCGCCCCAAGGCTTTCCCCAGCAGCCCGCGGGCAGCTCCGCAGCTGCAGGGGCGGACGGGCTCCCGCTGGCCCGGCTCCGGCTCGCCGCCGCTCACCTCCCCCCCGTCCTGCTCCATGGCTCCCGCGACACCGATAGCCCGCCTCACACGCGGGGAGCGCGGCCCACCCCTCAGCGGCGCATCTGATTGGCGGGAGCCAGGAAAGACAGCCAATCAGCGAAGAGTTTGTTCTCGCCGCGCTCCCCGCGGGGCTCGACGGGAGGTGTAGTTCTTTTCCCGCCACGGCGGCGGCAGGCGCGGCCATGGCGCCTCACGACCGCACCACCCAGGGGCGGGGAGAGCCCGGGGCCCGCTCCCGCCTCCCCGGGCACGGCGCGCCCGCCTCTTCCGCTTTCGTAGTTCCGAGTTAGCTCTCTCAGTCGCGGAAGCCTCTCTAAACAACAAAACAAAGGGGAAAAAAACCCCAACAACCCCCCTAATGGTAAATAATCCACACGAGTCGATGCTGCTGCGCCCCGTGTCCTGAGATCATCAGCCTCAGAGGTTTCACGCATAAACACATGGTTTGTTTGGCAAAGGAAGCGTTACCTATGCAAAAGAGGCCTTGAAGTGCTTGCTCTGCTATGCAACGGGTTTTAAAATTCGGACGCATTTATAGCACAGCTTCTTCATTGTACAAAATTTCTATCTCTTTTAGCTTTTTTCTCCCCGTGACAAGTAGAGTGGTCTTAGTGGTACCAGTAGGGTAGGAAACTATTACCTTGCAGATATAATAGGCCCAGAAATGATCTCTCAGCAAAACATATTTTAATAACAATTTTGCAAGATCGGGTGTTCTACCTAAAGGCAGGCACACAAAATAGGGCAAAAAGCCCCTGCTTACACCACCCTAATCCCAGGTGAAAATTCCCTCCCCTGTTCCCCATTGGTTGGTACTGCAGGGTTTACAGACTACCCGACACCTGCCTCAGTTTACCTGTCTCATTCGTCTAGTTCTAAGATCCCCCTCCCCTTATTGATTTATTTAAAATATGGATTCCTGGCTCTTTGGTTACCATTCTCCCTAGCTCAGCTTTTTAAATACAGTAATCCATTTGCATTCCAGGATTAGTTCAAAGAGACTTTGTTTTACATTAAGGATTCATAGTCTGATGTCTCTCAGTCCTTCCCCCCCAGCTGGGGTCAGGCACCAGGCCCCCAGTTTGGTAAAAACAACATTCCTTCTTCAAACGTTCCTTACAGTAGCAACATCGTGCGCTCCGGCTTGCTGCCAAGAGCAGCTGAACAGCAAGTGTCTCTACAACTACCTGAAAGGAGCTTGTAGCATGGAGGGTGTTGGTCTCTTCTCCCAAGTAACAAGTGATAGGACAAAAGGAAATGGCCTCAAGTTGTGCCAGAGAAGGTTTAGATTGGATATTAGGAGAAATTTCTTCACCAAAAGGGTTGTCATGCCCTGGAACGGGCTGCCCAGGGAAGTGGTGGAGTCACCATCCCTGGAGGTGTTTAAAAGATGCATAGTTGACGTTCTTAGGGACATGGTTTAGTGCCAGAGTCAGGTTAACAGTTGGACTCAATGACCTTAAGGGTCTCTTCCAACCAAAAGGATTCTATGTCTCTGGCACCGATTCTCTTTTACTCAAATTGTAAGCCCCCTGGAGTTAGTTCTATTTCCCATTCTACTCCTTTTGTTTTGTTACTACTCATTGTGTTGACATTGTAAAAAGAAAAAAAAAAAGAAAAAAGCTGGTAGTGAACATTCCTGCACAGTACAGACTTTGTAGTGAGCGGCTAAACAAGTGATGCCCCAGTCGCAGGGGGAAGTGAGGCAGCGGGGAGCAGGTCCATTCCGAAGGCTGCCCCGTGTTACAGACCTACATGGATTTCTTTTCCAGACAACCCAAAGGCACTAACACGGGGCTACAGCCCGTTGCTCCGAAGGCAAAAGAGTGTCGCTATCCGTGTGAAGCACGCTGAGAATCCTGGGTGGTGATTTGGGTCACAGCCTCATTACAGAGGGACAGTGGTGGGGAGCTTGCAAAGCCTACTGCGTGCCAGGCGATCAGCAGATTTCTGTAGCCTCAGGGATCCTCCAGCTTCAGGTTTTCCAAACAATCCTCCAGCACTGTTAAGAAACAAGAAACAGAAAACTGCTTTAAAAGTACTTAAATAATGTAGGTGAAAATGAAATAAGCTATAAAGGCTGTTATTCTCTTGCAAATACTGCTAGACAGCGCACCGCATGACAGACAACAAAGCGGTTTCCAGAAAAGACATGGATATGAAAGTAGACATTCATTAAATCTTTCTACCGCAGTAATCTTTCACGTAACGCATTACGAGCTATTGCTGGTGCGCATCCCCTGCTTCTTTCCCAGAGCGGAACAAGCAGCACCGCTCCCTGAGGTGACAGCCAGGCTGGCTCAAGGCTTCTTGAAAGCTTAAGCACAAATGAGTTCTGTGTTGACATGGAGCAGGCCTAAGGGCAGTCCTCATCCCATGGCTGTTCACTTGACATTGCGGTTTTAAATAAAACTTTTCAGTAAATAACAGTATTTAAATAATTTCATTTTAATTTGAATCAAATTCAAATTGATTAATGAATACTTACATTCTCTTTAATAATAAAAACTTTGTTATGTAACACTAATCGTAATATCTTTGTAACGCCAGCTCCTTTCTTCAGGGATATAACAGCACTGACAACCTCAAGAAACCAAAAGCCAAAACTGAGATTAGGCTTCACCTTTCCTACCTCCTTCCCTACTGCTGCTCTGGGCCTGGTCTCTGATTGGATGCTATCTGAAATAAAATTTTTAGAAGGATCATTACCAAAAGGCTGCTGTCAGGTGAAAGCCCAGAAGGAGTCCAGCATGCAGTGAGAGGGATTATTCCTGCAGGACAGAGGCCAGGCTGGTTTCTCAGGGCCGGACACAGGCGCTCGGCTCCAAATTGTGCAGCTGGAGAAGCTTTTTGTACTTCAGCACCAGCTCAGTCCCTCATCACCACAACTTCCTTCGGGAGCATTGGCACATACTGGCTCTTTGTCCACTGGGTCTGTCCCCTCACCTCTGGGGTAGGGAACTCATGCTCCGGGTGCCCAAGCTTCATGAATGCATCCACTGCTCCTCCAGAGCCTCCTTTTTCCTACTGTCATTTCAAAGAGCTCATGAGAATCCTGACAGTCCCTGAGTCTAGACTGACTTCCAGCACCAACCAGCAGCCATTCTGGTTACAGGGCCAGCTCCCAAATTCTTGAGTGCAGTGGGAAATGGCACATGGCTTTAGTAATGCTTTTCTTCTCACCTCCTATGCTGACACTGTAAGAAAACAAAAAAGCACTGCAAGGCTTTGATTTCTGTCATCAGCATGGGGAAGGCAGCCATTTTGAAGAAAAAATGTTTATAGCCTTGTAACCTTTGGTCATATTCACGATACTGTCTCTGAAAAAGGAAAGTAAGGCAGAACAGCTCAGAAAAGCAACAAGCAAACTGAATAAATAAAAAGGTGTTCTGTTTAACTTTTGGCAGATTAATTTTACAAAGGTAACTGTGAAATAAAAAGAGGGAAATGGTCACCAGCGTGACCATGACAGTACCCAGCTGTTCTTACTTGCAGACATCCCTGGCTGGGGCTGTCCCATGTTGGGCCCTTGATTCATGGGAGCCTGTGGCATGCCCGGAGCATTTGGGATCATGTTTTGCTTCTGCAGCCGGGTTCTTCGTTTCTCCTCCAACTCCTTCTGAATCTTATAGATCTTCTCCGCTAGCAAGTGATAGTACTCTGCCTGTTGAGAGGAACACAAGCCAGAAAAGGAGATGACACACACACGATAAGTAAAGGCAACAGGTCCCAGTGATCCAACCTCGTAAAACGGCCTCTCACACACACATTTTGGGTTGGGTGGGGGTGGCTTTCCCTTTGCAGGAGACGCCAGGCAGCCAGAAGGACAAATAATGTTCAGGGCATTGCTGGCAACCATTAGGCCAATAGTAGACATTCCTCTTCTCACATCCAAAGCTGCTTTGGGAGAATCACACTGAACAGCTTCACGCTGCCTTTAGGGAACTCCGAGGAGTCTCAGGCACAGCACAGCCCGCCAGGCACCACCCTGACTCCCGGCACACCCAGGCAGAAGCCGGCAGCTGGCCGGTTCCCAGACCCCATCCAGCAGCCCTGAACACGCGCTTCCTCAGCCTGGGAGCCTCCTCTGTGCTTGCACCCCTCTCCCTCCCCAGCACTACGGGATCAAGGCAGAGATACACGACTGGACGACAGAGGATGGCATCTCACCCTGCTGTTTGCCGATTCATACATATCCCCTTCCACTTTCCGAGCATAAGCCACCAGATTCTCCATACGCCGATCCTTCAGTGCCGCAGGGTCAGGAGTAGGAAATATGGCTTGGACTCTGCAGGGGGGGGTAAAAAAATCATGCAGGTGATTAGGATGTCCCCAGAGCAGGGGACACCAGCACTAACCCCAGTGCTCTGAACACAAAGCAGCAAGCAAATCTTCTGACAGACTGTGGCACTGCTACTGGTGCCAGGGGACAGTGCCCCCGTGTAGATGGCTTGAGTACAGAGTGGGACATGGCAATTTAGCAGCCCCAAAATGGCAGATGCAGCTCTGTTAATGATCAGGAAAGCAAGAACGCATCTTTTGGGCTTCTGCTTTCCCTTCTTTTGTACCCTGATAAAACTCACCCTCCGACCCCCTCGTTTTGGAAGCTGAGCTTCCTCCTGCCCCACACAGAGATGGCAGAGGCAGCAACTCACCCAACAGGAGATTGTTTTGCTATTAGCTACTCACAATTTATGAACAAGGCGGTTTCAGAGATCCTGTGTGACTTCTCCATTACACTGCTTCTGGCTGCCTCCCGAGGGCAGGGAGCCCCCTGACTCCAGGCCGACTACCTCGGGGATCATGGCCACCTCTACACTGCTGCGGTTCACCCAGTGGAGCATCAGCTCCACAACTCCCACCGGGAAAACATCTAAATAAAACAAAACAAAAAAACCCCAAACAAACCTTCAAGGCAGGGAGTTTCCCAGCGTGGAATTTACAGAAAACCCCTGTCAGATCATACTTAATGTTGCACTGATGTTCTTACGTATTTACAGCAACTTGTCATTAAACCACACTGCGCAATAGACAGAGAGATTCAAGAGTTGGTGTGCTGAACAAATAAGCTAACCCCAGACTCAACAAGCATCCCAGTTAAGGGCACAGGTACTAAGTCTGTCCTTTCTTGCTATTTTTTCACCATGCTAGGTTTGCCAGTATATGTCAACATAGCTCTACATACAAATAATACTAAAAAACTAAACGAAAAAATTGTGTCCAGATTAAAAAACAAAACAACACAACACAACTATGCCCAGTTCCGAGGCTGTCCTGAAAAGGGGAGGGAAGAGCTAACTGGGAGATAATCCTCAGTTTTAAGTATTGTACTTTACCCCATCCCATTCCCCCAAGAAATCTGGGTTTTGAGTGCTGGGCTGTGCTGCCTGCGTGATTTCTCTGCAAGCCTGGGAAGATGTGACACCACCATGTCCTGCCAGGTCCCCTTCCCTGCCAGAATGGGCAGCCCGGAGGAACGGGAAGTCCAGCTAATAGCAGAAGACGAGACGTTACAACACCTATATGACCTGGCACGTAATATGCAGTTTATAAAGGTGAAAACCCTTTACATATGCTTTCCCAAGTCACAGTTAAGGGCCCTTTTTCACTGGTCGTGGTGACATAAGGGAATTAGGCTCGGGTGACAGAAAAAAGGCTTGAAATCCTTCAATACAAGCTCAGAAAACAGCAACCAAACAGAAGAGCACCTGAGGTCTTTGTTTTTAAACCCACGATTTTGAGGTTCTAACTTCTGGTGGCTCTAACCCAGCCAGTGAATGTGGTTACAAGCCCTGGCAGCACGGGTCCCATTAGACCCAGGTCACACCTCAGGCCCTGGGCTGCCCTGGCTTTCAGTCCACAGGCCTGGTGAGATTTCTGTCGTATGGCACCCAAACCTCTGCTCACCAGGGAGACAGTGTCCTGCCTTCTAGCCCTTGCAGATCCTTTCTATATCAGCCCAGGGATGCCCCTACATCTGAGCCCTTGCTTCACCAGCTCCAGAGTCCCATGCTGCTCTGATTCTTCCTTCAGAGGGTACGCAGCCATACCTACATTCTTTCCGCATTTTAGAGAAGCTACAGCAATGGTGTGGGGCAATAAAGACAACAGAAAGCAAAAGTGAAGAAGGACACACACATAAGCGAAGGACTCCTCGCTTCTCTGGGCAGCAGAAACAATGCCCTTTCAGCCAGAGGAGCAGGGTTGGCAAAGAGTATTTTTCTTGTAATGCCACTGTCACTGCCTTCCAATTCCTGCTATTGCCTTGGGGACTGTGGGGACATGGGGAGAAGCAAAACACCCACTGTCAGAGCTTGTGGTTGCATCCCACAGAGCTCTGTGTTCCCAAGATACGCCAAAGCCTGCCACCACCCAGCACACCTGGGGGAAACAACAGTCTGAGCCGTGCCAGCTTCACCAGGAGCTGTGAAGGGCTTCAAAGATGGCTAAGGGAGTTGGTGTCAACAGTAATTTCTCCACCCTCCCTAAATCCACCACACTCTCGACAACAGGCAGTGCAGACCGGAGCCATGGCTGATTGCCCATCAGCTACCCACAGCACCGGTTACAGAACAGGTTTCCCTTTCCAGCCTCCACCATGCAGGATCCCTGCTGGGGAGTTACAACCGGGACCCTTTTCTAAGGGAGTGCAACTCAAGCAAATCATCAAATCCCCATTTTTCTAAACAAAGCGCCGGGTTGAAATCGGGCAGGCAAATGCCTATGCATACAACTTGCCTGCAAGGCTGACAGAGCAGCTCGGTGTTTTTTCAGCTGTGATGGAGGCAAAGATGGTGCCAAAACCACTGCAGAGGGGAGCCTGTTGTGCTGTGACACTTTCAGGGCCTGGGCTAGGCTCTGTCTCAGGCCGGGATCTATAGCACATGGTCTGTTTTGACAAGCTGAGGGAGGAAACGGCATCTTGTGCAAACTGACAGTTACCTAAGGGTTGTGTGGTAGCAAGGCAGCCACTAAGGGGCTTTGTAAACACAAACATTCCTCAGCCAGGGCAATGTATGGCTTTTCTTCAAGGAAAAGCTGATTTTAAAATGTGTAGGAAGCCTCTTCACAGACTTAGGCAGAAGCAGTCACCAGGAGCAGATGCTTCTGACCATTGCTATCTTTCAATACAGGACCTGCTCCAGACTCTCCTTGAGTTTGGTTGGAACCGGGAGCAGCACAATCAAGGCCACAAAAAGACCATCCTGGAAACAGGAGGTGGAGTTTTTTGCAGAGGAACTAAGTGTGTATCAAACACTGGAAAAAGCACAGGAAAAGGAAGCAGACGCTGGAATGGCTGTCACTGTCACATCATGTACCTCAGCCTTGTTGTGGAGCTGCCTCGGCTTATAAGAGCCTACAAGCTCTGCATTACGTGAGTCACTTGGGCCCTGTCAGGTTTTGTCTGGACTTGTCTTGGCCTGCCAGGACCTGTGCTGTTGTTTCATTGTTTCAATAACTGCCTAATGACCAAATGGCTGTTACCAACATTGTTTTAGTTTTTGTACAATTATCTCACATGACATTTACTGCCTATGTATTATTGTGACTAACAGATAGCAGGTACTAGGGAGATGCCTATCTAACTGCTGGGCCTAGAGCACAGCTCCCAGAGAGCAGCCAACAGACACAGGGGTTTGCACAGTGGGGTGGATGGAGGGGCCAGGATCACCACGATCAGCCATGGTCTCCCATAGCCACTGGAACAGCTCCCCCTGTAATGTCAGAGCCTCCACCCAGGCTGAGCTCTCCTGTGGGAGGACATGGCTTTGCAAGTCTTGTGCTGCAGGCGGTATGTGAGGCTTCTTGCTCTGGTTGGCGCTGTGGCAGAACATGATCTTCTTGGAGAACCTGCAGTTTCAAGAGCCAGAAGCCCACATCTGTGTTGAAGGCAGAGTCTGCGCTCATTGGATTGGGAATCAGTGACTCCTGTGATGATAAAGGCTGGAAGCCTGTGACCTGTGGCACCAGGGGGATGCCTCCTGCTCCACCTGAACGTAGGACCACAACAGAATCAGTTCAGTGCCTTCATAGCAGATGTGAGGGTGGGAGCTGTGTCCAGTGAGACGTCTGAACTGCCTGAGCCTGGGAGCAGCACCATGCAGAAGTGGTGGCTGCTGGTGGTGAGAGATTCCCTGCTGCAGGGGATGGAGGTCCCCATCTGCCTAAGGAGATGTGCTTGGATCTCAGGTCTGGGATATTATGGAGAGGCTGCCAAGGCTTGTCCAGTCCTCACACTGTTATCCCTCCACCGCTGCTTTTCCATGTGGGCATCAACAATACTGCCAGGGGAGACCCAGGGCATACAAAATGTGACTTTGTGGCTCTGGATGCAATGGCCATAGGTATGGGGGCTAAGTGGTCTTCTGCCAGTGAGGGGAAAGTACTTGAGGGAAAACAGATGCAGCCCGGAGGTCAACAACTGGTTGTGCAGCTAGTGTCAATAGGGATTCAATTTTTATGACCATCAGACCCTCTTCAAGGATCAAGGACTTTTATGGAGTGATGGGATCCACCTGACCAAGGGGACAAAAATATCTTTGCTAAACAGACAAAGGCTGCCCAGCCTGTGGAGAAGAGCTTTAAACTAGGGACAACAGGTGAGGGACAGGAGAACTGACAATCAAGTCAGGAAGTGATGGACTAGCTTGGCAAGCAAAGGTTGCAGTGTAATGTGGACGGAAGACATCTTGACACATGGCAGATGGGGACCCAGCCCACATGTACGCATGAAAACAAGGATGTGCTGGGAGGACAGCATCCTGCAGAAAGCTCTCATAACTTTTCTGGGAAATCAGCATCCCTGAATCAGCAGGAATTCAGCCTCCCTGAGGTTCCCTGCTATCAGCAATCCCAGCTCCCTGAGACCAGTGGGAATGTCTGGAGCAAGAGAGATGGTCTCAGTGAAGTACAATCAGATTAGAGAACATTTAAACAAACTAGACATGCTCCAGTCCATGGGCCTGTATGGTTGCACACCCAAGTGCTGAGGTAGCTGGCTGATGTCACTGCAAGGCCACTCTCTATTATCTTTGAAAGGTCATGGTGGCTGGGGGAAGTTCCTGAGGAGTGGAAGAAAGAGACCCCTGTCTCAACGGAGGAGAAACTGAGGAACTGCAGGCCAGTCATCCTCACCTTAATCCTTTGGAAGGTGACAGAGCAAATCTTCCCAAAAACCATTTCCAAACACACTAAGAACTGGAAGGTGAATGGGAGTAGTCACTAGTCACTGTGGATTTATGAAGGGGAAATCATGCTTAAGCAACCTGACACCCTTATGAAATCAGACGACTGACTTGGTGAATGAGAAGAGAGCAGTGAATGTTATCTTTAATTTACTTAAGGTTTTTGACACCATCTCTGACAACTTCTTCATGAACTGAGTCAGTATGGGTTAGATAAACACAGCAATGTGGATTGAAAGGTTGGGATCACTGGCACAAAGTCCAGCAGAGGCACGTCACTAGTGACGTCCCCCAGCAGCTGGTACTGGGGACAATGCTGTTTCACATAATCTTCATTAGTGACCTGAATGATGGGGCAGAGTACATCCTCAGGAAGTTCACAGATGGTATAAAACTGGGAGGAGTGGCTGATACACCAAAGGGTTGTGCTGCCATCCAGAGGGACTTGAACAGTTCAAAAGAATGGGCAGTCATGAACTTCATGTGGTTCAACTAAGGGAAACATAAAGTTTTGCATCTGGGAGGAACAACCCCATGCACCAGCAAGTGCTGGAAGGCAGCTTGATAGTAAAGGGTCTGGGGGTCCTGGTGGACAAGCTGAACAATATGCCAACAATGTGCCCTTGGGGCAAAGGCAGCCAGCGGCATCCTCAGCTGCATTTGGAGGAATATTGCCAGCAGGTGGAGGAAGGGGATCCTTCCCCTCAGCACTGGTGAGGCACACCTGGAGTGCTGTGTCCAGGTTGGAGCTCCCAAGTACAAGAAAGATTTGGACATTGTGGAGTGAGTCTAGCAAAAGGCCAGGAAGATGATAAGGAGAGTGAAGCATCTGTCCTAGGAGGAGAGGCTGAGAGAGCTGGGACTGTTCAGCTCAGGGAGATCTTATCTATATGTGGGGGAGCACACATGTCCTGGTTGGGGGACAACACAGAGAGGCTGTGGCACCTCCACGCTGGAGACATTCATCTGGACTTGGCCCCATGCAGCCTGCTTTAGGTGATCCTACTTTGAGCAAAGAGGTGGAAGAAATGATGTCCAGAGGTGTCCATCCACCTCAGCCATTCTGTGCTTCTGTAAACACAAGTGGCTCTGTGTGGAACAGGGTATCTATGATGATAGAATTAGAAAAAAAAAAGCAGCAGTGTAGACACAGTCCAATACTGCAGGTCCAGGGCTATAAGCAATTCGCCAGCGGCCAAGTCACCAGAGTAACCGGGAGGTGGGTAAAAACAGCTCTAGGGGTAACAAAAAACAAGCATGCAACATAAGTAAAACACTCCATAAACAGTAAACTTGTACATAATATGGAACGATGAACCATGAAAGAGCAAAGTATATTTTTTACAAACAGATGAGCCCAAGACTGAAAGAAAAACCATAAATATACTCCTCCCCATGACAAACCCATTATAAGGCCTCTCTACCTGCAACTTCAGTCATTGACCCTAGGACTCAAAGGTGCATTGGAAAGGGTAGACATTAGGAAGTTTACTTCACTGAACTGCATATTATTTGACTATAAGCATTAGCATCATAGTAACTGGACAATAATTCTTTGATTAGATTGCTAAAACTTCAGGTGCAAGTTCTTTTTGCTGGTCCAAGAGTCTAATGAATAGGTGGGAAGGGAAATAACCTACCATAACTCAGATGCAAGTGATTAATTGGCAAGAGCACAGGACAGTGATACAGATGACATTCTAATTTTGCTGCCATCCTGAAGCTCTACCACTCCCACAGTTAGCCATAGTATTTCCCCAGCTGGTGGGTTCTGGTTCTCCAGCAGAATCAGGAAAAGCAGGAGAGGGATGTAGGGTAAAAATGACCCCATGCAAATTCAAGACCATTGATCACCCACACCACCTCAATGAACCTGCCTCAGGGACAGCATCTACAAAGAGGGACAGAGCAGCTGTGCTGTCACATAAAATGCCTCCTGGCATCTTTTAAGCAAGTTGCTATGTTCTTTGAATCAAAGCTGCTCTGCAAGGTCTCGAGGCTTCCCCACCTCAGCGTGGGTCAGATGCTCCCGTGCGGGCCTGGACAAATTCAAAACGCATTTTGTGTGCTAACATAAAGGCACGAATAAAAGCTGTTTGCTAAGCTGGGATGCACAGAAAGCATGCAGGTCAGAAAGCTGGGCACACTTTATACTTCACTAACCAGCGTGCAGTCAGAAGGAATTTTATTTATACTCTATTTTATGTATACTCCATCCTGAGAAGTCCCACAAGGCTGAAAGTAAAAGTAGGCTTTGCTTGGCTGGGGGAACAAGAGGAAATCTTACCATGACTGGCACAGAAAACGCAAATCTAAACCACCCCAGGCTGCTGCCATGGGACTCAGCACATGGTGGTTTTGTTTTCTGCTCTCTAGTGCAGGTCAGCAGCAGTCCCTCCTAAAGCAAACAAGGTAAGCGTGAGCTTGGTGCAGAGCTGGCCTGCACCACGCAGGGGTGATGGATATGGGGACTACCCACAGGAGAACACCAAAGCACAAAGCTGCTTTCCTTAAGCCTCCCAGGAACTTCCCACCATCTTGTTGAGGGCTTGCTACCAAACACCCTTTTAAAATACAAGATTAATTGCCCTACTTGTGTTTCTATCAAAATATGAAGCACTTTACTCTCCCGTTTTCTAACATGGGTTCACATTGCAACGCGCCACGAGTGTTGTTTGGCACTTGGCTGAGGCTGCCATCCATCCAGGTTCCCCCTCCATCATCTTCTGCCAGCTGTTTCCTGAGGGCAGGTCGCTCATGCGGGTTTTTGGCCAAGATTTGTGGATATGCTGATGTCACACCACAGCTGGTGTTATGCAGATGTTGTGCTCTGGTCACATCCCTGGCCACATCTGGGTCTTTCAGCTGTGTAATACCCTGGTACTGAGTTCATCCCTAGGCAGCCAGCACTGTATATACATTCACAGAATAGGCTGTATTTTGGGAAGCCCCCAATGGACCAGCTCTATATACGCTGCCCAGCCAGTGCACAACACGCTCTTACACGACGGGATCAGCTCCATGTGCACGTGGTGATGGGCAGAACACAACTGTGTTTACTACACGTGCTCCACAGCTGAAGCATTTATGTTCAGGAAATCCCCCAACATATATATATAATATACAGTAACTGACCCCACACACCCTACATCTGGCAGATCACCGGATTCTACACAGGGTGACAGGGCACCCACGCGCCATCTCAGTGCAGGGTCTGTGGGACACCCGCAAGCTTACCTCGTGCTCACGCTTCAGCGCCAAAAGGTGTACAATATATTCCAAGCGAAATAGGATCTTTTAATATCACATATCCAAACAATAGTTCTCATTTCAAAATGCAAAAACAGGTCCTTTGGAGATCAGCTGCTCCCGGGCTGTGTGAGCAGGGTGGGCAGAGCTGACTGGCACAACTGTTGAGGTCAGACCTCGTTTCTTTGGTAAGACACATGCCGGGAACAAACGCGAAGGCAGAGTTGTACCAAAAGCGTCCATTTAGAAGACTAATTATTACTCCACGTCCCTTATTAGAGATTTGCATTTTAAAACAGTCATATACATTAAATAGCTCTCCGACGTCTAAATAGCGTATCTTCTGCTACCCCCACCATTTTAAGAACAAGCAAGACGTGGGAGAGAAGGGAAACATTAAAAACAGGCTGTCTGTCTCACACAGTTTATTTAACAATAGGTAATAAGAAATCAATTTTTAACAGTCTATACAGTGATCGAAAGTTCATATTTATAAGTAATCAACTTTAATTGCATGATTTACAACATTTGAGGGTTTTTTGCTTTCTATTTTCAAGTTTTACAGAAAGTGGAAGAGGGTGGGGAAGGGGCATGGGAGAGAGAAAGCAAGCATAAAGAAGAAACCCCAGGGACTTTTTCTCAGGTTAAAATCATCCCGCTGGAATTGTTTCTTACCCTCTTTTTATTTTTTTTTCCTTTGTTAGATGTAAAAATAACGAAAAAAATTCTTTCAAGAAAACAGAAACCACAATATATATACTACATCCATTTGGCAGCTGCCCCTGTGTATTTGCAAAAATGTTGTCTTCTCTCTACATGTACAAATTATTTTAATACTTGAAGTTTCTTTTAAGCTCAGACTCTTGTATAGAAAATCTTGGAGGACAAAAGTAGACTTGAGGAGGGGACTGAGTTATTTAATATTTTTACATTTTTTCAAAGAATGGACATATTTCCAACCAAAGAGGAAAAGATTGGTATTTATTTTTATATATATATATTTATATATGTAATGTATTTTTAAAGCAACATTAACCCCTTTTGTCCTCCAGTTTTACGAAAAGGTTCTCCTGTGTTGTGTTGGGTTTTGTTGGTTGTTTTTTTGCAGTGACATGGAGAAAAACCAGAATAGGGAAAATGTTTACCATCTGCCTCAGTAAATAATAACTATCAATATTACATATTTTCATTAATTTAAAAAAAAATAAAACCTATTGGAGGCATGAGGAGAGCATCCTTTGGTTAACAGCCAAAAGACCACCGTCTTCCCCCGACCTCCCCAACGCACACGAGGAAAAAACAAAACAAAACAAGAAAAAGGACTGGTTATGATTCCAGCCATAACAAAAATATATTCTTTGTACTCTACTGTCCCTCAGGTTTGTTGTCGGTTTGTTTTTAAAACCACAAACTACTGCTGCAGAGTTCAGATGTGTTCCAGGGAAAAATGTTGTTTTAGCTAAGAAAGATTCAAAAAAAATCGTCTTCAGTACAAAAAGTCTTGAGAAAATAAGTTTTTTTCTTTTCTTTTTTTTTTAAATTTTATTTTTTGCTCCCAAAATGCTACAATGTTTCTAGTGTATGTCTAGTGTACTCTGTGAAAGGTTTGAATTCAAGTCTGAGTTCTCAGAGCTGAGCCCCAGTTCCGTGGCGCTTGTACCATGGAGGCCGGCCATGCCAGGGTTGCTGGCCAGCTGGGAAAGCATTGCACTCTGCTCCGGGCTGGCAAAGTGCCCCTGATCCATGGGGTTCGCCTGGGCAGCTACCAGTCCTGGATGTGGGGAGCTGGTCTGCGGGGAGACGTGGTGCGGAGAAGGCTGAGGTTGCATCCGAGGGGACGGGCTGGAATGGGGGGGCTGGGACTGGGGCCGCGGTGAGGGGACGGGCTGCGGAGAACGCACTTGATTGGTGAGCGATGAAGGGAGCTGCTGGCCCTGGAGGTGTGGGGACTGGGCCTGATTGGGGAGCATGTGCTGTTGGGGGCTCATAGGATTGGGCTGAGCTGGGGACCCCATCTGCTGCTGAAGTAGCCTCTGCTGGAAAGCCTGCTGCAAACTGGCTCCTGTCTCTGCGCTCATGGCCTGTGGGAGCTGGCTTATCTGTCCCATGTTTCCTTGCTGCATCTGCTGCATGTGATGCTGCATTCGCTGCTGCTGTTGCTGCTGCTGCTGTTGGGGATACCCGACACCCTGGGGCTGCTGAAACTGGCTGTGGTTGGCCATCCCCGGTCCCAGTGCTGGTCCTGCTCCCTGCTGCTGCTGTTGCTGCTGGTGGCGCTGCTGCTCAATCATCTGGTGCCGTCTCATCAGGAGGTCTCGGAACTGGGGAGCCATCCCCGAGTGATTCATATTCATCTGCTGCGCCTGAGGATTCATCCCGGCCATGGCCTGCTGCGGCTGCTGCTGCGGCTGCTGCTGGGGCATGCTGGGCCTCTGCACCCCTGCTTGCATGGGGTTCATGTTCTGCATGGCTGGGTTGGGGTGCACCCCTCCTTGCTGCCCTTGCATGGCCTGCTGCGGCTGGAGGCCCGGCTGACCCTGGGGGATGCCGGGCTGACCCGCCATCCCCTGGGGGTTCTGGGACCCCGCGTACTTGGCAGCCCGCTGCTTGATGAAAGCGGCCAGCAACTGAGGGTTGGAGTGAAGGATGTTAAGCACCTGCTGCTGCTGCATGGGTGAGCTGGGAGACCTGAGAGTCCGCAGCAGGTTTTGTAAGGCCGCCTGGGGCAGAGGTGGTTGTTTGGGCTGCGCAGCGCCAGGTACCTGACCCATCCCTGGCTGAGGTGCCATATTCATCGGCTGACCCGGCTGGGCTACTGACATCATGGATGGCCTCTGCATTCCTGGCTGCAGCTGAGCTTGGGGGAGGCCCCCCTGCACCCACGGTGGCTGCTGCTGGATCCCTGCCGGCCCCATTCCTTGATCTATATGACCACCGGGACCTCTGCCCATCTGTGGAGGGTTCATTCCCATCGGCGGCATCTGGGGCATCTGGTGCTGAATGGGCCTTTGGAAGATCTGAACCTGTGCCATCTGACGCTGGGTCTCTGCTGCCCGCTGGATCTGCATGGCCATTTCCACTGCCGCTGGAGGAGGACCCTGAACTGGTGGCTGAGGTGGCTGGGGTGGAGTTGGAGGAGTCACCTGGCCACCTGCCTTGCCCTGGGACACAGCGCTGGGGGGCTGAGTCCTTGGCATGGTGTAGGGGGGCATACTGTTGGGAGGCGCAGGTTGAGGCTGTGAGGCAGGTTGGGGCGGAGGCTGGGGCTGGGGGGTTTGCGGTGTTGTAGGCTGCTGGCCTGTCGGAGTTGTTGGGGTGGCAGGCGTGGGCGAGGGTAATCCTTGCTGCTGGCCTACCACACCGGTCCGCTGCATACTTGCCATCCTCCTTCGGAGCATCTGTGCCTGTTGCAGGCGGTGCTGGAGCTGCTGTTGACGAAGCTTGTGTTTAATGTTGAGGCAGAAGGGCACGGGACACTTGTTCTCCTGGCAGTGCTTTGCATGGTAGCAGCAGAGAGCAATGAGTTGCTTGCAGATGGGGCACCCTCCATTGGTTTTGCGTTTGCAGCCTTTGGTGTGCTGGACAACCCGTTTCATCTTCTGACAGGATGCCAGTGAGCAGTTGGCGTTGCGACACTGGCAGGCATGGACCAGGGACTGGATGCAGCGCTGAATGCTCAGGCGCCGAGAATCACCAGGGCTCTGGGTGGTTGCAGTCTGCTGGTTGTTGCTCTCATCATCTAGACCAAGGCCTAGTTTTTCCATCTTGTGGTCATGGTTTTTAGTGTTATAGCAGGTGATGCACAGGTCATAATCCTGGAAAGACAATGAAGGAAAAGTTATCAGGGTTCCTGAAACCCCATATGATAAATAAATGATGGCATGTCACCTCAGCAAGTTATTCCCGGTCTGTTCCAGCAAATTTTTGCTCTAGGGAAAAATTCAATCTTTCATGCCATATTGAGGTACTAGAGAAGGAATAAATCTAAATTATAGCCAGGGAAAGTGTGTGGGCACAAGGGTGTCTGAAATCTACACAAATATATATAGCTTGAAAAACAAGTTAGCTCTGAGCTAACAAGTCACACATCATTCAGCTGGGACAGAAAAATCTCTTTCTTTCCTAACAGGAATGGAAAAGAAAAAGGCAAGGAACAAATAGCTGCCCATCTGCTTCTGCTTCAAAAAGAGGGCAAGAGTTGCAGGAGAGATACCAATAAAAAAAAAAAAAAAAAAAAAAAAGAATGAAAGCTGCATTTTCAGAAGAGTTAAAGCAGCAAAGTGTCCTGGGCAGAAGAACGGAACAGCATTTACATTCTGTGAAAGCAACAGCACAAGAGGTTGGACTCAATAATTGATCCAACCCCCAGGATTCATTAATCTATAGGAAATCTAGAATTTATTTTCTAGTATATATGAGGAAATGGGAGCATAGTATTTTAAGCAGAGCTTTTCAGAACTGAATCCAAGACAATCATTTACTTCCAGCAAGCTAAAAAATGAAGTTACAAGTCAAGTCAAGGTTAGTTCAGCTTCTGGAGGGCTCAGCATTGATGCAGACTGCTGGACTTGATCTTCAAACACACTGGGATTACAAACACTTCTGAAGACAAAAATGCTGTTTGCAGCATTCTACAGAGAGACAACAGGGTAGTGGAAAAGTCAACCAAGTACAGGAATCTGACTTCTAGCATAGCAAAACCTCTATGCCAGTAAACCAACTGAGAGCCCTATATACAGAAATACTGCAGTGCAACACTTCCGACCCTTGAATAAAAAAGGATGCATTGCTCTTCAGGAAAATTAGCTGATCCTACCATTACAGCTCAAGCAATCGCTACAGTTCCCAACTGCTCAGGTACCAGCACCTTAAATGAACTACAACAAACACAATTGTACTTCAGGTCTCCACAGCTTGAAAGTAGAAGACAAAAATCACACCAAGCAGCACATAAGTAGAATCACTTGCTAAAGAAATCATTTCCTCTCCTTTTTTTTCTGAACTGCCAGAGGATGAGCTGTACGGATCTTTTTCCATCAGTTAATAATGAGAAGTTAGTTCAGGTAAAGCACTCTGGACAAAGATATAGGGACACAACTAGAGACACAAGTACGACCAAGCATACCTCACAAACAGTGCAGTGCCATCTGGTCTCCACATGATGCTTGCACTCATTGCAGGTGTAAACAAAGCGGTCCTGGCTCTGGGTATGTAGTTCCACCAGCATGCACATGGTTGACCACTGAGCCCTTCGTAGCGAGGAGAACTCCAGGTGCTTGTCTCTAGCAAGGGTCAGGAAAGCATCACGCCCATCCATCAGGTCACAAGGAATGAGAGGGTCAGGCTCAACAATTGGGGGCAGGGAGTTGGCTGCAGGGCCAGCAATGAGACGGATGACAAAGAAGACCTGAAAAGTAAAAATATTTAATATGCCAGAACTTACCAGGATGTTTTGGTTGTCAAACTTCATCATACAGAATCTACAGTTCCAGGATCAACTGACACTTGAATAACATGCTGCCAGGGTGGTGTGCTTGTAAGGGCTGAGAAATTTCAAACCTCTGTGTACGCTGCACATTCACCTTCTTCAGAAGCATTACATAAGGAGCACTGGACTGAACAGTGAAACTTGTAACAATCTAGACTCCTGAACTTCTGTATGAGCACAGTTGTATTTATCCCCACTGCCTTCACAGCAAAGAGTGCCCAGACTTACTGGTACTTGTCTGGTATGCCACTCAATTCTCCAGCTAAACTTGTGTAACGTGCAGGGCACAACTCTGTTTGAAGTATCAATGCTTTGTACACCTCTCTACTTAAATGAAATACATATTTGTCATTCTATCAACTCTTACCTCCTTGTGCTTCTCCATAGTGGCATACAGCTTTTGGGAGAGGTCATTGGACACATTGGGCATGCCAGGCTTTTTCTTATTTCCACGACTCAAGCTGCTCTTGTTCTTACTTGTCTTCTTGTTGTTCTTCTTTTTGGCATTTTTGCTGTCTCCCTTGCTCACCTATTAATTTTAAAGGCATTTTATGTCAGGTATCTAAGTCACACCACATCAGCATTCTATTACTTTCATATGTTATAGAACTGCAGGACAAAACACACTTCGCAATAATTTACTCCGAAGACACTTACCAGGGTCCCCTTGAAGCATAAACTTAGTTCCATTAGAAACACTCCAGAAGACAGCAATATTAGCAATACATAGTTTTAAGAATATTAAAAGCATAAGTTCTCAGGAGGTGCAAGGGAAATGCTTATCAAAGCTTGTTTGTCTGCTATAGTTAAACACTGAAGAACCTCTTGGATAATCACAAAGGGGTTCTGCAGACGGCTTCTCAATGCCATTCAGAACTAAAAATAACTGAAAAGTACAACTGATACTGCACTAACAAGAGGTAAGAAACACTTAATCCATCTAGATTTAGTTTGTTACAGATGTGATAGATTTATTTTTATTTTTTTAATGGACTACATATGAAGCTGCTGTTCTGAGTCCAAAAGGCATTAGCAGTGCAATTGCTAGTATGCACTTTCCTCCTGTCATATATCCTGCAACAGTCAAACAAAATGGGGCAGCTTAATTTCAATCAAAATAAATTAGCAATGAACAGTTTATTTCTCTCTGTGCTTCTCAGAGGGACCCTCAAACCACTACAGAATATGATGGTCAAAGATCAAAGAAATTCTTATCCAAATAAGGATTTTTCCTAAGCTTAACTTTGTCAGGATGGAAATGTCCAGCAAACATGAATGACTATCACTTCATTTGATAGTAGTTTGTTATTGCCCCATTTTCCAGAAGTGAAACATGATGTCAGTAAAGAGTTAAAAGTATTTTTAATAATAAAGGTTAAATAGTAATATGTTGCAAGCTTCCCCCACTGCTGGATTCTGGGGCCACACTGCTGTGAAGGAACAACTAGGTGTTGACCGACCTCACACACAGAGCTACATGATTCCTCACAACTGGCTTCTGGTATATTAGAGAGACGAGAACTTGCAGCTATGCCAAGTGCAAACCAAACCTTTAAATAATACTGTAAGTAAGATGTTAGTTAATGCAAGTTTGATATCAAATTGCCCGATTCCCAGGTCACACTTGCACTTAGTTTATTCAAAATCTTTGAAAGGAGGTATTGCTAAGAACAGAACAGGAGAACCACAAATTCTAGTTTTAATGTTAAACCTAACTTTTTTGATCCAAAGATTAATTCTTAACCCCAACAAAAACCTAGTATCTGATAAAGTGATGAAGCAGCAGTGTTTCAACAGTGTTAACTAACAAGTACCACTGTGCGAGCAAAACTACTAACTTCATCGTGGATTCACCACCTCTTCCATAGAAGCTCGTAAGATCAAAGGATGGGCAGATGCATAAATTCCACATCTGTTCATTTTCAAATTTACCACTGAATTAAGAGGCATACCTTTTTTGTTCTTTGTGGAATGCGAAAGCACAGTAGCTGCACGGTCTCAAAAAAACTGCACAATACCAGCAAATTTCTCTAGTTTAAGTAGCCCCACAACAACTCAGTAGTATTTTGTGCTTCAGATCTTAAATATCTTGAAGCCTTCTACTAAAAAATGTATACTGAGTAAACTACTAAATCACAGCGCTCTGTTACTTCCTCAGAACGTTCTGCTAACGTATTACAACATCTAAGGTAGAAAGAAGAGACCCACTGTCTGAAAGTGAAAGCTTAAGGAAAAAGCTTATGAAAGTCAGGCTGGGGTTGCAGCATGAACACTCATAATAATTGGACTTCAGCAGCAAAATATTTAACGAGCAGCTGTTTCAATCTCACTGACTTTGGTAATTAGGTTTATAGCAATATGAACAACCCCAGCTCACACACATGCAGCATAGTTGTATTTTAACAGCTCTAATTCATAAAATATAAAATGCAAATGTATATTAGAATGAAGCTAGAAAAGTGAAAAAGCCAGTTAACCGAAGTGCCTAGGCTTCCCCTCATTTTTTTAAATTAGCCACAGATAATCACAAATTTTACATTAGATCATGAAACAACAGAAGCATTCTTACATCCGTGCTTTCATTACTAGTGTTTTCTTCTCTCTTTCGTTCTTCTTCCTCTTGCTCCAGTTCCTTAATGCTCTCCTCTAGAACATTTGGCCAGAAATCCCCTTCAAAGTAAGGTAGCTCTTTTGCACTTGTTAGACGATCTTCTGTTGCCTGCTTAAATATATCCTGAAAAAGAGCAACACACTTGGTTACCACTATTACAAGTCACATAAGTCAAGTCAACCTTTTCAGTGAGTGATAAAAAAAATGCACCAGCAGATCAAACAAAGGAGAGCTTAGTATTTCAATTAATTTTATAAGGGCATATTCTAAGCGCATATTTAACATATCAGCTACAGACAGTTCATCAAAATTTCAAATATTCCCACTCTGAAGAAATATATCATTACCATCTGCTAGACTTCAATATGTATACTTACCAAGTGGGATAATATCATCACTATATTGTCAACACCAGCTGAAGCCCTGATAATTCCTAAGATTCTACATACTTCTAACTGTGTCAGCAGCCTAATTTGACACCAGAAGATTTGGGATTCCATATATTTTCTTTGTATAATGAAATGCGACTTGCTCTCTTTTACAGTATTCCTCAAGAATTTAGTTTGTTCTAAGGAATCATTTCAAACCTCTTGGTAGAATGATTCAGAAGCTACATGCTTTGAAAAGGATACATTAACACTCTAAATTTTTATTATTAATTTAACTTAAAACTAACAGAGTAAACTCCAAGAATCGGGCACAATGCATAAGGCAAGGAAGAAACCAAGACAAGACCAGTCAACACACCTTACTCCAACACAAATATATGCTTAACCAACCTTGTAGTCGTGGACTATGCGCTCTGACACAGATTTGTCCAGCATCTTTTTGTACCACTCTTGCAGTCGTTTGGGTTTGGGTATCTTTTGGTCAGGAGGATGGCAATGGAAGATGTAGTCGTCTCCTTCACTAGGCGGGCATGCCCAGATATGACCAGTAGTATACCTAGCACCATTAGACAAAAAAAGTACATGTGGATTCTGATGATTCATACTCGAGCCTGCTCTTCTCTCTGCCACAAGATGGAGCCACCACAAAGTTGGCTGACGTTGCAGACGGACAATAATTATAACTCTCCAAGATTTGAATTCTAGTGTTCATTCCATCTTCATTCATGCAACAGTATTACCATCGTTCACTGTTTTTTTTTAATTTAGTACTATATGCAGAGTAGTTTATACAAACTGTGTATGTTTTCCAGTCTAGATAAAAATCAAAGCCTGATATAGACCTGCAAATGCCACCTCCCAATTAACTTAAGAGAAAGATGGAGAGTAGGTGTTTCAGTAGTAAAAGCCAGAATTGTTCTTCCTTGAGATAGTGCAGTCATTCATTATCTAGCAACACTTTAAAACCAGATTTACTTAAACACACAATTCATTATCCTACTGTAAATCCTCTGTTTTTTAACTCTGAGGATCAGTTTTAAAAGTTTTCACAATTATATCTGAGAATAAAGTCACTGTCAACCTATGCTACTGGGTGCACAATCTAAGCACTATGAAGACAGATGACATCCAAATAGTAGCAGCTGCAGAGAATATAATACCACAATATCACTTCTCCATCCTTAGTTCTCTATTAGTTTTTGAAAAGAACTCCAGTAGGAGGAATAATCGGATCTCAAGTTAGAGAAAAATAACCATCCTTGCCATGTTGAGAAACAGCTCTGCAGAACCCTCCCCAAACCCTGGGAACTGCAGCCAGTTGTCATTCCTTCTGCCTGAGAAGCGAGAGATGATACTGCGTGACCAATATTGTTTTCCCAAAATGAGAACCTGATGTCAGCCATTAACACAAAAAACAGCATTAAGTACAACTGAGGCTTGAGGCCTCTGCACCAATTCTACAGACTCACAGGCTAGAAAATACACAATAAAAAAAGCCGAGAGAAGTCAAACATATGCCTTTGAAGTACTACAGAATATATCATCTCACTGAGGTACTGAAGACAGTACCACCCACCTCCATTCTTGACTCCCCTTATTTTTCTCATGCACCTACTCTAAACATAGTGCTTAATTTCTGGACTAATAACTCTCTGCCAAGCTGCACCAGATACCTTTGACAACAGATGCTTACTGCCTTTTCTATTTAAGTAATCATGGTCGTTTACTTTCTACCTTTCTTCAGTTGTTCTGTATTCTCTTTTGTGCTGTCCCAAGTATAGTCTCCTTTTTCTAGTCTAATTTTCCAGTTTTTCACCATTTAAACTACTTTTTCTATTAGAAATTTCTTAGTGGCCCTACACAGCTGTTACAGTGTTAATCAGTACAGACAGAACACACCTTTCTCCTCATAAACATGGCTAAAAACTTACTTACCAGCCCAAAGGAATGACCTGATTAAAGCAGTGGCATTACACAAGGAAAGCACTATCAACAACGTCAGCAAAATTTTACCATGCAGCTAAAAAGCTTCACTTTTTCTACTTAGACTTACGGAAATTTTACATAAGTTTGGAAACCTAAACTATCCGAAGCATAAGTCTGGCCTGAAAAGCCTGCAATCTTTTTATCTTTTCTCCTTCTCAACTATGCACATTGTTGCAAATTTATTCTATTACCAGTTGATATTTCGGCACTATATTCTGCACAATAGGATGCAGTAATTTCATTTGCCACAAGTACTACCTAGCACAAATGCTGCACAGAAGAAAACATTTAAAAAGACTTACCCTAGCTTCTTGACATATTCTAGATATCCAATTAGTATTTCATGATAGACAGCAGTCCTCAAACATTTAGGGCGGAAGAAATGAACACTGTCAAGGTAAGATATATACACTCGCCTAAAAAAGAAAAAAATTGTGAGAAGCAGAGATTTCAAAGTAGTTCTACAAGTTTATTCATGTTATTTTATACATTTCAATAGCAGTCTTCAAAGCCTCTGACCCTAATTTACCTCTAGAAAGTAAACTTTTGATATCCCAGCCTTATCTCTAAAACTATCCAACCCCTTCCTGTGGAATATTGACAACTGATCCTTAGGGCATTGCCGTCTGCCAGCCAGCATCCCCAGTAAAAAGCCAGACCAACCCACACATGCCCTGCAGAAGCTGACAGCACTGAGTCCTCACATACGCAACACTGCCAACAGAACTTCAGAAGGTTCACCCAACCAAGACAGTATCAAAAGAAACTTTCATGCAGCTCCTCACCTTTGATTGGGAGGAGGACAGTCAGAGCCATACTCCTGTACATGCATCCCAAAGAAGCACAAGTCTACACCATCAATCTCCTCAAAGGCAAAAAGCGCTTTTGTTCGATAAGGGAAAGACTCAGCCATCTCGCCGCTGTCTACAAACCTGCAGATTACAGAGGGTAAAGGGGAATAACAAAGATATTCACATGCTAGAGAATATATGTCACCAAGTAAAGACAAAATTACACTTACAGCAGCCCTCATCATTGTTAAAGCCAAATGCTTACAGACAACTAAACATAAGTAATTCACTTTTTACCATGAAAAGGACAACACTCATCACAACAAGTTAAGATGCTTCTGTAACACCTGTTTGTCAAGAACATTGATGAGGTTTTGAGGCTTAAATTCAAGAAAGCAAAATTAGAAATGGAAAGAACATACCTTGCTTTCATTCCTGGCTTTACTTCAACAGTTTTGTCAGACGCATGTACCACCCTGACTGTAACCTCTCCTGCCTCCGGGTGATTCTGTCGTCTTAGGAAATCATTGACTCTGTTCTCCAAGAAGGTACCAAGTCTTGTAGCTGGTAACCCTGCAGAAGAAAAATACAGCTCACTCTCTATATATATCTACAAAACCAAATGGTTCAAATGTGATTTCTCTATTCAGATGTTAAATTAAAACTGACTCTTAATGCATGCAGAGTGTTATCATAAATTAAAGCTTTATCTTTAACACTTCTAGACAGGGTGAGCTGCTTTTCACCTGCAGGCACATTTATGGTTTATACATGATTTAAATGAAGAAAGAATCAGTATTTCAACCCAATTTCTGTCTTAAAAGTCAATCACAATTAAGTCTTCTCCTGAATAGAAGCTATTAAATTACTTAAACTGGATTACAAAACACTGCTCGCAGACGTATCTTCAGGAGCAGATGTTGCATTTGGAAGTATTTTCTGTCTATAAAGCCACACTAGCTCAGTTAGTCTCTCCACTTAAGCAAAAGAATACATTCAAAAAAATAGAACAACTGGATACAACTGTATCTGCAAATAATGTAGTTAGTTTAGAAATCTCTCATTTTCAAACAATCTTCATGCAAAAGAAGTACAAGCATAACATGAGTGGACAAACACCTAAAACTTAAAGGGATTTAAGCCTTCTGGTGCAACAGGGCCTGCCTCATTGCTGTCCATTACTTCTGGTAGAGTTACGTATCTGCCAATCAACTTTTCATTTTTCCAGTTTGATACCTTTCAGTAAAGCATCACTATTCTAAGTAAAGTATGCAACACAAAGATTGCTAGAAACAAAAACCAATAAAAACTGTAAAAGAACCTTTGCATTCTTCTTGTATTCTTGGTGAATCTAGGGAGTTTTGATTTTGGGGATTTTGAATAAAAACTGAGATGTTGAAACCACTCACTGAATGGTTTGCTGAATCTTGTTGCTATTGGTTGGCTGGGGATTTTTTATTTTTTTATTTTTTTTTTTTTTTAGCAGAAATGTAAATACTCACTATTTGTATGAAGTACACCAACCAAAGAAGCTTCTGAAAGACTTGTTTTGTCTATAGAACAGATGGATAACAACTGCACAAATTTCCTCCTACACTACCTTCAAATCAGCTGCCTTGATCAAGAGGAAATGTTTATAGAGAGTTTTGGCACCAGGTGACACAATCTTTACCTCCATCAAAGCTTTTAAAAGCAGCAATAGTCACAGTGGCTGAAACATGTTATCACAAATTTAAGTTAGACTGCAGTCACACAGCGACTACTTCCCAATGCTATTAATACACATCCTTTTGTCTCAATTGCAGTATCTTGTGTTAGCGGTGCTCTAAAACAGTACGTTAACCCTCTACAACAGACTATTACCCACGATAACACCTGTGAAAGCAAACATTCTCAACATCACACAACTGATGTTCAGAACTGACCCAAGTATCCTCCTTTATCTTGAAAAAACAGAAATAAATGCAAAAAGAGCATAAAAGCCACCTCTTCCCCATTCTTAAACTATTTAAGATCTGTTGGAGCAAGTGTCAGAATCTTACTTTTAGCAGAGAATTTGTTCTCTTTCCTGGTTCGTCCTGTTTTCTTTAGGCAGCCATCACAGACAAAGCTGAAGCAAAAACAGGATAAAGTGAAAACCCACCTCAAGTCAGACCATAAAGTTCCTTAGCATCTTACCATTAGAAGCAAAATCTTTCACCAGACTTTATCTGGTATGGAAAATACCTTTAACCAAAATTTGAAATAAAAGATGGCACAAAGAATAGTGCCAGCAGAAATGCCCCAACTGTTTCAGAGCTGCAGAGGAGGATCTGAGCTCCAGGGGGTGCATCTCCTGTCAGTCACCCATGTCACCACCTGCAAGCCCAGGAAACCGGGTCTCCGCTGGCAGGTCTAACAGTATTTGCTTAAAGCATTCTTGAACCAATAGTCTCAAACTGCTGTCTCTGATCACTATGAGATACTGCAACACAAAGCAAAAGGCTGATTTCGTTCTAAACGCCCGAGTACACTGTAGCATGAAATGATGGGCAGATTCTTCCTCAGTTACAGGATGTCTACCCTTGCCTGCAGCAATGGATGGGACAAGAGTATGGTAGAAGTCACGGCTTTCTTGTCAAGAAAGGGAACATTTAAGCTCTTACAGAGCTTTATATACATGAAATTCATAAGCTCTTTAGAAAAGCTTTTAAAGCAATCAGAAGAAACCCCAGTATGTTGATCAAAAACTAGGGAGTATCTAAAGATGACTAGATTGTTTCTCAGATTTAATCTGATCACTGAGGTAAAAAACTGAATCCACCTGTTAAATTTTTCAGTTTTTTTTTTTTTTTTTATGATGACAAAGCAATATAATTTATACAAAAAACAGATCAGTATGACATAGTTACCAGAACTGAAAACATTTTCATGCAAGACTAGTATCCCTAAACATAAAAGGCTGAAACATAAGGCTGAAGGGTCCTTTTCCACAAAAAAAATGTTAGAAACATTCAAGATTAGGAACAACTTCACACACACAGTATGATATTACATCTAAATTTGACGTTCTCCTATAGATTCTGCAATATTTTCAGGTGGGAATGCAACTTCTTCCATTAGACAGTTTTGAATGTTACCAATATATAAGGAAATATAACAAAGTCTATGCACTAACTCTAGTAAATCTATCACATACTAATTAAGAAGTAGAAATTCCTCACCCAGAAGGCCAAATTATCTCATTATGCAGAACACAGATCTGGTGCATTTTTCTTCCACACTCTATACATTCAACAAACCTGTAGAAGGCAAAAAAAGGGGAAAGGAAGCAAGGTTAATAGTATCATTACTTGCTCATATATTTTGTAATATTCTACCAGAGGAGTTCTAGAATTTAGGCTTTTGAGCCTGTTTAACATAGAGGGCACATCTATGCTGAAAACACCCTCCAGAATGAATTAAGAATGTCAGCTAAAGTCAGGTTGACTATGCAGGGACACATTACTATTACAATTTGGTTTCCTCGCTGCCATCCACTTCACTAATTTTTTTTTTTTCCAAGTGAAGCCCTTCTAAGGATAAAATCTGTACACTGCGTGTTGCTATAATGAAGAGAGGAAAATGGATTCACAGGTGTCAGAAGTGAAGAACCCGGAAAAATAGCTGGCTTGAAGCCTGGGGTACACTGCGAATAACTGCAGAAAGGCGGGAAGGAAGAAAACAGAAGCAACAAAGCCACTTTCAGAAGACTAGTAGAGATTTAGGGACAACTGAGGTAAGCACTATGGTTTGCTTCACAGATGTTGGTGAATATAATTTGGCAAAATAACAAAAAAAGTTGTTTAATCTATCAGGACAATCTCACTCCTTTTGCAAGTGTCTGTTGGAGTCTCAGACTTTGAATAGCTGTCATTTAATGTGGGGCATATGGTATCATCCTGTGAGTTATGTTGTATTCTAGTGTTAGGCTGTATCTTCACTATAAAAAAGGGAAAGAAAAGTTATGAATCAAGGTACTATTCTCTCCTTCTCACAGCACTTGTACAACTGGCTGACTCCTCATGGTTTTAGAAGGCTGGTGTGGGAAGAATACATATCCTTTTTGCTTATTCATCTGAGAACAAAGGTAATGTTTGCAGGATAGCAACACAGGTGTATATTGCAGGACCACATAAAGTGGCTTCAAAAAAAACCCCTCAGGAATATCTAGAAAAGGAACTGAGTCACCATCATCTTAACCTTACTGAATGTCTACAGTTCTGCTTCCAGAGCAGTGTAGAAGAACCAGCTGATTCAAATTTAACAACTTTTTCTACTACAGCCGCCTGTAAAATATGACAACTAGAAAAGTGAACAGCACCCAAAGAACTACTGCCAAATGACTCAAATCAGTTCTGAGCATTTGCCACAGCAGAGTTTCAAAGCAGAATTATCTACACTTATCCTGCTGTCAAATCCACATTCAAGACAACTAAATGCAATAATTTTAGCCCATGCATAGAGTGTTACATATTTCTCAAGTACAGCTGTGGTGGTTTGGGTTCTCAGCACAGAATGTCAGAAATGCTGCTTACAGAGCAGCCCCTGCCAGCTAACAGAGCTACGTGAAATTCAGAAAACATTGAAAAACAAAGCTGATGGTGAATGAATTATGTCTTTTACAAAATAATTATAACAAAATGGGGATCATTCAAAGTGTGGCGGCATTACTTACAGTTCAGGGTCCAGTGTATCATTCTTCCTTTTTGAAAACTGTTCTTTGTTTATTGTGCTATGGAGAAACAGGCAATAAAACTCAGTTTTAACACAAGATAACATACCTTCATGCCATACCACATATATCCACACGCCACGACAAAACTTGCAAGCAGATCTTTTAAACACTCACTGGGCACTACAAGGAAAAGAGTTGTATTTCCCAAAGTGACAGACAACTGAAGTATATGCTACCCTTGACTCCATCCACAGAAAATAGCATTTTCTATGGGACAATAGCTTGTAGAGAACCACCTTGCTTCCTTATTCAGTTTTACTACAGGATAAGTGGTAAAACTGGCTGACATTCAAGTTTTGGACCAGTCTGATCTGTATTTCATAGTGAAAGAACTATTTGATATACCTCTCTGATATTCTGAAGGCAGAAAATTCCCATTATCTTTGATTACCAAAAAAGGTAGATTGTCTTATTTCAGATTCCCCTAACCTTCCCTCCTAGATTAACTTCAAAGGTTGAATTTCAGCTTCCAAACCCTGTAATCCCAGCCCAGCAACTACTCTACACTATATTACCTATAGCATTTGTAAGGATAGAAATCCCACCTTTTTGACAGTGAGGTCCCAGGTATATTTACACCAAACTGGTTCAAAATAGTCCAGAACAATCATACAAGAACCCAAATCTCTGAGAATTCACCCTGAAGAGGGTGCTGTATAATGTGAGAAGATCAAGTACACGGCTCTGGGAAGCAATGACAAAGACTCAATCCAACTTGCATGAGGTGCATTAACCTCCCTATCCTTTTATTTCAGTGTTTATTCTAAATATTGCCACCTGCAGAATACTTCAAGCTCCTTATCAGATAAATGAGGATAGTTCAATCTCTCAGTTACCTCAGGCTATTACTACAATATGGTGAGTAGAACTGTAAGCAGGACCTGACATATGTGTTCCTAATCTTTTTTTGCCTTTGTTCATTTTACCTACAGGTTGTAGCAAGAGAGGAAGGGAACAGGATCTGTATGCCCCACTAAAATAATTTCCTAAGAGAAAGCCTGTAAGCAGGTGAGAACATTCAGAAGAGTAATTGCTCTTCATGTGCAGCCTATAGTCTTCATTTTCACTACCAAGCATTTAAACCAGCTCTGAAAAAGGACACCAGGAGCTGGAAGTATCTTCTTAGCATTGCTTGTGTTCAAGGAGCTTTTGATCATTTTGAAAAAAAAAGTATTAAAAAGTTTAAAACTCATCCAGCATATGTGTTTCCAGATCTGGCATAAAAATCAAAAGCACTCTATGATACTTTCTACCCCAACTCAAAGGTTTGCAGCAAACCATTCCAACTTGGTGTACAAGACAGACCGTACACCTAGCAGCTAAATAAAAACACATAGTCCTGTATATATTTGCAGTTTATTTATACACAGATTTATATTTATATAGCTACTTCTCATATGTAAACACTTCATATCCCACATCTCATACTAACAGAACTGGACGATATTGACTTCGATTCTACTGCAGTAGTAATCCATACTATCCACAGAGACATGGCCCATTGTACTGACCACCATACGAACATTATTTCTTCCTTCTTCCTTCCAGAAAGGCAGATGTACTCTTACATCTTCCCAAGCCCAAAGGCATTCTTTCACTACTGTTCTAGATACATCCATCAGTGCAACCAGGATGTGGTAACACACTGCTAAAGACAATTTCTGCTTCCAGTGAAAGTTAACTCACTGTCTAAGTACCTTTGACAACTCTCCCCCTGGCTTCAGACTTTCCCAAGTTCCCCACTTGCTTCTCTGTGCAGTGTTCCTGCAAAGCCATCCCCCAAAGAGCTTCCTTCAACAGCTCAAAGAGTAACAGCTTGGCACTCATTTGTCCCTCAAAGGCTTCCCTGTTCTCCCAAAATTCTGTTTCAGCATTTTTTTGGAAGGTGTGAGGAAGGTACACAGCAGAAGGAAAGACTTTTACTGTGATCTCCTTAACAACTATACAGCATTTCTCATAAGTAGATGGCAACTCCAACAGTAAGATATTTGTATGGCAAAAGGAGGTTGCCTGGTTCTGATTTGGATAAAAACAATCTGAAGTTGAATACAGGTTTAATAGCATAGCCAGTCTATAAACAGAATGGTACATTTCAAACTATGTCTGTCACCTACCTGCCTGCAGGCACAGTTATTTTTCTGCAGTAGAATACTTGCACATTTTCTTCAGAAAAAAGTGATTCTCCTCTTTCCCCTCCATTGGTATAGTTGCAATTTTAAGCACTATGAGCTAATTTTATGCTATAGTTCAGTCAGTCCAGATTTTGAAGAAAAAACCAAATCTACAGCACAAGTCCAGGCTCTCACAAATAATATCTGGTCCACCTTCTACTAGACTGCATACAGCAAGGGCTACCTGAAACCAGACTCCTTCCCTCTGAGAAAGTACTGCAGACCATGATACAGCTTATGAATGCAAACACAAATAACTCACGTTTGAGGCTGTGATGGGTCATCTCCCAGAGAAACGCTCTCCCCTTGGATTTCGTTGAAGCACTTCTCACAGAAATGATACCTGTCAGCAAAAAGGCCATATTTTGGTGAACTGCTCCATCCACACAACATAGCCCAAGTCAAGCAACGGAGCCACCAATCACAGCAGGTCAAGGAAGGGACAGGAGCAGAGAGCATGGATGTCATCAACAGCGACAAGTATATTCAATGATGCAGATTTATGGGCCCCCAACATTGTGTTTGGTTGGTTTGTGTTTGGTTTTTTTTTGTTTGTTTGGTTGGTTGGTTTTTTTTGTGTGTGTGGTTTGTTTGTTTGTTTGTTTTTTCCGCGATAAAAGCCAAGTGCAGACAATGACAGGCATGAAGGAGAAAAAAAAATAACACATGAAAAAAGAAACAGGGATTGCAGGACAAAAACAAAAACACAGAAGCAGGACAAGACAACACACAGCAGAAAGCCAAGGCAAAGCACAGATTAGCATTAAATCTCTCAAATAGGTTCACAAGCAGCAAATGATTAAAGCAAATTAAACAAGAGTATTCCACTCTAGCATGTCTATACCCTCTTTATTTTAATAATCCATGCCACATACAGCAAAGAGTTAAAATGAGAAAGGGGAAAGAGCAGAAGGAAGCAAGAACTGCTACTCTGACTTGTACATCAGCACAGCACTTCTGTTGGCAGATCAATGGAAGAGGGACAGTCCTCAATCTTAAATGTATACATGCTGAAAGGCCACAGGATTCTCCCCCAGTTGAAAGGGAAAGCTGAACATCAGAAGCTTAAAGAACAAGAGTATCTGTTCTCAAAATCTTACAATAATTTTAGAACCACCAAACTGTATGTTAACTCAATACCTGATGTTAACAACACACATAATACTCTAAATTGATAAAATTCTCACCCAGTGGTGAGAATGTGGCAGGTATCAATACAGCAAGTATTACAGAGAAAGTTTCCATTTGCACTTGAACACAATAGTGATTAATGCAAGACTCTACCTGAGCCCTCCAATATGTTGTTAAGCTGTGGCCTCTGTTTCTAAGGCATGTTAATTGAGGGCACAAGACGTCAAAAAAAAAGAATTCAAACAAGTTTGTTGTAAAGACACAAACTACAACTATAGCAGCTGTTAAGTTGAAAAAATAGATCTCTCAACCCTTTGTACCAGTTTTCATCTAAGATACTGCAGAGAATAGTACTTCTGGAATTGTACATTTCAGTCTATAGACATATATGCATGTGTGCAGATAACATAATTTACAAGTCACATGTAGGCACCAAACATTCTCTAATGTATGAAAACGTGTAAATCAGGTCAGATTTTTGAATAATAGTCTTTTGGTCCACCTAGTGCTTGCCTAGAGATAAACATGAGTAGAAGATACTGACTTATGATACAAAAAGCTCTACACCATGCAAATCTAAAGGTACAATAATTATTGTGGGATAATAAAGCTTATTTTCTACTTCTCCACTCATTAAAACCTCCATTAACTGCTGTAAACCTTTATGAAGCATAAGAAAGTTAAGATATAACTCCTGTAGCTCTTTCACCTGAGAAGGTGCTTAAGAAAACCATAATTATTTCAAAATTATCTTGGCTTTCAGGTAAAAGCCTGAGTGGTTTTGTTAGTTTTGCATGTATGTTCACATCTGTGTCCTTGTTTTGAGGTCTGAGTTTTTTTTTGTTTGTTTAAAGGTGTTGGAAAGAATGGAGACCAGCAACTAAACCGACAGAGATGACAATTTGCAGGTAACCAGCCCTCTGCTCTAACAGATGCATTCAGCGGACAGGCCAGGGGATGTAGGAGTGTTGTAGCATCTATTTCCCTGCTTCTTCCTGCCTCACTTTCCCAACTGGCAAAGAGATGCCTAAGCAAGAAACCTTTCAGAAAAGAAATCAACTAAAATCCTTTAATAAACCCCAAGTAAAAAAAAAAAAAAAGTTAAAAAAAAAAAATCAAAAGAGCTGTAGAAGTGACAGCACTTTACAGAGCTGCTGCTGACAGCTACTTCAAGACAAATCCCCTAAGGAAACTTAGGGTGAAAGAACAAGCATCAATCTACTCAAATCTGAATACACAAATCTTCCAATGAAGATTTGCACCACAAAAGCAAGTTTGCTCTACAGTGTTAACATCACAAAGAAAAACAAAGACTTGCCAAATATAATATATATAATATATATTACAGGCATTAATATATTTGCTGTATAGTTTAGTCAGTGTTCTGCATTGAAAAAGTGCTGCATGGTAGGAAGCAAAAACTTGTATACATGACATCTAGATCTAGATAACTGAAGATTTAATTAACTGCATGATGAGAAGTTAGTGAAACATCATGTTTCTGCAAATGAAAGAGGAAGAGCAAAGGCTGCAGTGAACTTGTGCAAAAAGAAATCATTAACACACAAGGTAAACCACTCAAGGGCACTTCCAGCATATTTATACCTTAAAACACAAACATGTACACATATGAAGAGGGTGTATATGCAAATACATGCATGCCTTTAACAGATCGATCACAGCATGCACAAAACCTCACCAAGTGAATTTTCCTTACCTGTTCTGGTAACTGTAGTAAGTGGCATCTCGAGGGATTGTGCATAGCTGTTTGCCATAGCAACACAAAGTCTGCGGTGAGAATTCCAACTGTAAAGAGGAATGGATCGCCTTAGTACTCATATGCATTTTCACTTGCTCTCCACGAGAAGCAAGTCTGACCCAAACAACGACCAATTCTGTTTTATTCTGTGCACCAATCTCACAGTACAGCAAGTGTATGAAGTGCTAGTGTCACAAAAAATGTTCAGTGGGCTGTTATTCTCAATTTAGCTGCTCTTCAAAGATGGAAAGCATATCAAAACAAGACAATGGAAATACAGTCTCAAACTACAGCGAAATAGACAGCACTACTTCTGCAGCAATAAAACCACACCCATTTAATTAGCAATAGCAAATGGGTTTGCCCTAATCAAAATAAGCCTTCAGTTATGGATCTTTTACCCCCAAAGGCTTATATACAAATAAATTAAACACTAGATAAAATCAGAAAACCCATAAAACCCTCAAAATCAGATTATTCAGGATTGCTAAATCCTGATAAATTTCCCAAATTTTTGAAACACTGCAGCTGCTGCATTTTTCCCCCTTCAACACCAGGAAGCAAGCAGCAGACTAAAAATAATAATTTTCTTACCTTTCTTCCACAGCAATAACCAAGGCTCTGCATAACCGGGTCAATTTCTTGCTCAAACACCTCTGCCAGTTTGGAACAGTACTTATATACCCGTGATGTTTTGCGGTTGTACAGCCAGGCATTATTGAACATGAGCCAGATGTCATCTACATATTGCCATGGTTCCTGATACTGTCCTGTGTCCAGCTTCCTCTTGATGGTAGAAAGGTCCATGGGGTTCTTCACTATGTCAAAATAATCCTGCAAGTATACACAGCGTATCAAAACACTACTACTGAACTATGTTGTGACATGACCGCATGTGCATTCTCAGCATATACACTCTTCTGCAGTACATCAAGAAAAACAGCTTCCTCCCTGGCTTAACTGTTGAACTGCTTGTGACCTACAAGCATCACTTCCCAGTGCATCTTTTTCTTTATTCCTTTCTGCCTTCCAGTACCTAAACGGGACCTACAAGATAGCTAGAGAGAGACTTTTTACAATGGCATGTAGTGACAGAACATGGGGTAATGGCTTTAAACTGAAAGAGGGTAGACATAGGTGAGTTATATAAGGAAGAAATTCTTCACCATGCAGATGGTGATGCACTGGAACAGGCTGCCCAGAGAAGCTTTGGATGCCCCATCCCTGGAAGAGTTCAAGTTGGATGGGGCTTTGAGCAATCTGGTCTAGTAGAACATGTCCCTGCCCATATTTAAAGTCCCTTCCAACACAAACCATTGTATGATTCTGATTCTCAGACTCTATTGCTCTTCCACTCCTGATGAAATAAACCCACTCTAACTTTAGTTAGCAAAACAAGTATTACAAAAAGAAAAGGCAATGTTTTTGCAGCCTCTGTGATCTGAGGATATGCACAAGAACATTCATAGAAAATGACTGTCTTTAGTAGACTAGAAAAACCTATTAAATAAAAAGAAATAACTCTTAGACAATAAAAGATATCATGTCTTGCCTAAAGAATGCTTTTTTCCAATCCCCCATCAGTTATAGGACTTGTACAAAAGTTCTCAGAATATGACAGCCAACTGAGAGCTTGTTAAGCATTCTTATTAACATTTATGCCTGCTTACAGTACAGCAGGCTTATAATTTTTGCAGTATCTATCCTAAAGAAAAAACATCCACACCTAAACCAAACAAAAAAACCCTTTCAGGCAAAAAAATATAGCCCAAAGCACCTATGTAGGACTTCTATGTACACATATTTGTGTGCAAATAGTAAACTCGTGGGGTCAATCCAGAGAGTTTAACACAGAGACCCTTGAATTATAGTAATATCTTCTGAAGACAATTCTAAAACAAGCAAAAATTTGATCTAAACAAAAACTAGAAGTTGAATAGTCTTCTCCTTGCTTTTAACAGATTAATAACTATTGATAGATTTAAGTGGTCTTGATCTGCTCTGTTTCCCACATATTCAGCCAAGTTTTGTATATGAGAAACACCTATGGAATTCAGCAATAGAAGCATCACAATGTGAAGCAACATCAATAAAAAGCAGACACAGCACCAGGGATCTATTGGTAATCACTTCAATGTACAGTATACCTGCTTATTTTTCAAAAGGAACACAGAACCAAACAAACTTTCAAAAAAACAAGCCTTCCTAAATCAGATATTTTATGTTCCACTGCCTAAAGCCAAACCTCTTCAAATACCTCCATATAAAAACGTTAACAAGACAGACTTCAGCTGTTCTCAAACAGGTATGTGATAGCATAGTAGTTCTGAATTAAAGCTAAGAAAGTATCTTGCTAAGACACTCACAGGAATTCCTAGTAGTTGGGGATCCACAGGCTGTCGAAATGGAAGAGACTCTGGATCCTGACGGTAAAGTGCCTCCAGTGTTGGCATAAGTGCCTGCCGCAACTCTTCTGGCTTGAAAACTTTTGAAAAACAATCAACATTAGAAAGATAGCAAAAACAGCTGTGAGAAAGAAACCTACTGGAAAAATGTGGCCTGTGGAAAAAGACCACAGACAATGGGTTTAAGTTACTTAAGACAGCTTGTTTATCCTCTGAAACACTCAGTTTTGAGAAGGATACCAAAATGATCACCTAGACACAAGAAAATGGCCAAAATAAGGAGAATCTTGTTTTTATCACAGGAAGACACTGCTAAATTTAATAGAGCTAGTTTACATTCCAAATACAGCCCCTCTCTGAAGTCCCAAGAAAAAACTCATCTAGATAATCTGTAACTGCGGAGTATTTCAGATCTCTATCATAGCAACAATTTTACTAAGGCTTAACCTCTAATACTAAAGCCTTAAAGAACTTGCCCAAAGCCAATTACAAGCACATGTGTTACTATTAATTTTTGTTGAAAAGCCACAAAGAACAATGCATATAAGCCTACTGAGTACCAATGAAGAAAGCTCATGTTCTGTTTTGTTTTGTTTTTTTCCTCAGAAGATTCCTCTAGGGAGATGCAGTGAATTTCAGTCAAAATAGTGTTCCTACTTACTTTTTTTCTTAGATTGCCCAGCTGCTGGAGAAGATTGAGTAGCTGGAGTAGTAGGTCTCTCTTCCCCCTCTGGTATTTCGGTCTTGACTTCAGATTTCTTCTCTTCTTGTTCCATTGGGTCTGGTTTACATTCCTCCATGACTGGTTCTACTTTCACCTGAAAAGTAGTTTGAAGCCTGTCAGTCTCCTGTGAAGTCACCCATCCACACTTCTGCCCTTTAAACCTATCTGCCATCCCACCCACCACTCTTCCCAAGGATTAAGGGTATCTACTTTGTAGTCAAAACTTGCCTACAACTTGAGCAGATGTGCTAGAACACACCTTTTAACATTGCAGTAGTACCAACAAGCTGATAACCAGTTCTGAGCTGAAAGACAACACACAGCCCTTCAGGCAGGTCTGACAGTCTCTCCTACACTGGGGCTTCCAGGATGACGCTGCTGGCAGCCACACTCCCAGTTGTCCTCAGTGACAAGCTGTCAGAGCCCAGTAAAGCAGCCCATCATATACATATCCACTGTTATAACATTTAACAGCTGCCAATAACATCCGAAGGACTGACCTGAGGGTCCCCTAACATTGACATTTACCAAAAAGACTCAACACTGCAACCACATATCACAGTTATTCCTGTGGCCATTGGCTTTTACCAACATTTTCGCCACAAAACAGGCACCCTCCTTTAGGAAGAAGCAGAGAAAGACAACAGTCAAAACAGCAGCAGCAGCAGGTAGCACCTACAGGTCTCATCGAACTCTAGAAGGAATGTTTTGCATGGAGACAGCATCTAGCAGCACTAGATATTCTATCCAACAAATGACTGACAATCTCACCTCAGGTTTTTCCTCCATTTGCAGCTCTGCTTGCTCTGGTTCCCCTTCATCTGTTTTAATATCCATTTTCACTTCCTGCAAGGGTGGCTGCTGCTGCTCTGGAACAGTCTGCTGGGAGTTCACCTCTGTGCTGCTGGTGGACGGCGGGTTGGACACCTGCCCGTCAATGCTTACAGCTGGCTGTGAAAGCTGAGGGAACAAAACACACATTGCAAACTGGCTTCTAATTAATTTATTTTCCTTTCTCTAATCTACCTTTTACCTATACTGCATTTCCACTAAGTTCAAAAGCACTCTAGCCCTTCTAGTTGCTTCATATGAAGAACATACTGCTACACAACTCCAGTTATAGAAAAACACTCAACAAAACATGCACTGGAAGGCCTAGCACACAGAAAATTACATATTGTTTCCCTATCGTACAGCACCACGCGTATGTAGACGTAACTACAGACCTCATCCATATTTCACAGTAAGTTTCAAAACATGCACTAGAATTCTGAAAAATATTCCCTCTCTGGAAACACCAGATGATCTATAGACTTGTCTTGATGTAAAAAGGTTACTTCCCAAATGCAGTAAAACCTATTTTCATACTAAATATGCCAGAAGCTACCTCCATCATCAGAGACTCACACAGAAATAAAGACCAACCGAAAATTAAACTTTACACTTAAAACATTTGCAGGGAAGGCACAATTAAAGCATTTCCTTACAGGTGTTGTGGGGTGCTGAGGCTGCAGCGGTGCTGTTGGGGTGGGAACAGATGCAGTCGTGCTTTGCTGGGACAAGGGTTGCTGCTGCTGTTCCGCAGAAGGGGTAACTGGCACTGGAGGCTGGACCTGTGGAGGCAGCTGTGCCTGTGGAGGCGTTGGAGTCTGCCTTTGAGGGGGGTGCATAGTTTGCGACTGCGGTCCAGGCGGCATTGCCTGAGGAGTAGGTGTGGGGGCAGCAGCAGCTGCTGCCTGCTGTTGCTGTGATCCCAAGCCTGGGGGTGTGTGGTGAGGTGTTGGGGTTCGGCTAGGTACTGGAGAAGGAGAATTTCGGTGCATGGGAGGCTGCGGAAGAGGTGGGCAGTGAATATGGCTCCCTTGAGAACCTGGAGCCATTGCAGGAGAATTCACAGGACAGGAAGCACTGGTCATTTGTGCCTGTGGGAAAACAAGTACACATTTGCAATAACTTGAAATAGAAAAGCGACAGAACTCACTGTCAAACGGCTGCTTTCCCACGGTTACTGGCATACTTTTAAAAATGTGACAAACTATCTGTCTCGTTTTTAAAAACTCTATTTCAAGAGGAGAAATAAACTATTTGATTTATTTTGCTCCACATGAACATAAAGCTTGTTTTTAATTTATTCAGCTTTGAGATAGAAGTTTCAATAGAGTAACTTCTACTTGTTGATATATTCAAAGAATGGCACACCTACACTGCCAGCTGGCAAAACATTTCCTTCTAAAACTGCAGATTTGTACATTCAGAATATGGGACAAAGCACTACAGTGAGAAATTGCATTCAAATACACTCATAGTGTGCCCATGACCCCACCCCCAAGACTAGAAATGGAATTTATCATCAGAAGTAAGGACCACTCTATCTGTACCATTACAAGATTACAAAAGAAAAAAATGTATTGGTCAAGGAAAAAAGCTGTCACTCCACAATAATCTTGCCTGCAAACTAGGAAGAAGCATCAACGAGAAGCAAACTGACGTTCCCTATTTCTTCCTGGCCTGAAAGGTTCTTGCTGAAAAGGGAGAGGGAAAGGACAGAAAGGAATCTGCTAGACTGTAAGTTCAGATTTTTAGTAGTGACAACCCTCCTATTCCCCAAAGCCAGCAACACACATTGGTCCTAGATAGACATGCCTTTTTGACTTATTCCACCATCTCTTAATTTCTCAGGCTCTAATACTTTGCTGTTCAGCAAGAAATTCTTAACCACTGCATGCTGAGCAATGATTTCTTCTTCGCTCCATAAAAACAAACTTTAAAAAAATCCTGTCACACTTAAAGCCTGAGAACAAGCCAACAATGTGCCACCCTTACCATTCCCAGTGCTACATCAGGAAAATGCAGAGTCTCAATAAAGGAATTCAGTTGACTGTAATTCCAAAAGCATCTTGAGAAAACAAGCTGTCTGCCATTACTACAGACTGAACAATGAAAACAGTATATGACAGAGCCCACTGACATCACTTCCAGAAATCAGAAACCTACTTGAGAAACTGGTGTCTGATTGCCAGGCTGAGTCATAGGCAGGCTTGCTGTGTTCATTCCCGGGGAAGAAGCAGGGAACTGGGTCTGTTGTAGAAACTGATTCTGACCAGAAGGCTGGCCAACTCCTGGTTGCTGCATACGTGGAGGAAATCCCATCTGTTGGAAAAGAAACTCATTTCACACAATGTGCATAGGATTCCATAAGATTTTACAATACAACACACTTATTTTGTTGCAAAAACTGATGTTTGCTGCTTATCTGCAGGATACAATATGGAAAGCCTGCTTATGTAATAGCTCCTCTCAAAAGACAGAAATTATGATGATTTCCCTTGTAAGCTAAAGAAAAGGATACAGATTTCAGATGGGGACTGTGACTTAAGACTTATTTTTGTTCTTTGTTTTAGGGATACAACAACACAAAAAACCACCTAAACTTAAATTTTAGGCAATTTTTACCACCAAGATCTAAAAGCTTAGATCAGACAAGTCTTTCAGCAGAGATGCAAAAGGAGAAATCAAAGGATGAAGAGAACGAAGAAATAATGCTTGATTTTTTGATTTATTCTAAGGAACCCCCAGCCAACAGAAGCAAACCCGCCAGCTTGACACTGGCCGAAGCACCGCTGACCTGGTTCATGGCCCCAGCCTGGCTTAGCTGTCCAGGGTGCTGAAGAGGAGGGGTTTGCCGGGGTCCCATCGGTGACAGCTGCATGTTCATCTGGCCAAACTGATTCATTCCTGTGTGTTTGTGCCAAAGAAACACATATAAGCAAATACCTAAATTCTCCTTCAGCCACCATTCAACATTTGCAGAAGAAACACTGTCAGATTCTTCCTAATCTCACTTTCTAGCAACCAGTTTTGAAGTATACATTGCCATATAGGAAATATTTCCCTTTATCAACCAGTTACATGGAATAATTTTAAAAATGAAGTGTCCAAGCTACCAACCCCTTAGAATACATACTAGATTTTTCTCCCCCCAAAGACTTGTTCCCACTGTTATCAAAGCTCTGAAGTTTGAGACCTACTAGAATCCATGATCAGTAACCAGAAGTGTCACATCTACTGCTAAAGATCGACTTTCTACAGAAACTTGCATTATTCTAATTACATATTAGAAATTCACTTGTTGAATCCCAAACTGTATCTTCAATTCCTTAAGTACTTTGTGTGTTGGCTACAATACTTGAATACGTAACAAAGGTTCTGCCTCTTTCTTTTGAGCAATAACTCTCACCATCTTCCCTCTACCACCACCATGTCCTCATCTAAGCTGGCTAGGCCTGCCATGTTTGACTGACCCCACCATCCTATGTTGACACAATCAGAAGTTGCAAAGCCATCAAGTTCTTTATTTAACAAAGCAAGCAGCTAACATGCAGCTCTTAAATTCACAAGATCATGAAATGCTATTGGAGAGAGAAATACAGTTTTATACATGCACTAGATATATAGTTATGTAAGTATTATACAAAAGAGATTGCTATTTTCTTAATCAAATGGGAAAACTGCAGATGAAACCAGGGCTATGACACTTCAGCATGAGCTGTCCAATTCCAAGATTCCTTCAAAATCACAGTAGCAATTTTTCTTCAAATATTTACCTGGCTGTGCCTGCATGCGGTTCATCATCTGGTTTGGCACATTGGCACGTATCAGGGTTGGGTCAGGAAGAGGACCATCTGGAAAAAAGACATTGGAATAAGTCATGACATTTAGAAGATCACCAGGTTTTATCCACCAAGTATTTTAGTGAGAATTACACACTAAAACCCGTGTGTAAAAAAACAAGGAATTAATGACATAGCTCAGTAACTCTAAACACTTCAAGAGTCCTCAACATGTGAAGCAAAACCAAAAACTTCCTTGAAAACACAAGCATGTCCCATTGACAGGAATATCCTCTGACTGAGGTCACCTTTCAGAAGATGTGGACAAATGTGAAGCATGTTATCAAAGTACACAGACAAACTCAGTAGCTTATAAACATTCCAGACCACAAGAACTTCTACAGATCACTCTAAACTGTTTTTGCACTTCTAGATTTAAACACTATGAAAACTATATGGTTCAGAGTATTCATCATAACTCTGAAGTTTGAGAATACAACTGGAATACACAATAAATAACCAAAAGCGTCACATCTACTGCTAAAGATCACTTCCTACAGAAGTTGCAGCAAACAAAGTCACAGCACCAACCTTTAATAATCTTTCTTGATCTTGGTAATGCATCTCAATAAATCCTGTTCTGACTTCAAACACAAAAAGACCCAGAACTGGATTTACCAAGATGCATTCAAATTTAAGCAGGAAAAAAAAGAACTCAAAGATTCTTGTAGCATATGCCTGGATCTACTAGACTTTTCTGCAGCATTAGGAAAAAAACACAGGAACATTTTTTGTCTCCTAGCTGACTAATTCAAATTTTGACCCCATCTTTTTAGACAACTTATTACAGAGCCACTAACAGCTATACATGTCTTTCCATGAGGTATCTTAAGAACTCCATTCTTAACTGTAAAGTGTCTAAGAACATGCATGACAAACAATCGAGGAGAAAAATCCTTTCATTCTGAAAAGGAAGCTGTTGGGAGAGTCATGTGGGTGGAAGGGCTGCCCTCTAGAAAGCATGTTTGCAGAACTGTTGCACTCAGTTTTAACAAAGACTACTTCAGTCTCTAGAGCTGTCAGTCCAGAATCACAAGTAGAAAAAAACCTTATCTTAAAGCAGATTTTATTTACAAATGTACAGTTTAAAAGCCTGTATTTCAATTATTTACAGGATTTAACTGGAAATACAAGATTACAATGTCAGCATATGCCTCTGCCCACCTTCTAACTAGAAATATCAACCACAGTAATTTGTGTTACCTGTTTTTATCTGTTATCCAAATAAAAATATACCAGATACCAGACAACCTACAGCACTTTGTCCCTTCCTAATGTTGTAAGAGACGTTACACTTTTGAGCAGCATGATAGTTTCAATAATTAACTCCACTTCAAAGTCAATTTTATTCAAATATACTAAAGCATACTTAGCAGGGAATCTTTATTATTATTATTAATAATAATCATCATCATCATCTGTTTAGCATTAGGAAGGTCAATTCAAGTCACAGAACTACTGCGAAGTTGAAGACAGCTGCATAGCAAAAAGAAAGTGAAATGTAGTTTTCACTGCATGCTGGAAAGGCCATTTATCCAAAAAAAACAAATATGGCACAGAACAAGCACTTTCTAAACTTTCAAAGGCATAAATACTCAAGCACTCCAATCATCATACTCTCTGCTTAGCAACAGTAATAGTGATATCATTTTAAAGAGCACACAACCAAATACTATACAAATATATTTCTCTTACAGTAACTGAAGCTATCAATTAATTCTAGAGGTGATTCTAATGAGACTGAAGCTCTACAACTTAAAGGATGCAAAAATCTCCATTCCCTCCACCCTCAAACTAAGTGTAACCATCCACAATATTCTGTTTATTCAGAAGACTAAATGCTTTTATCTAATCTATGGGCATTAATTAACACAAAAGGAAAGCAAAGATTTTGCAAGTACTTCAAAACAAAGAGGAGAAAGTTCTGTTTAACTTTGAGCAAGCTGGGTACCTGTGAAACAACAAGTGCAAAATGGTCAACCAGCCTACCAAAAATGACACTACAAGATTCGCCTGCACCCAGTCAGTACCCAGCTGTTCTTACTTGCAGACATCCCTGGCTGGGGCTGTCCCATGTTGGGCCCTTGATTCATGGGAGCCTGTGGCATGCCCGGAGCATTTGGGATCATGTTTTGCTTCTGCAGCCGGGTTCTTCGTTTCTCCTCCAACTCCTTCTGAATCTTATAGATCTTCTCCGCTAGCAAGTGATAGTACTCTGCCTGTTGGGAGGAACACAAGTCAGAAAAGGAGATGACACACACACGATAAGTAAAGGCAACAGGTACCAGTGATCCAACCTCGTAAAACGGCCTCTCACACACACATTTTGGGTTGGGTGGGGGTGGCTTTCCCTTTGCAGGAGATGCCAGGCAGCCAGAAGGACAAATAATGTTCAGGGCATTGCTGGCAACCATTAGGCCAACAGCAGACATTCCTCTTCTCACATCCAAAGCTGCTTTGGGAGAATCACACTGAACAGCTTCACGCTGCCTTTGGGGAACTCCGAGGAGTCTCAGGCACAGCACAGCCCGCCAGGCACCACCCTGACTCCCGGCACACCCAGGCAGAAGCCGGCAGCTGGCCGGTTCCCAGACCCCATCCAGCAGCCCTGAACACGCGCTTCCTCAGCCTGGGAGCCTCCTCTGTGCTTGCACCCCTCTCCCTCACCAGCACTACGGGATCAAGGCAGAGATACACGACTGGACGACAGAGGATGGCATCTCACCCTGCTGTTTGCCGATTCATACATATCCCCTTCCACTTTCCGAGCATAAGCCACCAGATTCTCCATACGCCGATCCTTCAGTGCTGCAGGGTCAGGAGTAGGAAATATGGCTTGGACTCTGCAGGGGGGGGTAAAAAAATCATGCAGGTGATTAGGATGTCCCCAGAGCAGGGGACACCAGCACTATCCCCAGTGCTCTGAACACAAAGCAGCAAGCAAATCTTCTGACAGACTGTGGCACTGCTACTGCCCCAGTGCTTCCATGCAGATGGCTTGAGTACAGAGTGGGACATGCCAATACAAGAGCCCCAAAACAGTAGATGCAGCTCCATCTGTCAGGCTTCTGCTTCCTCATGTACCCCGAAAACACTCACTCCCTGGTCCCTTGGTTTTGGAAGACAGGCTTCCTCCTGCCCCACATGTACACTTCAGAAGCAGTGACTCACCTAACAGGAGACTGTTTTGCTATTAGCTACTCACAATTTATGAACAAGGTGGTTTCGGAGATCCTGAGTAATGTCTTCATGCCACTGCTTTCGAATTCCAGTATTGGATGGCTGAGCTGTTGGCATGGCTCCCAAACTGGCAACATTGGTGCTTTCACTCATCATGGGGCTTCAAAAACAGAGAAAGAATTGAGGGCAAAAGTCTAGCCCAAGCTTAGTCATCTTACAGTCCTAGCCTCTTTTCGAATAATGTTAGGACAAAGTGCTAGTTCAGCCATTCCCTAATCAATGGACAAACTCTACAGAAACAGCTGCACAGACACCAAAACAATACCGTGAAAGAGTACATGCTGTCCTACCCAAGGATTTGGAAAACTGCAACAAAAGCTACAAAATCCAAAGGGAGAGATAGCCATCAATGGCATTTACCCCACTGTTTATGCAAGAAGTGCCATGAGATCAAAACAAAATCACTGAGGTGCAAAGAATACGTCAACTTACTTTTGAGAATTCATGGTTGAATGTAACATTGAGTCAGGCAGCAGATTAGGGGTTTGAACCCCTACTCCTCCATTCACTCCCATTGGATTTGCACCTATAAAACGGAGGAATAAGTATTCTTAAGTAAACAGCCCATTTACTGTACAAAAATCAGTAATTGCTCAGTAATAACAAGGGTCCAGACTTTCAAGTATTTTGATTTTTGTGAAGGGAGCTCCACCTTTTACAAACTTAGAAGTCTGAGGCTTAACACTCGTAACCTCCAAGTGAAGAATCATGCCACATTACTCCTCTGCACATCTTCTCAAACATAAGGAACAAGCACTTTCAATTTACTGCAAATATTACGTACCAGAGCACTTCTCTGTGACTCCCTAACTAAAGATTCAGCATTACCAACCACTTCTGTTTGGTTTTTTTTTTTCTTTGTAAGTGGTTGGAGCTTTTTTTGTCACGCAGAGGCTCAGGATATATACTCACAAAGGCTTGAAAAACTTGAAACATCAGCTACCACCTACATCTGATGAGGTACTCCCCTCTCACCCATTCCACATTTAAGGATTCTATAATTAGCTCCAATTTCATACTAAAAAGGAAAATCTGACAATCCTTTGAAAGAAGAATCCCTAGTAATTTCTACCAAAAATCTGCTTTTCTGAATCACAGCAGATCTCAATCACCAGAAAAATCACCTGTACTTTCTTCACACACTACAGTTAAGATTCAAATAGTGAAAAAAAATGCAGTACACTTCTGTTTGAAGCTTCAAAATGGATCACTTTGTGAAGCTGAGGGTAGCATGAAAATCATTACCAAGCTTCACACATATTTAGGACATCTGAATCCTACAGAATCTGTATTTCAAGAAAAATCAGACACTGTGTACAAGAGAAATCCACTGAAATTAAGTATATCAAGCCTAATACATACCTCTAATATCACAACCAAGTGCTTAGCAGTCTTTTCATAAAGCTGCCTCCAGCCTCCCTTCCCTTAGTCACTTTCTTCTCCTTCCCAAATTCACTTTGTCATCTGAGAACAAGCTGGTGTAGAAGACAACTGTCAACCTTCACCTTAACTCTCCCTTTTCAACTGCCAAAAATGACCATTTGTTTGATCTACTTAGGACTAAATCTTTTCACATCGCAGTCCTCACCAAATCTTGCTGTTTCTCCTAAACTATCTGTGTTGTCATGTAGGCCATGACCTGATAATTCCCATCTTGTGTGTTGTAATTCCCTCCTTGGCCCCTTGCTTCTAATAATGAAACAACAGTCAAAATCCACACCCTCCATGCTTGTCCTTTCTATATTAACCTTAAGTTCTTCACTTTGATTTTCTTATCAGTTCTACGAGAAGTGCCCAGTAAAAACGCACAGCCTAAATCCCATGTCCATAAATAAAAAAGAACCATTTTGATTCAGTAAAATGGTGACACATTCCTTTTGACCTTTCAAGGCCCTCACTATAACATTTTCTAGTTTCCAAAAATTAATCTATTTGCTATACACTCTTACTACACAGTAGAAAACCATGTTATTTTAATCTAATTGTTTAAAGACTAAGTTCTCAGGACCGCTCCCTCACACTCTTTTTTAAAAAAAATGCTTTACACACTGGAAGGCAAACTTTTAGCAGTGTAGAAGTCACATGCAACCTTTGAGGACCAGTCACCTCATTAACAAGCATATTCTACCCAACAGCCTCTTCCTGAGTAACTCAGGAATAGCATGTCCTCTGGTGCAGAAACAGCCCACCAAACTGCAGCCTGCAACCAACTGCTACTCTTCTCCGCAATCTCCCAAGTCCTTCCCCATGGAATTCCTCTGCATTCGCAGGGCTCATCCCATAAACACGCTTGTCACAGGGCATACAGGCAGGATAATTGCAATACCATACAGCTTTTGCAAATTAACTAACAATATTAAGCTAGTAGGTTAAGAAAATTTGCATTAGATATAGCACAGGAAAGTTGCCTGTAGTTTGTATTTTAACAGAAACAGATAAACTTACTCATAGGATTCATAGGGCGCAGACCCTGGGGTGACTGTCCCTGTTGCTGATTCTTCACTTGAGCCTGGGGCTGTGTCTGCATCTGGTTCCCTTGATAGGTGAGTCCAAGGGCTGCATAGGCTCTCTCGATGGAGCTGGGGTCTATTTGACTGGTAGTGTTTATGCTGGGCGTTGTCTGCTGCCCCACGCCCACAGAGCCAGTATTTGCAAGTCCTACTGCAGCTCCGCCCAGGAGCGCTGCAAGAGACATCGTAAGTTAGTAAGGCCAGCAGGGGTTAGCCAAAGAGATCCATGAAAACAGGGAAAGAACATAAAAGAGTGCACTGGCTGTTTGGAACTAAAATATCTCTTTCTAAGAGTGTGCAGAGAAGATGCCAGGTCTGGAAAACCTGTCATGAAACAGGGAGACAAGTTTTGACCCAACCAGCCACTCCAACAATGTGGTGTTGTTTTCCCTTTAAGCTGCTGAGGGGAAATCCCATTCCAAGTATTTAGGACACATCTGTTTGCTTCAAACTGAAAACAGAGACACACCTTGTCACAGAAGCCAAAGATAGAAGGGTACATACAGCTCTAAGAAGATACTGTACTGCCTTTAAAAAAAATTATTAAAACAAGAAATAGCTCACATTAGTCATGAGAAGAGCCCAAACTAACATCAAGAAAGGAGGAAAAAAAAAACTCAGAGAGGTTATACAATGACAAGTATCTTGCCAAAGATTTTGGCAAAAAGACCAAGGGGACACAAAGAAAAGGGGGAAGAGACACCTGATGCAAACAAACGATGAAGAAAGAACCAAATATTATCAGGGTTGAACTGACACAATCCTCTATGTGTGTGCACATCTGTCTCCAGAACCTGGCCAGCTGGAAGAGGTGCTAGTGAAAAGCCAATCATTTGGTTGAGAGCACTAAAGCGTTCACCCTTTACCACTCTCCTGCTAGGAAAATTCAGTAAAGTTAGAAAGCTTCCATAAGGACTATCTATCAGAGACAGAAACACACTCTGGGACTCTAAAGCAAGGGGAAAATCATGTTATGTGTTCCCAGGTTCAAGAGCACCACTACTGTCACTTGGGTAGAGGAAAGTTTAACTCTCAACATGCATTTTATGGTTTATCCAACATGCACATTTCCCCAGAAGACTTACATTGTTGATTTCTTTTGTCCCCAGCATTTTTGAGAGGCAAACATACAGGACAGTCATGTCTCGTACAGTTCTTCCAGTGCGAGATGATTTGTCGGGAAGATGCACAATGTGCCACTGAAGAAGGGAGAGCAATGAAAGACTTTTACAAACTAGCGTCAGCATTTGTACGCAGTCGACACAAACTGGGTAGGGAGAAATTATTTCTCTCATGGCACACACCTATATCAACACAGGTCAGTAAAGTATTATTTGCAGTAGTTCAGCACTACCTAGCCCTGAAAATGTAGCTAGATTTCTTCAAGTACTATGGGCTCAACTAAAGCTTACTTGAAAGCTCTATGTTAAGACATGCAAGCCTTTGTCTCCCTGACTCTAAGGATAACAACACATACATCAGGCAGACTACCAAGCAATTGAGATGCCAGCAGTTGTCAAAACCCAGACACGCCTGGACTACCAAAAAGGCAGCATACATTTTGCTTGGCTACTAGGATAGACTAAGAGTTCACCAGTGCCAGTAGCAGCTGAATTCCTGGCTACCTATTGCTTGAGATTTGTCTCTTCCATATAAGGGAGACAGGTAGGCTCCTACTTGCAGATTCCTACTTTGTGTCAACCTTCACCAGAAGGCAGCATACTAAAGATCTCACAGTGAGCTAACAAAGTTCAGCAAGAGATCTTCACTCATCTCTTTGTGCCATCTTGTCCTCTCTAACTTGCCTAAACTTTAAAGGCTCAAAAGTTTCTAATTTCCATTCTTAAGGGCACAGATGGGTTACAAAAAAATTCTACTTCCCAAGCCACCCACTAGTTCTCCATCTCTTTCTAGGAGCGCTTCTTGTTCTGCAAGTGTTAACCGCATCTATATAACCACTCCTCCACTTACCTTGGCAAGATTTGCCAGCCTGACAATGTGTCATGTGGTTCAGGACATTCTTCATGGTTCGGCAATGAGGGAGGTTGCATTGTCGCACCTCCCCATTGGCCTGTTCTCGCCGCTGACACTTGTGAGCATGTAAGAGGAGAACTAGTTGCTGCTGAATGAGTTTGCGTTTCTCTGGATCGGCTGTTGGTGCTCCAGACCCCATTCCCTGCGAAGCTGCTGGCCCCATCCCAGCTTGCTGAACCTGGGGAGCCTGTTGCTGGCCCTGCAGAAGGTGGAAAGGAAATTCCCATAAATGAATCTGATTTTGAGAACAATCCATTTAGCTAGTAAACAACAACAGAAAAATCAAACGAGAAACAACTACTACGTTCTGTGATTATGGAATAGCCCACCTATCTGCAGTTCTGGATGACTCATTAAATATACTCCTTAGCAACAGTCCAGGCAATAACTGGCTTGCCAGACACAATTTCATCCCCATATCACTCTCCCAGTCTTAGCTCTTGCCTTATCAAAGACCAGCAGAACTTTGCACATGCTCACAGGTTAATTTGCATGCTAGACCAACCAGAATAAACACTTAGACCTCAAATCTCCTCCTCATTTTGGAGGCTAGAAAGTTGCATCCACAGAACTCGCATTAACAGAAGAAAACACCTTTCAGAGTGAAGATTTTTCCTTCTGTTTCCGTATAAGGTGCCTCAATTTGACTCTTCCTAGAAAAGGAGAATGAGGGGAATGCTCCGGGGATCTCTTCCCAATCAGGAAACTCACATGTAGACATTCAAAACAATCATCTCCTAATCTCTGCTAGAGATTAAGGACAACTTCAGGACAACAGATGCCACAGAAGTAATATCAAGTATGGCAACATCTAGTACTTCTGTTTATTTCTTTAGACTTATTCATATTTCTTTCCAGGTGACACTTGAGGAGTACTCAGCAAAGAGAAGCTCAGGGACTCTGTGTTGCTTGTATCACTTCCATTCAACAGCTTCCAGTTTCTAGTAGACTCTTCACAGAGAGTTTTAGAGGAAGTTTCTGGAGATCTCCAGATTTTTAGAGCTCAGCTACCTGCATTTCTAAACTCCACTTCTTCAGTAGCTCTTCAATGCTAGTACTAACCTTTCATTTTACAAGGAGACTTCACCAATTACTCAGACCCTTCACAGTTTGTATGTTCCAATATGACCATCACTGCCTTGTTTGTAGCCTATCATTCTAAATTACAACTGAGAGAGCAGCAATTTTTCATTCCCAGGTTCAGCTGGGTAGCAGTTCAACTTCAAAAGTTTTATACTCTGCACTGAACATAAGTTTGACAGCTGCGGTTCTGAAGAGCCAAGTTTTGGCTGCTTCTTTTTTGGTTCATACAACCACCTGGTTTGCTAGACTTCCAGTGTTTCATGCTCAACTTAAAAAGCATTAAATATAACTGAAAGGATTGAGCTCTTTTTAATGCAAAGGTACAAAACTTATCTGAAAATGGTGTTTCAACAACAGTTACTAAGATCAAGAGACTGACTCTCCCAGAGAGTGGAGAGATGGAATATGAAGCAGTGAGAAAAACAAGCTATATTCAGAAATGTGATGTTCATTCCCAAATTAAAAAATATACGTATAGGGAAAAAAGGCAGGACATATTGCATACCATACGCCTAACCAGTTTAAGCTTCTAAAATACTGAGGCAAACACATTCAGCCACCAGTGTTAAGCTCAAACTAGGAAACCTAATGTCATAACCTGTCATTTATAAGCTTGGGCCATCCACTTTTCTCACTACTCTGAATTCCACTTTCTTTCAGTCCTGCTGCAATAACAGTGTGTGGGGGAAAAATCAGGGGCAACAGGGCTACTACAAGCAACAACCTCTAGCATCAGGACTGTTGTGTGCTCATGTAATTCAGAATAGGAATGAACCCACAACTGGGGCTTCTAAGCCCTATGACAGGGAATTCCTGTTTGAGAAGGGATACTTCTTTCCCCCAAAAACATTGGTGAGTACAAGCAGAAATATAATACTCAAGACAAAGTTACACTGAGGAGAAGGGGCCAAATACAGCAACCACAAGAGAAAGGATGGGAGAGGAGAGCAGAGGTGACCAAAAGGTGGCAAAGCTTGCTTTGGTTAAAGAGCTTAATTTAATTTTCTCTGCTAACAGGGTTTGAAGGACGAAGACTGGAAGTGCAGCTTATGAACAGAGAAAGCACAACTCAGTCCTCTCCTCCATATCAGCCCTTTTAGGAATTGAAGCAAGTACATTATGTATGGATTCAGAGCATGCACTCGCACTGGGTATGACAGCTGCAAAAACTTATAACATGGCAACACCAGAGCATGTTGCTCCACTTTGGTCTGCTATGACATCTTCTGGAGATACCTTTCATTCTACTTACCATGTTAGGCATTCCTGCCCCAGGAACCGGCTTCTTGTCCATTGGAAACTGTGGTAAGCTATTCTGCAGTCCAGCTTTATTCTGCATCTGAGGCCCAAGTCCACTGGCTCCAATCTGCTGCCCGGTGTTCTGACTATATGGCTGGCCATAAGGGTTGGGATTGCTCATCATTCCCATCTAGGAATTAAAATAGTAAGGTGTTCAAGTAAGATATAGTTCACAACGTAGAAGGCAAATTAATACTTCAGAAAAGCAGGTTTGATTACAGCCATAAACCAGCTGCAATGTCAATAGTGATCCACATTCTTCCCTTGCTCCTTTACATACATGTATCTACCCATCACACAACACTAACTCCTCAACCAGACAGTTCCTATAAACACAGTGAAGCCAACTTACCAGCCTTTGAAGTCAGTCTGGTCAGAACTGGCCTGATTATTCATTTATAAAGCATTTTGTTCAATAGATTTCTCATTTCAGCTTTCCCAATCACAAATTTGTACCACTGACTATAGAACTCAGAAGCCTGGAAGAGATTTTCTGCACTGTGCATCTGTGCAGACTCCAAATGAAGACAAGTATCACCTTCATTCATATCAGCAGGGTTTATCCCCAAAACCTCCTACTGAACTGTCAGCACTCTCACAGCTCCCCTCCAGGCAGCCATAACAATGCATGTCTGCAATTTCAGTACACAAGCATTTTCAATTTAGGAATATACCATAAGCATAGGTAACACCACACACAGGCATAGTAATTTGTTTGCAGTGAGCAGTACTAGAGGTCAAAGGAGAAGCTATGAAGGAACTCTGCAAGCAAAACAAATCTGTTGAAGCATTCATCCATAGCAGAAGTAGATTTGTCTTTCATACAAGCTATATGTATACTCAACAGTTTTAGCATACCAGAAAATACCATTTGTTGGCTTGGAATGCTCCAGAACCTAAAGAACAGTTAGAAGCAATCTTGCCAATAAAGTTGTTCTCTTTGTTTTTTTTTCCATTCCTTGCATTCTCATATATTTTTCATGGGAAATCTGGCCTGCTAGGACAACAACTAGCCATAGTGGACCAGGAAAACTGGAGATCTTTCAGATTACCAAGTTCTCACCATGACACTGGCAAGATCCTCAAGGAGCCATAAATCAGAATAAAGGCATAACAATAAAGAGCTGTACTGTTTCAACTCACATAAGCATTTGACTAGACAATGTACAGTCTCCTTGATGCTTTTTGGTTCAAGTCTGGGCATTTTCCTGCATCCAAAAAAAATGCATTCAAGCTCCTATGGCAGGTCTGTTTCCAATCATTCCTACATTTTTTTTCTCAAAGCAACCTCCCCTAGTAGAAACACCTTGTTTCTGCCGCTTCCCAAGCTTCTCCAGTCTGCAGAGAGAAGTAACCTATGTGCCCAGAGATTACCTGCAATTAGTCAAACACTTTCCTTTTTCAGGTTGTATCATCTGCCATTCCCTTATAATAGCCTTCAGTTTGCATTTACAACATAAAGCAGGATCAAACCCAAGCTACACAAAATTCACTAAAGAACCTGCTACTTTAGACATCTGATATGTGCAAGTGAGTTCCCTTGAGGACAGCTCCCCTCCTCCACACATAAGCAATAACCATAATCACACAGCAGTAATTCATTAGAGAGCAACGAAAAGAATCTCTACACATACGAGATCAACAAACTGCAATGATCAGGCAGAGCTAAAAAAAAACCCTTCCTTTTTCCTCTGTCTCCTTTGGTACCACCCCTGCTGTGTCTCAACTGTGATGAACATACACATGGTGATTGATGAGGCAGCTGCTGCCAAAAACAGAACAGGTAAGACTCAAACCCTTTCTGCCTATACCTCTAAGTAAGATCCTATATGCAAGCTGAGCAGAAGGGAAAGGGAGAAGAAAAAGCTTAAGGGATCAGCAAACACTTTCAGGACTCTTCTCCATCATCATTGCTGCCTCAAATTGACCAACATATTCAAGGCTCAGTGAAGGACTGACAGTGGGAATTATTTCCTTCAGAAAACAAAATATGTTTTCCTGCAAGATAGCCTGATCCCTTTGGCTCCAGAAAGGCTTTTGAAAGCAGGTACATCCCCCCAAACCAGAAACTTCTACATAAAGTTTTCAAGTTCATTAACAATCATAGCTCCCAAATTCAGCTGACACCTGAGAGTATACCTAGACTACGGTGGCCATCACTAACACTGCCCCCATACAACTTCTGCAACTTATGCTATCAGTGTTAAATAAACCCTAACTACACAATTCAGAATTGTAATCTGAAGGCACATTTTCATACCCTGCTGTCACAGGGAGAAAACCAATATTCCCAACTCAGACAACAAGGGACTCCACACATTGATACCAAAGGATTCAAAGTAACAGTGGCCAGGTAAGCCAACTTTGTCCGGACTGCAGGGGGAAAAACCCAAACCTAGAGTTAAAAAAGCCCCTTTACTATGTCACCCAGAATAGAAGCTTTCTGATAGAACTCAGGAGTGAGGTTTGACCATGTCAACAAACCTCTGTATCTGAACCACATCTGGACACAAACTTTGTGTGAAGCACATGGCTTTTTTAAATGCACTAATCAAGTTGGCCCAGCACAAAGATCTCCGATGTTTTTCAAACACGAGCCACTGGCACTCTTCAGGATGCAAAACCAGCACCCTCAAACAAGGCTGTCTCCATGACAGAAATGCAAGATCCACTCTCCCTAGGGTTGAGAACCACCATCCACCCCAACAAGGGGACTTTGTTCACCCACAGTACCCAGGGACCTGGCAGCAGATGACAACATGCTCATCTTAGCCCAGCTGCTCCTGACGGGGGTTATCCTCAGTTCCCTGCCTCAGCCTGCAGGGAAAGCAAAGACCAGAGAAGAGGCCAGGCTGAAGAACAAGTATGCCAAATGGGCTCCAAAAGCCACAGTCAAGAAACACCTAAGAAGCATGCTAAAAAACAAGGTCTCCTGGAATGAATCAGCAGCCATCACCTGGTCCAGGTAAGACTGACACCTGCCAGATTCACAGGTGAGGCTCACAGCAATGCCCCCCAGCCCTGCCATCACAGGCTCAACTAACCTGACACCAACAACCTGCAGCCAATTCTGGCCTGACTCAAGAAAAGGATAATTCAGGAGATCCTTCACCTAGCCCAAGGTGGCCTTGTGACCCTGGCACAACAACTAGGAGCATGCTCAAGTAATTTGCTGTGACATGTTGAGAAACATGAAAGTAGAAAACAAACAGGAAGAAATGGATGACCTAATGACTACAGAAGAACAATAAAAATAATACCGTATAATTTTATCAGTAGGAAACAACCAGAAGGACTGACATATAGCTCACCATCATATTAATGGTCTATTGGGAGTGAGGGGTCAATAAAACATTTGAGTGCAGAAGAACCAGTCAAAGAAATGTGTGGCGAGTACCACGGCACAAGACAAGTACAAGGCTTCATCTGCAATACCATGCAAAAACATACATGGCCAAGTCACAGCTGCAAGTCAGCAAGTGCAACAACTACTCACTCCTTCCTGGCCACCACCTCCCTTCAGCTGCTCTTCCCATTTCTCTTATCCATGTAATCTGTTGTTTTTCTTCCTCTCCTTGCCTCACAACTTACTTTCATCACGCATGCAAGGACTTACACACAAGGAAGAGCAGACAAAAATCTACCTCACAGTAAAGGAGAAGAGGAGGAAACAAGGAAAACAGCAGAAGATGATGTATGGCTCACAGCAAAGGTAATCTCATATGGTTCTACCCTTTACACACACAGTGGAAAATTACTTTTGTGCCTCCAACAGCAGGGGCTGTCATTACCAGAATGGAGGAAGATGTGCACCTCATCATGTAAACAGCATGGATGACATAAGTCCAAGAAACACCCCAGTTCACAAGCATCAGCACCATCAGACAGGGCTGTTCAGACACTCCCCTCATCTGAGAAAAGCAACTATGACAGTGGAGGAAATCCCCCGAAATTTTGATTTAACGTCATGAAACACATGCATCTTCAGTTCAGAAGAAGGTAAATTAATTAACTCTGCTTCCAGTTTTACTGTTGATACCACAGAGTGCAAATTGAGGAGGAATAGCTGTTACAACTATGTACATAGACATTACAAATATTGTTTCTCTGTAAAAAAATAAAACAAAAAAACAAACAAAAACAACCAAAAACCTGCTTCACTGACAGTCCAACATTTGAAAGAGAAGTAGATGTCAGCAATAGTATTGAACAATGACCAGTTTTAAGATTTGCAAAGATAAATGTAAGCATGGAGAAGAAAGAGAATTAAGTTTTAATAGCATTCTTCCAAATAATTCAACATTTGCAATATGAACTATCTACCTCTATCAGGGTAACTGCAGTGCATGTACTAGTTTAAGTCCATACTGACAGGTATCTAGTACCTTTCCATATGCACATGTTCACAAGTAGAAGGTGACTAACTTTCCTAAAACCGGAGAGTTAGTTTTGGTAAATTCCAGCTGGCTCTTTAAAAACAATAATTTATTGTACATGACTTTCTCATGCTACTCCATCAACTGGTAGAGCATTACTGAACCCAGGCATAACTTAACAACACAATTTTGCCAGTGGTATCCGCTGCATTCCTTGCCAAGGACTGTTATTGATTGCTATTCTTTGCACTTGACTGTGTAATATTTTAAGACACCTATTTTAAGACACTAGTATTATTTCACTGCCAATTATGCAAGAAATTCTGACTCAAAGGTGAGCCTTTACTGCTCCATTTCTCTCTCATAAACAAACATTCCCTCCTTGCACTGGGATAAAGTAAGATATTATCCATTTTTTCACCTTCATTCACCAAAGGAGCAGCAGCAAAGGATCAGAACACACAACTACACTTTTAATGGATTTTAATGGTACTTCATTGTATGGTATGCTTAGTCACAGAGTCTAAGGAATGGGGACAAATTTAAGCATTGAATCAAACAGCTAATGAAAATAATAAGGCACCCAAGAACACTGACCTTCTACTTAAAATGCAATGCTGAATACATGAACACTAAGGAACATGAGGTGCTTTTGTTTTCTTTATCTAATTTTACAGTTTGAAAGTAACATCATCTTCAATCTCTCTGCAACTTTGAACCGAACAAAATTTCTTATTGTTTTACTTACAGGACATAAGACATTTTTGAAGAATTACATTTGTCTTTGTAAAACACTGCCATTGGTTCTTAAAGGAGGTCAAACTGACAAAACCAAGTATATTTATTATGAGAGAACCCTGTATATACTCAGTAACACAAACAACACAGAATTGCTATTGGAACTCTAAACGTTTCCAGTGATTTCACATGCAAGATAAATACTTACATAGCAGAGGTAGCAGTAATGTCCTTACTAATCTGAACTGCCTTCACATCCACTTCATTACTTGAGTAACAAAACACTTCTTGAATCAGTAAGACATGAAGTCCAAATGACCTGAAGGCCAGGTGAACTTCATCACTTTGTGATGAGCACCACTATCCCAGAAACGCACACACCAACTTACCCACAAAATACCCTCCTCTCCTAATAACAGGCTGGACAGTAAGACCGTAACTGGGCACTCTTGGCAGATCCCAGTGGAACAACAAACTGAACATTTTAACTGGATATAATTCCAAATGAAAAATGGCTCAAACCATGAAACATTAATTTGTTCTTATTATAGAGCTTTACTTTGCTATCCATTTACTTTTAAATTAATCAAAGCTGTAAAACTACCTAGTGAAACAAAAAGCCCAAAAAATGCTTAAACACTGAAAGAATCAAAGCATTACAAACAATCTCCAAAACTCTATTTTAAGAATAATAGGCACGTCTGTCATCCTCCTAACTTGCACACAACCAAACACATAGAAAACAAAAAGCTATTCAAGAAAGCAAAACTTGTTACAATTCCCTTCCCCTCCAAACTTGTAACAGTTCCTTTCAGGCTAGACTTTCACAAGCACTTTTAAGCTGGTACTGTCACCAAAGCAGGGTCCACACCCTTCTCTGACTGGCAATATCAACTCCTTTAATATGACCCCTCCCTAATATCAGCACTAGCTTTCCATCTGATGAGTATAAATTGAACTAGAAAACCAATTCAAATTAAAAGTTTTTTTAAAATGACCACATGAGTTTCAAGCATTATTTAGTTCCTCAACACAGCCTGTCATGCAACTGGCAAAGAGATGGTGTGCGGACATAACTGCTGCTTTGTATGTCAGTGACTGCTTACGTAGAACCACATTCTATACATAAAACTACAGCATTAGATCACAGGATGTACACAGCAGATTCTAACAATATAAGTTTACGAATACCAGGTGAACCCAAATAAATCATTTACATCTCTGAGATTCTGAGTCCTGAAAAGCAATGTGCACAACTAAAAAAAGTTGAGAAGTACATGGCTAACGTCTAAAGCAAGTGCTCCACTCCGCAAGCCAATATTTTGGGAGGAGAAGAAAACACTTCAGGAACTCCATTCAACAACAAACCAAAGCAGAAACATAACCAATTTTAGTTTCCAAATTGACTAGACACTTGGAGCTCATCTTTACCATTAGAAGAACATAACATCCTCTCCGTAAATTAACTAACATCATAGGAAACCGAAGCTATTCCTCCATTCAAACCATTGCAGACAACATGCCTCTGTTTTACTGAGGGAGAACTCCCAGACGCAGCCCTCCCATCACCTAAAGGGCCTGACTCTGGCCAGCCAACACGACCAAGTCGAACACAACCAAAGTGTTTGATCTGTTTTTCCTCCTATTGAAGGACAGCTCCTGGATAAGGCACATTTTTTTGCAGTGATAAATGAAACCTACAGAAGTTACTACACAAACTCCCACATTAACAGCAACACAGTATTAAATTTCCCAATTAAAAAGATAGCTTTTAAAAACAACTGCTTAGTGTCCTCTGTTTTCATCTACTTTTTGAAGATTTGTAGGTGGAAAAACAAAAGCAGATGGGTGGAGAGATAAAACAGTCAGGCATTACTGTTGTCAGATTTTGCGAACTCCACTGCACGAAGTGAAACACAGGCTCCCTGCCAACAACCAAACCAATTGAAGACATTCTGGAATTTCAGCCTCCATTTCAGACTGTTCTTTCTCATCCGGCAGTTTCAAGTCCTTTATGATGGCAATACCCACTATACTTATGCTAAAAGTCTCAAGGCTTTTTAGCAGCAATTAAAGAACTCTAGGTATTTTTAAGCAGTCTGGGACTATGAACTAAAAAAAAAAAAAATAATGTGTATTTGGCCTGAATATTCCCAAAAGCATAAAATGTTCTTTCTTTAGATGTACAGCATCTTTCAAAATTTAAGCAAGTGAGGAAGACAATTTAATTTTGGATTACATCAGCAAAAAGTTTCTGTGTCTTTTCCCTACTTCTCCTAGATAAATGAGTTTATTATAGTGCATAACCCTACTTTAGCTCTGGTAAGTAAGGATTAAGAAGTTGCATTTTACCCAAATACCCAATAAATCTATTTTTGACTTGTGAATACAGCTTTCTAAAGATCAATTTATTATTATTATTATTTTAGCCAAGGAATAATGAATGAGGTATTATATAATTCCAATACAAGAATACTTTTAAAGTCGTTCCCTATTTCTTTCCACTGTAAACTGCATACAAATTTTCTACTGTAGAAATGAAGGTTTGCAACAACTTTAACAGGCAAAAATATCTGAAATGACCAGACCGCAAAATTAACTGATTACTAGACATATATATATATACACATATATATGTATATATCTCAGAACTATTGTTAGCAGCACTGTGTTTAAGCAAATAGCTAAGATCAAAAAACTTCATAATTAATAACATTCACAAGACACTAAAGAAATTTTACTTAATACATTAAAGCACAGCAAAACCATGAATACACAGCATAATGTCCATTTATGTTTCAAATACATTTATGGACTACGTTACTTATCGTTCCAAGCCCTCCAAGCGGATTGACTTTAGGCATTCCCAGATAGATCTATTCAAGTATCACAGAGCACCTTGGAAAAAACTTTCCCCTCATCACCCAAGAAACATAAAATACATACCTAAAGTGAACTGAAACATTTATTTTCTAGGCTGTTGATCAAATACTAAAAACTTAAGAAATACTCAAGTGGCTCCCTACTCTAAAAAAAAAAGCTAATTGTACAAGCAAAAATTAAATGTAGACATCTCCTTTTGTCACTTGAACCGCTAGGTCTTCTCTCATCTTTTTAGATATTTGAAAAAAGTTGTCATGAGTTACTATCTATTTCACCCTCCAGCATAAGAGGGTTTTTTCTGCTTTCTAGTTTACTCTCCTATAGACAAAGCCTTTGTAAATTTTAGAGCTAGAACTGAGTTGGATTAACAGTCTTTTAAGAACCCAACATTTGTCTTCAGGTGTTTATGCAAGCATTTGTTCTCCACCATTAACTCAAATACCTATTTTGTAACAAGGCCAACGTATGTCTTAGCACATGCAGTGTATCAATACATTCAAACCTCTATATATGCCTCTTGGCATCTGCTACAGCATAAACACTCAGCTGATCTCAGACAACAAATACTTTCATTAAGTGTCACACTGGAAAAAAGCACCACAACACCTGAATGGTCCTGACGGATTCCCATCATACTCACAATACCTGCATCACATTAGATGGAAAAATACATTTGTGGACAAACGTAAAACAGAATAAAATACAATCTACAATAGGATTTTTAATTCAGCAGTCGTCTCGCTTGTTGTGCAAGACTCAGTTTTTGCCTCCCATGACTGTCACAAATTCCGTTTAAGCAGTATATAAACTATTTACTACATTATCCAGGATTCTTAAAAGAAAAACATCCTATTCTATAGAATGCATACTGCAGAGGAATTCATCTTACAAAACAAAGCCAAAAAGAAGAAGGAAGGTAATAAAGTCAAGTTGAGCTTGTCTTACCTTGTTCATGGCTCCAGGCTGTGGCCCTCTCAGTCCAGCTTGTCCCCCCATCTGCGGAGAGCCTTGCTGCAGTGTCTCAGCCAACAAGTTACCAGCACTACCCATTCCTGGATTTGGGTATGGCATATTAGGTCGTCCTCTGCCTGCTCCAATTGAACCGTTCATGACTTGCCCCTGCATCATCCCCTGTCCATTGCCTGCTGCCAACATCCCAGGATTCATGCCAGCATTCATCCCTGTGTTCATGCCCATGCCAGGCTGATTAACTGGGCTGTTTACTGTTGGCATCATTCCTGCTGCAGACTGGGCTGAAGGACCCTGGTTTGGTCCACTTGCACCCATTCCCATACTGGGAGAAGTCAACCCGGCCTGTGCCATGGGGCTTTTCACCATGCTGTTTAACATTCCCATTCCAGGACTATTTTGTTGGGTTTGATTTGCCATGCCCTGGCCAGGGCCACCAACTCCCATATTGAGATTTGGGGAGCTACCAGCCCGTAGAAGTTCAGACAGCTGCTTGTGTTTAGAGGCAGCATCTTGTGCCAAGCCAAGGCTGGTTTGCAGCTGATTAATGTCACCACCATTGGTGAGTCCCAGTTCTGTGGAGCTGATCAGTTCATCTGGCAAGTCATGTTCCAGATCAAAGAGTGATCCAAAATCTGAAAAACAAAAATTTTGTGAGAGGTCAGAGCAATCTTGAAGAAAAATTTTGTTCATTAGTTGCAAATTTTTTAATTTCAAGTAACTAGCAAGACTTCACTTTGTGTTCCAGCAAAATTCCCATATCAGTCGTTACTGAAAATTATCCAATTTGCCATGATAAAAGTGATTTCTAAACTTTACAGTCTAAACTAGAGAAGACCATTCTACTTCACTCTCCCACAACAGTTTGTGCTGAAAGATCACTGCATATCTCAGACTATAATCTTGCAACTTAAGATTGACAAGGAAGGAGAAAAAAATTGCATTAAAAAAATCCCACCACAGTTAGCCAATGGAATTAGACAGCAATTACTACAAAGAATTAAAAGGTTGATGGGAAAGCACTGTCTTCATTTTTAACTTTCAACAAACTCTGTCACTTTTGGTACAGACATAATATAAGTATCATAGTTTTTAAAAAGTTTACTATTTATAAAATAGAGTTGGGGTTTTGGGGTTTGTTTGTTTGATTTTTTAAGTTTCCACATCCAGTCATTCCCAGTACAAAACTGCAAAATTCCATTGAACTTCACTGGACAACCAATATCTTCCCACAACACTGTCAGAAAACAATCAAAGTAACCGTCCTGGCCACAAAGCTGTGAAAAAACACTAGGATGAAAAAATCAAATTCACATCTCAAGAGCCCATTCAAAGTAATCCCCAAGGTAGCTAAGTGGAGAAAAATTACTATTTGGGACATATAGACACAAGAATATTACACAGCACCCAGAAACCATTTGCTCAAGAAAACAGTAAGTTCTTATGTTTTCAAAAGCAGCACACACCTTGACCTGGATCTTTAGTCTATGGTAGATAGCACAAAAATAACCTAGAAAGTTTATGGCTAAAAGCTGAGGCCCTGTGTGATGTACCTACGTACAGCTAGGCTGTAAAGCTTAATATTTGGAATCTGAGAATACCTAGTAAAGGAAGGGTTTTTCAATTATTAGAACATTTCAGCACCACTTCTCCCAGAAAGGTCATTTTGTAGATGCTCTGTAGGAGGTATTGCACTGTATTTTCAAAAACTTAGATCTAGACAATTACCTAAAATACTACTCATTATCTCAGCAACTGCATTTAAAAGGAAATGTCAATTACACTGAATTCTAGAGAGGCTGGCAAGAGGACTTTGTCTAAACATAAATGGAAAAAGACTACTGCTAAACAGCACTTAAGTCACAAAAGCTCATCACATCAGCATTACATATCTCTACATTTTTCACCCAAACTGACAAACTCCAGTACTAACAGAGTTTCTACAACTTTGCAACTGTTATCACAGATAAGATCATGACTTAAGAATTCTGAAAATATGGTATGAGGTTGGCAAGAATGCGGGCATACCACAACAGAGGGTATTTTATAACTCCATTTATATATTCTTCATTACTGCAAAGCACCAGAGACAGATAGAAAATTTCCACTAAAGACTTATATTTTAAACTGTTAAAATCGGTTAGCCCATTCCTCATTAACGTAAGTCTCATGCTAAAAGTTACGCTTTGCTACACATACTAAGGACTAATCTTTCATTTGCATCACTAGTATTCTTCAGCATGACTGTCACTTTTGAAGATTCAGAAGCAAAGGAAGAATCAGAAGAATAAAGCTTTGTCCAAGTTTTCCTTTATTTAAAATTATGAGTTTAGAGTTTTGTGTCAGTAGACTCCTCAAAACACACACTCCCCCAAAACAACTTACAATGCTCAGTGGTTAGCTGAAGAATTAAATATGGATGATCATGGGAAGAGCTAGAGTAGAAGAGATCCTCAGATTCGAGGGGAGGTCAAGGAAATGGAGCAAGCAGACAAAAAATACATGACAGTTTACAACAGCTTCAACAGCACCTTAAGATGCCTCTTAGGATGACTCTAACAGGCAAATGTTGAAGCACTACATCCATAAAACACTCTGGCTAATACCCTGACAAACAGCCCATGAGTGAAAAAGGAGTAAAACATACAATCAGTAATTCACAAGTTAGTCTGCTGTCCAGAAAAAAAAAAAAAAGTTCTCCTTAACAATGAACAAAACTGAAATTGAAAGTGTCTGGAAAGAACAGGAACCAGCACAAACCCTGTAAGTACAACATAACCATAATGGCACACACAGCAACCTCCCATCTGCACATCAGGAAACAGCTGTATGGGTAAAGATGCCCACGAAGCTCAAAGGCCAGTCTGGTGATTGTACCTGGGGAAAAAGCTTGTGCTCTTGAACAGACAGGGTCCCCAAGACAGGATGAGTCCCAAAACAAAAATCCCCACTTTGCCTTTCTTGAGCTTAGACCATTGTATACCAAGACTCTCACAAAACCACCTGGCAAGTGTTCAGTAAATGTCTAAATAGGAAGAACTATTTTTTTTTTTCCCACACCATCAAAGAGCATTTTCTCAGAAAGACCCATTGAGATTATTTCAGATATAGCACTGCAAAAGGGCAGAGCAACTCTTGTTTTTGAGAGACAAAGATTTGTTCATCTTTCTTCACAAGAAAATATTAATCTGCTTCTCTGAAGATCTCATTCTTTTTGAAATTCTCCCTCCTCATAAATGAGAAGATAATACCAGCTTTAAGGCTTACCCGTTCATATCCAACTGGAGTATTCAGGTACAAGCTACCTGAGCTCCTTGGCCTGGTCATTCTGTGAGACCCGTGAACAGGAAGAAAAATATCATAAAAACTCAAAGTGTTTTTAATTATATTCATTAACATCTCAAACCACAAAAAAAATCAACAGCTGCATTAAAAAAACCACCACCAACGCAAAACTAAATATTTGTGAGATAATCCCAATCAGATTAGTTCTTTACATCAAAAAAACATAAATTGTTCTTTCCATATAAAACTAATTTGTTCAGATTTTTAATCCTAGAGAATATACAACACAAGATTCATCACAAAATACTATCAGCTACAAGCAAAAATCATGAGTAGTAAATATCAACAATGCAATATTCTGGTGCAAGTTTGGTCTTCTTGTAAGTCTTTTCCAAAACCAAAAGTTTGAAGTCTTCTTCAGCCAGTTGACAAACAACAAAACCAGAAAAAAAAAACAAAAACAAAAACAAAAACAAAAAACAAAAACAGTTGTTTGGTCAACTACGAAAATTACATTTTTAGTCAGCTGCCAGGGGGCAGAAGCTTTCAGACACAGGACTGAAACAGGAACAGTCTCAAAAGACCATAAAGATCAATAAGACTTTGTGTGTATCCGGCAAGAGTTGTAATCCATTTCACAGTCTTTTACATGTAACACATATCCTAATGACCACTGTAGAGAGTTCCACCTGTGGCCAAAAACTGACAAGGCTGGTCCAGACAGCTCAGGCCACGTGAAAATAATGGCACATACACTCAAACAAGAGCTGAAGGCATAGCTTAAGACAATGGTGATAAACATTCATAGAACCGATTGACTTCCCAGTAGTATGGGAAGTACAGAGTCCACTGCAAGCCTTGCAGCCTGTTTCATTAAGGATACCCACAAAAAATTCTTACTAAAAGAAGCTTGTGGGAAGGTGAAGGAGGCAGATTAGTCCTGCAATGGTTTGTCTACCCAATTCATAATCCCTGAAGATCTTAGAGTGTAATCAGACACAGAAAAATCAGGATGTAACAGAACAGACAGCATCTAGCCTAAGAGCCCCAAACCATCCAGTAACATGCAGGCAGTAAGAGGCAGAGCTATATCCTGATCTCAATGGAGTAGCACAGAGTGATTCCACATTATGTTATTCACAGTATTATTAGTGTATTGCTTCCCATAGGTAACAAGAAGATACAGAGTAGATTGCTACTGCCACCTACGATTCAAAGCAAAGAGAAGGAAAGTTGCTCTACAAAACAACATCTAAGCAGGTAATTAGAAAGTCTTTACCTGAGGTAGTCTCAACATGCAGCGGCATATAATAATTCCATTGAGGAAATGCACCACTACTGAACACTTAAGCAAGTCTTCTTTATAGAGTCAAGAAACTGGCCTGACTTGCCCTTACTACGTTAGATCTGTAGTGAGAAAGTGGGTCAGAAAAGACAGTAAGTAGATGGAGCAGGTCCGTTTCTTTCAATGGCAGTCCAGTTAGACTGGATTAAGTAACATGAACTGCACCCTGAACTGTGAGAAAGCAACTTCAAAAATCAGTATCCTAACCTGTATTGCATCCTATGGATTATTTTCTTAGCTTTGGACCCTACAAAGAACTGACTTCCAAGAAGTCTGCCTTTGACAGTGTCTGGTCTGCAAGATGAACAGAAACTGAGAGCCTGGGTTGGAAACCCACCTGGCACCAAAATTGAATCTGTACTAGTTTGAAGTCCAAGTGTGCAATCAAGATTCTTAAGTCAGTAAGACATAGGTGCCTTATGAGCAGCCAATTCTCAAACAAATGACTACGTAGTTATTTCAAGCTTGTTTTACTGCGAGATCACCTGGCAGCACCGGTGATGTAACAGCCCTCAAAGCATGCAAGGCAGAGATTTCTGACAATGCAAGGAAAATATACCCACACTAACTACACTTTGCAAAGAAAGCCACATGTGGGTTCAAGTGGCACATGCTAGTTTCTTCTGCGTGCTTTCTAGCCTATAGCCATGATTCAGTTGTTTTCTCATTTCTGGATTGAGACAACAGACCTCTATTCACCTTTCAGAATAACATAAGCATTTCTATCAATACGGAGATTATCTGGTTCTAGTAAATACACAGCAGTGAATAATACTAGTTTTCTAAGAACTTGCCCACATGCTACAAAATATCAAGAACACTTTTACTCTCATGTGTACTGTACCCTCGGACTCAATATTTTCAAGCATTCAATCTCCAGGAAGAGTTGGTGTATCTGAAGAAACAGCATCATGTGAACAGTGACACCCGAAGAACCCGGCATGGCAGACAGGTAAGACAACAACTTACTCCAGTGGTTACCTCATTACTGATATTACAGAGGTAGGAGGCTTTACAGGTCCTGTCCCTGCACCCTATTTATATTATGTTCTGAACACAGACATATCAAATTAGAAAGCTGCTGAACAGTCACCTTTCTGCACAAATGTTTCTGGGCTCCAGAAATACATCAGTGGATCAAATTATATCACAGTCATTAGGTTCACAATGAAACAAGTGGACAAGGCTTAATACAGGACACTGAATACAAAGCATGCATGTGACAGGGTTGACAGGAGCCACAGATGATGTTGGACTTCACAGAAAATATGGTACCTTTGCTGTGCTTTCAGATAAAGAATAACAAAAAGCTGCTGAGGTCAGTATCTTCCCTGCATGGTGACAGGAAAGCTCCCCAGGAATTGAACAGGGCCTGAATTTAACAGAGAAAGTGCCTAGAAGATACAACCTATATCCCAGAGAAACCAGCCATTCAAGCAGTCAAGCACCAGCATCACAGGCCCTAAAATGTATTGCCTGAAATGCCCTAAAAAATAAAAGCCAGAACTCAAAACATAAAATTAAAAAAGGCAGCACAAGGAGACACATTCTCACAAGACAATTTTCAGGTATCCATGAAAATGCAAAAGCAAAGGTGAAGCACAGACATGAAACAAAGTGCTAATAAAGAAAGTCATCAGTTTCCAAGGCCTCTGCAATGGCAGAAAATTAAGCTAGACATGTTTAGGCAATTTTATCAGGGGAAAAAAACATGTCTGAGAAAGAGGCAAAAACTCTTAAGATTCCTACCAGGTGGGTGTGAGAGAATTTTGCTACACAGCATTTTGGAGATCAGATGTCTTCTTACCATTAAAGCCCATTACAGGAGAAGACTTTTCATTTAGCTCCTCTGTGAAGCCACAATTACCCAATGGTAGCAAAAACTCTGCCAAACCGTTTTTTCTACCTTAAAATGTAGAGTTAATTTAAATTAATCTAGTAACTTGATGCAAGACAAAGGGGCAAAAATTCAACATCAGTTTAAAATACTGAAGTCAAGATTCACCATTGCAACTACTGCTTCCAAAATCCCAGGACAGCAGTCCCTGTATAACCCTAAGCATCACCCACTCCCAAAGTGGAGGTGTGATGCAGAGGTCTTCACTATTACTTACACAACAGCAACTGGGGATTCTTATTTTGTAGTGTGCTATTTGGGTAACAAAGTCTTCAGCACTGGAATTTCATATTAATTCTATTCCCTGCAAGAAACTGCGGAAGCACTGGCTGTTTCCCCGCTGATCCAGAAAAGACCTGAATTTGCTCACCACATCAAGAAACTTGGTAATTTGAAGACAGACTGCAAATGATACAAGCAGAAAACACGCCTAAAAAGGACACACTCAAAACCCCTGGAAGACAGCAAGCACAGAGGCACAAAACATGTTAGCACATCATTGTAGCGCACTGAGTTCAGGCACCGATTTTTAAAAACAAGCAAGGGTTTGTTGGTCGAGAAGGTTCAAATTCACCACCTAGAACGCACATGGTTTCATCATTAATTGTAACAATCGAATATAAATATAAGTGTCCTATCGAAGACTATTTTAGGACCCATCACATTTAATATTTTAAGATATCCTAACCCCTATTCAAACACTGGTGTCAAAACCATCAGCTCTTAATTTTGCAAAGTCTCAGTAATCTGCAAGTTTAAGTCCTACTTGTCCCAAACTAAGATAAAGAGAAATGCCAATTTGAGTAGACTTGGGTTGATCTCTGGTTTTGGCAACTTCAGAAGAAAATTGTATTCATAACAAACTGTTTTCATTTTCATAATTCTATTCAAAGTTCTTTAAAAAACACTGTTTAGAGGTACAGATGATAGCAGGTGTTTACCACTGAAAATAATAATGAAAATTAAATGGAATATGGAATTGTAGCTGTTACAGAGAAACAGAAGTGGTGTAATCATATGGAAAAGACTAGGTACAGGAATCAACACAGAGTACATTTAATATTTTAACTTAAGGGGGAGTTTCAGAGACACTGTTGTTTGTGTACCTGCCTACTCACACTTTCAACCAACACAATGCAAAGATACTAGTTTCGGCATCACTGGTGACTCAAATAAAACAAAAAAGTTTAGAAGTTTTAATTCCAAAATGCTCAAGTCACACATTTAATAAGTCCCTTGTGAACATGTTGCTATTTGCATAAACTTCATTGGGCTACCTTCATCTTTATTGAAAAGTCCGTAAATTAGTATTCTTATTCCCAAGAGTACCCCATGTATGCCACCAAAATTCCCATAAGACCACCTTAAGTTAACTACTGTTGGTCTGTGGTATCATTAAACACTGAGAATGGTATTTCAGTCAGGAATCTGATAAATTCTGGATCACTGTGCGCACAGTGCTGGGAAGTTCGAGATGCCTTGCTGGTCTGCTATGCTGGTCGGCACAAAATGGGTACATGCAGCTAGGAAAAGCGCACTCATGTGCACAAACACACTGAATCAGTTTCAATTTAGAAGTGATTACAAGTCAGTTTCAAGAAAAAAGTAAAGTTCACATTACTGTCAAGTTAACAACAAGTTTGAAATGATGCAATCTGTATATACAATTACCAAAAAGTCAAGTCCATTTTCCAAGTATTACTGACTTGAGTCCAGCCGACATTACTCCCAAGTAAAATAAAAAATGCTGAATTTATGTACAAAAATATATATAAAAGTAAACAAAAAACAGAACTCTTGATTGCCTACAGCTCTTGAAATTATGAATACGTAAAAGGCAGTTGAGCTTCAGCAGAATTTGTACTGAGCAAGACATATGCCAGCATTTTCCCAGATTTTTTTTTATTACTATTCTAAAAAACCCTGAGAATTAGATTATTTTACTACAAAACCAGAAAATAAATAAATAAATAAATTGTGATTCTGCAACCAAACACATACAGTTCAAAACTCTACCTACATCTCCTACAGAGATGCAACAAAAAGTGCAGTAGAGGTGCTTCGCACATCAAGTAGAAAAGAGCAAAATCTTTCTCTGCCCCATCTCACAGCCACCAATAACAGAAAGGTCTTGTACCTGACTTGCACTTTTTTTGTACAAATCCTAGTTTGGACCACTATTTCATCTCTTTGCTATTCCTACAAACACAATGATGTTGTCAACCAAACCACAAGTTACTACGCTTTGAAATAATCAGAATCCAACACCCCTTTTTCTCATTTTCTTCAAGAAGTGTTGTAAGAAATGCATGTTTGAAGAAGAATACAGCATGTCAAGTTTTTAAGATACCTTTAACTACATTCATATGCCAATCCATTTTAAAGGAACTTGTTGCTATTTAGGAAGAGAACAAAGTCGTGTTTTCAGATTCGTCAGTACTGCTCAGGGAGAGGATTTCTGTGAATTGCCCTAGTTCAAGTTCTACTTGAAGTTCTGTGTAACCGCAGATGTTTTGTCAGTGCATACATCCATACACAGAGACAGATGTATTTTACTTCAGCCTGCTGCTACACTTTAAGTAAAGACAGAAAAGCCAAATCCTTGGAGACAGGTGCGCATTGTTTATCTGTCAGTGAAATCTACACAGCAAAATTATCCCATTTGTCAAATAATAAATCTAAATGACTTTTCGCCAAGCTCTCTCAGAGGGGGCACTAGTTCGGCTGATGAGAAAGGTTAAATTAGTATCATTACATGGTTGGAACAGGCACTGAAAGGCTGCTCCTGCTAAAGCAGCTAAGCAAGACGCTGAAGTGACACACTGGAGATAATGAAACAGTCTACAGAGATTTTGCAAGAAATACTCACTAAATCATACAAAATTAAAATCTAATAAGGTCATTTTCTCTAAGTTGTAATAGTACAAGAAACCAGAATGCCTACAGTAGGAGTTCAGCCTTTATCTGTAGTACCTTATAAAACCTACATCCCCTAAAAATATACACTAAACCTTAGAGTCCACTATACCATTCCCAGATATACTTGGGTTTTCTACAAATAAACAACTGACCAATAACCTGAACCAGGGACACTCTAGACTAAATCCAAACCCTGCTTTAGGACCATGAGGGACAAGACCCATAGGTTAGTAGGGTTTTTTTTATCTAGGATTTAAATTCCCAAGTTCAGCAACAAAGCTTTTCCCTGAAATATCAAACTTATGAATCTGTATTTTTAAGATGCAGCTGTAAACTTGTTTTCAAGTCTCAAAGGTTTTTTATTTCTAAGTGCTCAAGATTCAGTTTTACATCACAATATGTATGGGTTTTGTGTCGTGGTGGATATTTCCTTAAAAAAAAAAAAAGGTTCATAACACTGCTCAGAAAAAAGTACATACACACACAATCCACTTGGTGAAAGGGTAGAGGAAAAAAGCAGAGATACAGTAGTTTGAAAATCTATGAGGTTCAAAAGTCTGCAAGACCTACTTTTAAAAAGTTACTAAGCACCACATGAATGATTGGTTTACTTTTAAAAAAGGAAATCTTGTAGACTTAAACTATCTTAACTTACACTTACTCCTAATGCAGTTACTTCTAGTACCTATTCAGCTACAAGGCAAAGATGCCCATTTTTGCCACACAAGCATCCACCACTGCAATACTCAATTTACAGCATATGCCATCCATTTAACCATGTTTTAATGCATCTCTCATTACAAATACTTGGGGGGAAAAAAATGTGGTTTTCAATAGGGATAAAAATATTTTAACTGATGGCTCTAAGTTAAATGCAGCTAATAACTTTGTCTTAAACATTAGCCAGAAAGCAGATTTGTGAAAAGTGTTTAATTTTAAAAGTAGTACAAACAAACAGTAGGGAAAACAGCATAGCTGTCCAAAAACAAATGAAAACCCTGCATATGCCTCTGGAAAACACAGCGATATAAGATTGATATAATATGATTCATTTTGAGCAAAGAAACATCCTGACACATTTGGAACAAACAAAAGATGAGTATCAGTCAAAATTGCAGTAGTCCAGGTGAGAAGTTTCGTTAAAAGTCTTACACCTTTGATGTAAAGGAGAATAAAGTTTCAAAGGTCAGAAGCAGTTCCTGAAAAAAAAAAAAAAAAAAAGGGGGAACATATAGACTTTACAAAAAGATGGGTACTGAAAGGGAGATTGAAGATACGCTATTACTCAGAAAAACTCGACTTCTGGATATAGTAAACTGAAGGATGTTAAGACACATACCACAAATACGTAACTCAATCTCCGATATAACACATGACAACTAATCGAAGAAAGCTGGCTTCCAATATTACAGCAAGCCAGAAACACTAAGCACTTCAAAATCCTGTTTTCAGATCTAACAACCCAAAGACATGATGCCGTACAGCCATGCTGCAGCAGAGGGTATACTCCATTTTTATTCCTTGATGAAACACAGCAGTTCTGAACTTGGAGCCCAAAAAACTTTCCTAGTCTGCAGTAAACATGTTTTTTCTAAAGGGGGGCTGTAAAAGATTATTAAACTCTCCCTTCCTGAATATACCACATGGAAATCTGTACATGGCAATTTCAGTGCACCTGCATTACTGCAGGAAAAAAAAAAAAAATATCAAGGGGTTCACAAATAAAAAAATATATATATATATAAAAATCACTGGTTTAAGTCATCCAGCTAAAATATATCTTTATGAAAGACTTCCACTAATTTACTCAAGAACATAACTCTTCAGGTTGTAGTAAACTTATTCTGTTAGAGTTACTGGGGGAAAAATAGACTGGTGTACCCCGCTTTGCTAATACAATGTTTAAGAAAGTCTTGTCAATCTAGATGCAAGATATCAAAACAGTGTTTCTACCAATAAGGAAAGGTAAGCAAAATGAGCTACACTGGCAAACCAATGTATCAATGTAATGTACTTACATCAATGTAACCATGCTGGGACAGAAGAGCTGTGCCAGCACACAGTGTCACAAACTCACATCCCACACTAAGGATACTGTACCAACAAGAGGTGACCCCACCATAGAGCTGTAATAGCTTTAGAAAACTTAACATCTGGGCAAGATACATCTATAATTACCATTCTTCTTTGCAACAAATTTAACATTTAAATAGAAAAAAAAAAGTTGTAGAAAACCTCTGGCAGTTTAAGAGAATCCACAGTGTCCTTTCTGCTCCTGAAGCTTATTCTGCAACTACACAACATTTAAGAAAAAGATGACACCATTCAAAAATTCATTACTAATATACTACACAACACTGACAATACCAAGACTTTCTAAATTACTTCAAAATAAACTTTATTACAAAATGTGCTACAAACATTTCAGTCTCCTTTTAAGTCTATCTTATTCTTCCCTCCGAAAGAAGCAATTGGCATTAACAAAGCAACTCAAAACTACACTAATACAGCACGTTCTATGGCAATGCAAATTCTGAGCAGGGAACACACAAACCATTTAAGACAGAAGAAGATGCGGCACTGCAACAACAGTGGGAAATGCAGCTGTATTTGACTGCTGCCAATAAATCAAGTTTATTAGGACAATCTTTACCTACTACTTTTATAGAAGAAAACCACCAGCATTTGAGTTTAGCATATTCCAAGCCCAGGACATCAGTATCATCCAGGTCTACAGCAAAAATATGAGTGAATTAAGAGATTCCACTTCATCTTCAATATAAATACACTTCTGCAAGTTTGGGAATAAGTTAACTAGAGACATTCATTGTTTCTAGGTATCTAACAAGCTAAAGCAGTATTTCAGATTAAGAAATGAGTCCAAAAGTTAACAGCAAAACACACTGAAAGATCCACTATGCACATGCGCTGGAAAAAGTTTCATCAATGGGTGCGAATTTCTTACTTTCTTCCTTCCCTCTAATGATGCTGTGAATCTGTCAGTTTTAAAAAGAGCGCTTGAGTAAGTACATAAGCGCCATGTTATTTATTTTCTATAATTAACTAAGGAGTGGGAGCAATACAACAGATTCTATAAGTGGAATTTACTTAATGAAAGTTGCTTGCACTATTCCAAAGCAAATTTAAGGAGCAGATAGGTTAAAAAAAAAAAAAGTAAACTTCAAAGCAGCTTCCCACAACAGCAAAAGTGGGACAAGAAAAGCTGCAGTCTCTCCAGCAGCAAATGAAAAAATATAACTCTGAAAACACGCTTATTAATTAAAAGGTTTGATTTTCTTTAAATAAAGTAATAGAAATGATATAATGTTAAACAACACAGAAAATTCAACTGTCCCAGATCCACGTAAGTTGTCAACAAAAAAAAACGCAGAGGAGTAAGAATTCTTCAACAGTTTTTATGCAGCACAAACTGTTCGCACCACTATGAACCTCTGCATAGTTACCAAGTGATGACAACCTCAATCACTTTCAGAAAAATTATCTCCGTTGTGTACTCCTGAAACTGTCCAACAATCCCTAGTGTTCCACCATAACTTTAAAAAGTTCATTTATTAAATGGCTCAGTAAAGAAACAATTAAAATAGACTATTTTGTTAAAATCTACACCAGTTAAGCTGAAATGTATTCACAAATGATCCGAACCTTATTTGATCACAAACATCTTAACTTAGATACATGTTCATCTGAATAAAAATATATCTTTAACTTCCATATTTTGAAGTATTAGGACTTCTCTCACAAAATACATTTTTATTTTACCTCCCTAAACAGAGCAAGATAACCACCATCAAGACAATATAAAAACAGTTACAACTGAATAAAGTACTGGTTTCTAAGTCCAGCAAATAAACCCAACAACTAGCTCTAGCTAAAGAGCAGCTTTTCCAATCCTCTTTTACTCTCTTAATAAAGACCTGTTGATATTAGGAACAGTCATGTCTTCCAGTTACAACATAATATTACCTCCATCTAATATCTCTGCAAGGTACAAACAAACTGTTCAAAACTAACATGTCATTCACCTAGAGAAAGCCAAAAAACAAAATTTTGAAGATGATTCCAAGTAGAATCACATCCACTGATTGACCAAAAACCACCTACTAAAAGGTTCTGTTTACTGTCAAATGAGGTTTGTTTTTTGTTTTTAACTCCAACAACTCCTTCTTGCCAGCTGTAACCACACTGAACAAGACCACCAGTGGCATCAGAAATGTCACCACTCACCAGACTGGCAGGAGGCCCCCTCTGCATCTCATAGTGCTACAGAAGTTTCTTTTCCCTATGTTTCCCAAAGCAGAGGCTAAAAAGATGAAAAGTGAGTTCAAAGAAACTCCTATGGGACAGGTAATCAAGTACTCTCATAGCTAAATAACACCAAATACTCATCTGCTTCGCAAGAAGCATTGAAAAGCTAAACAGCCCTTTGTTATTCCCTCTCCCCCCCCAGTACAACCAGTGACTATTTGCTAGGGATCCGGACACCTAAGATTTCCAGCCTCCCATCTGCTTTCACAGCATCACCAAAGACTTCTGCAGGACTGCAGAGAAGTCCCTCTATCTTCACAGCCCTTAAGCCTACAGGGAAATTTCAGACATTTTGGTCTCGCAGCAAAGAAATGGGAGACGCAAGATGAACTGCACTCCATATTGATTCTTAATGCAAATAAGGTGAAACAACATTTCATTTCTAAGAAGAATCTTGATAAACCTTATGCTCCAAGCTTGGGATCTGGATTTTTGTTTTAACTGTTTTTTTCCCAAAGTCGATGGTCTATTTGAATCAGAACAGCAGTTTTTAGATACCCTTCTGCAAGGAAGAGTAAGAAGGATTGTAAAAAAGAAATCAAATAAGCAGACTGCATGTAAGAAGAAAAAGGGAAAATAGAGAAATCTCATTTCTAAACAAGCTGTAAAAACCCTTGTGTATGCAAAATAATTAAGACACAAGACACATTTGTGTGTACAAATGTACACATGCAATTCAACAATAAAGTGTACAAAAGCATCATCTTCAGCACTATTTCGTATTTCTGCAACTGGCGTTAAAGGCATATGCTTAGCAAGGAGCTCAGTAATAGCTCCTATTGTGACATGAAAATGCCAAATTTTTAAGTGTTATCTGCAGTTGCTCAAAAGCAACTTCCAAAATACCAGAAGGGCAAAAACACCCGAACATCCTCCCTATGCCATTAACGCCAATAGATTCAAACGGAGCGAAAACGGGAGAAACAGACAGAAAGGACGAAGGCAGGCACGAGTAACAGCAGCGAGAAGGAGATTTAGGCAGAAGAGGGGAGAAAAGGGGCAATAATTGCAGCACGGAGAGGTGGGGAGGGCCCGGACCCCGAGACTGACCTGTGCCGTCGCTGGCAGACACGGAGAGCGCCGGTGAGGAGAGTTTAGGCCGCTTGGCTGAAGGCGGGCCCGGCTCCACCACATTCTCGGCCATTTTTAATTCTTTTTTAGACAATCACTCAGAGCAGAGAGGCGGTGGGGGGAGAACCCCGAAATCTTCACCTTCTTCTCGGGCCCCCAGTCGGCTGAAGAACAATAAGGCCGAGAGCGAGCAAGGAGGATCCGGCGGAGGAGGGGGCCAAGTTCCCCTTTTTCTGCCCCTCGGGCTCCGGGAGGGCGGCAGCGGAGCAGCGGGGAGAAGGTAGGAGCTGGGGTGGGGGGAGCGAAGCGGTCTCTTCCCCCAAGCGAAAGGGCTGATCGAAGATGAGAAGAGCAGGTAGAGCCCCCGCCAAAAAAAAAAAAAGAAAAAAAAAAAAAAAAAAGCTGGTGGTTTATGTTGTTTGGTTGTTTTTTGTTTTGGTTTGGTTTTTTTCAGTAAAATTAATCCCGGCTGTTGTGCTGCTGGTGCTTCCTCGCCACTGCCACCATCATCTTCTTCATCCTTCGGGGGGTCTCCTCCTCCTGCTGCCTCCTCACTGCCGCCATCAGCCTCTTCCTCCTCGGCGCCGTCCTCCTCCTCCTCATCGCCACAAGGAGGCGGGCGAAGGAGGGGAGAGGAGGAGGAAAAAAGAAAAAAAGATCACCGTCCTCTAGCAGCGGCTCCTTCCCCCTCCAACACCACCCTGCAAAAAAACACCCACCGCCAGCGACAGGGCTGGGGGGGAGGCGGCGGGGGGAGCGGCCAGGCGTGCGCGGGGTCCCCAGCTCCACTCGCTTCTTCCTCGCCCGTCGCTAATGGCTGCAGAAAGGGGAGCTGTAAGGATGAGGAGGGTGAGGATAAGTCCCAGGAGTCTCCGCTTCACATCTTGTTGTGCAGGGAAGGAGGAGGGGTTGTTGTCCTGATGGAGGCAGCACCGATCGCGGGATGGGAAGGTGGGGGGCGGGTTTCAACACCCTCTCTGCCCCCCCACCCCCTTCTTCTTTCCTTTCCCCTTCCTCTTTCTCTCGCTCTCAGTTGCAGGCTGCCCCCCCCTCCGGCGCAGGCAGAGGGGCAGGAGCGAGGAGGAGGAGGAGGAAGAAGCCGGCCCCTCCCCCCCTCTCTGCCTACCTTCCCCTCTCCCGGGCGGCCGAGGATGGTTGCGGGCGCTGGCGCCGGGCAGGGAGGGGGCTCCCCGGCTCCGCTACGCTGGGCGCAGAAAGCGAGGGAGAAAAACCTCGGGCGCTGTTCGGGCGCGGCGGGGACTCGCTCTTCGCCTCTGCGAGGGTGGGGAAGGAAGCGAAGAGGTTGGTAGTCGAGGGGGAGAGAAGGAGGAGGAGGCCGCTCAGCGACCCCTCCGAAAGGAGAAGGAGGGTGAAATTAAAAATAACAAAATAGAAGAAAAAATTACGCCGGGGGAAGGCGGGGGACTCGCCTCGCGGTGGGTTAAATGGCCGGGAGGGGGAGGGGGTCCCGGCGCTCCCCGGCGGGGGGGTGGGGCGGGACAGCGCAGGCAGCGCGGGGCCCGAGCGCAGGCTCCCTACTGCCCCTGCCTGGCGCTCAGCGCCGGCCCGGCTGCGGCTGCTCCTGGGGCGTGTGTGGCGGAGCGGGGGCTGAGGGGAGCGGGGGAGAGAAAGAAGTCGGGGAGAAAGAGAAGAGAAAAAAGGGGGAGAGAGAGAGAAGAGAGAGAGGTCGGGCAGGCTGGCGCGGGGTGGGGGGGGGGTTGCTTCTGGGCTCCTCGCTTCTCTCCCCGTCCCCTGGCCGGGCCCCTGGGTCTCTCTGCGCTGCCCTCCCCCTGGCTCGCCCCGTCCGGCTCGGCCTCTCGCTCCCTCCCTCAGTCGCTCACACACAAACAAAATGGCGGCTGTTGTTTCTTCACTCTCCCGAGTCCTCGGAGGGAAGCGAGCGGCGGCGGCGGCGGCCGGAAATGAGCCAAGAGAAAAAAGGGGGCGGGGCCAGGCCTGGGGGCGGGGCCCGGCGGCGTTGGCGCACACAATGGAACGCGGGGGGCTGGCGTGCTGCGGGGGGGGGCGAGCAGAGTGGACCCGCCCGGCTGTCGTCACGAGACCACGTTCGCCCAATCAGCGGCTGCCTCTCGCCAGGCTCTTCCGCAAACTCCCCTGGCTCCGCCCCTTAAAGGCAAAGGCGATTTTTATTAAAAAAAAGAAGGCTCCTCCTCCCGTCTTCACTCACGCTCTTTTCTGTCGGCCGAAAAGTGTCCGCCGGCGGCCCGGGAGAGGCCGCCCGTAACCCGCGGCCCGGGACCGGCGGCCGCTCCGCCCCGGTGCCCGCGGCCCGGTGGGCTGAGGGGCCGGCGGGGCGAGCGGGTTTGTCCCGCCGCTGCCCTCCCTTTCTCCCTCCCTCATGGGTGTCGGCGCCCGGTCGGTTCCCCGCGGCGCCGGCGGGCGGGGCGCTCCTGCCGCCGGTCCCGGGCCTTGCTGCGCCACAGACATGGCAGCCCGGGCTGGGAGGGAGGCCCCGGGGCGGCGCGGCTCCCGAGCGGGGGTACAGCCCCCCCGACCTGCGGGAAGCGGGGGTGTGAGCAGCAGCCCCGTCCGCGGGCAGTGGCCGCGCAGCCCCGCGGGGCCCGGCGGGCAGTGTGTGTGTGAGATTCGGGGGCGCTTTACGCACTGCTTAACTCGGAGAGGCGCCGCAGTTTTCCCTCGATGGTACAAAAATAATAATAAAGAAACCCCAACAAAACGCTTTATGCCGAAGAGTAAATAAACTGACAAAACCCACGTTTCATCCAAAAAATCCCTGCGTGTGCTGGGAATAGAGGCGGGAGGCGTTGCGCGGTACAGCAGCGTCCAGCAAAAGACCCCCTGCTCCCCGCTCCTGCGGCCGGGCAGGAGGTGACCCTGGGGCTGTAGGTGGGGACAGGTGCGGCTATGTCGCCCTTGGTGGCCCCTCAGCCGCTCCAGAGCTCGGGGTTGCTGACCCACTAAGAGCTTTCCTCAAATCTTCAAAGGTTCGTCAGTCATCGCTAGCAAGGAAATGCCCCGTCCTGGCTTTCCCCTGGGGTGCGCTTGGGCTCTTTGGGCCGTGCACCATCGCGGGGTGGGAGTGGAAGGGAAACGCAAGCACGCGTGTGTTTTTAATGGAAAAAGCACTTTTGTTTGATCTGAACGGGATGTTCGCGAGGATTTCTCTTGCCGCCCACCCTCAGGGCTGAGCTCTCCACAGTCTTGCATGTAAAAGCCGAAGCGGGTATTTGGTAAAAGCCCAGCCTAAACACCGGGATTAATACCACAGGCCATGAGAGAAGGTGTGAGTGGAGATTCACAGCCCTGTAACAGTTGTCCACCAGCTCCCTCGTGTACTCCCACACTTCGGCTTCCCTTGTTTGGGCTTTATTGCAAGCAAGATCGTCGTTGTCTCCCTCTGAACAAAAGGGAAAACACAAATAGGGTTATGCTCAAACCAGTCCAAAAATGCTTAAAGATTACACATGTATTAGCCTTCTGGAAAAGTCCTGGAACTGTAGGCAGTGCACAAATCTATATGTTTTAGAAGAGACGTGGAAGGAGCCTTGCAAGGACAAATAAGTGATAGGAAAATAGTCTGGAAAGCTGAAAGTCTCAGAACTAAAGCTGTCAGGGCTAACAGCGTCAAACCTAACAGCATCAACTTAGAAAGTATGTTATGGTTTTCAGAGTTTTTTTGCCTCTTCTTGCAACTAAATTCCTCAAAATATCCCAAGTCTTGTATCACCTCAACTTGTTTTGTCAGATTGACTATTTCCCCTCTTTGTGAAGCACTTTTTTTGGCATGGCTGGGACTAATTTTAACTTTTTTTTTTTTTTTTTAAGTCTCCTTAGAATTAAGTTGACTGAAATAAGCCTATATAAGGTTTTCAGACTCTCTAGAGACCCTTAATCCATAGTTCAGTAAGGAATTAGTGCCAGCTTTATAAAGACATCAGGGTGCACATAAACGCCTAAATGCATTTAGAAGTCGGGCTGTTACTAAACAAGAAGTTTGGAGCAGAGCAGTTGTTCAAATAAGAGTTTTGTGACACTAGTTCCTATCTAGAGACTTGATCCTACCAGTAGTTGCATGTGTCCTTAGTTTCATGTAGCACATAGTTCCACTGAAGATGTGCTATATTACATGTCATAGTAAAACTAAACACATGTGTGCTTGCTGGAGCACAGCCTTAGAGATAAAAGTTAAAGAATTGGGTAGTTATTTGCTACTCCAGATTGGTTAGTTTTGTTAAGTACCAGAAAAATCTGACAAAATTAAGTCTTTTTTTTTTTTCTCTTTTTGGTGCAGCTTCCCCTTTACCTGTTTACACTTTGAATGAGTTCAGGGAAGAGTACCTGAACTGTGGGAAACATTATACCCTTTGGTGAATGCTACCACACTAGCATACATCTTCTGAATAGGAACTACAGATATAAGTAATTAACTGATATAGTAGTAAAACCATACCTCTGCCTTACGAGCTACACAAACAGTAGAATACCTTAGTTCTTTACATATTAGGTCCCATTCACTTACCTTTTCATATTAGAGACTTAAATGCAAGCTGAAGCATAAGGAAAATAAATAGAAAAAGCTGCTACTTGTGTTTTGGTTTTGGTTGGTGTTTTGTTGTTGTTGTTGTTGTTTATTTGTTTGTTTTTGTTTGTTGTTGATATTTTTGTTTGTGGTTTGAATGTTTGTTTGTTTTCTGAAAAAGAAGGTCATCTAAAACAAAAAAAAAGGAGGAGGAAAAAGGAAAACCCAGGGTTAAGATAAATCCAATATATCTATAAACAAACAAAATAAAATCCCTGCAGCATCTGTTAATTTTTCCAAAAACAACACAGTTTTCTTAAATGAACCTTAGTACATACACACAACTGTTGCTAAATGCTATCTTCCCAAACAATAATATACAAAATTACTGGAATAAAATATAACACAAAGCATACTAAGAGGCAAATATATAAATGTATACAAATAAAATTAGGAAAGGATTGTACTATTAGCAGTAAACCAAATCTATTTACCCAACAACTGGTCCTCCTTTCCTCAGTTTCCCCTTTCTTACAGCAAAGATATTAATAGGGTTTATCTGTTGAAAATAATACCCAGCAGAATTAATTATCTCATTATTGCCAGTAATTACAGCAGTCATTATGTACTTTGAGATAACTGGATGAAAGTACTGTAAGTCCGATTAAAATGAGAATCCTCTCAGGAAAGCAATAAGAATAGGAATGCAGGGCCTTGAACTTTTATCATGGGATCTCATTTTGGCCTTAGCTGGTAGGTACTGAAGTTTGCAGGCATGCCCAGCTGTTTTGAGGCCTACAAAGAACAAGATCAGACCCCCTCGTACTCCAAGGGACAACGTGATGCCCAGAGCTCAGCATGCCAGCCTCAGTGAGAGGAGCAGGCAGAGGAATAATCATCTCCCTCAGCTTGGAGGGAGCTGGGGCTGTGGCCTTTCCCTTCCAGCTGCTGCGCTGAGAAGTGGTGTGTGATCTCAAAGCCACCCGACCCACCTTTCCCCTCCCTCGTGCCACTTGGAAAATCACTTGTCCTAAATAAAACTTCCCTGCTCTCCTTCGGCAGGATTTGCCCCGCAGCCCTGCAGCTGCACAAGTGTCTCCAAAAGAGGAGGGCTCGTGGAATGGCGGACAGGAGCCGCAGATGGGAGTCTCCCGTCTTCTCAGTCCCTGTTGTTGCCTGCAGTTTCCAGCTTGATTATATTTTTTTCCCCTGAATTTTCCATGTCTGCTGCTCGTGTCTGACAGGTAATTTCTCCTGTTCCTCAGCTACCTGCTGCTGCCACCGCTCTCTGCTCACACAGTACTGCTCCCGGGGACCAAAGGAGGAATGACCCCCTTCTCCATACCAGCAAGGAAATCTGTGTGTGGAGGGTCCTTCCTGGCATAGGTCAGAGGGGCAAGGAAATTATTTAAGGCTGCAATTTTTGCAAGTAATGCCAGGGCACAGCTGTATTTCTGGAAAGCAAGAGGCAGCATTGCCGGAGTAGAGAGCATTGCTCAGCGCGACGTCAACATTAAAACTCAGCAGCGTTTTGATATGAGACAAATTTTATTAAAACCATAAGAAGGAACCATCCAATAGTTGGTTCTTACATCTAGGACATACATCAAAGAAAGGGCTGGCTTTCTGACGGCAGGCAAAATGCTTTCAGTCCTCAGCCCCAGAAACAGTCTTCCTCGGTCACTCAGTTTTCAATAACTGTTGCTAAATGTTAAGGGCTCAGCTGTTTACCAGAAAAATGTTTCCTCCCTGGAACACATGGTTTTGTTTAAAAGAAGTTCTCAAAAAACCTCCCACTTTATTTCATTAGCAAATGCAACATTATAGTCCTAACAAATATGCTGTGCAGTTTCCCCTTGCAAGAGTGCCCTTGCAATAGAAAATGAGGACAAAAACTGACCTCTCAATTTAACAGTGGGGCAGAAATACTACAGCTTTGAGGTCTGGTCATCTAGAGCCGAATCTCATGATCTGAAATGTATATAACTTTATACATTGTTTTCATATCCCAGTTCATGATGTAAGCTCAAATGTGGAATAGGAGCAAGAGGCTTGTGTGCTCCTCCAGCTTTACCAAGGGCTGGCCAGTTCGCCACCTTTCACTTCCCAGGCTAAGCTTTCCCCCCTGTACAGGGAGGTGATGCTACCTCCTGCTTACATAAAGTACATCTGAATCATTACATGAAAATGTACTACTCTTGTGTCTTCTAAATTAAATTACACTGAAATTAATGCATTTACATTGCTGGTTGATTTATCCGAGTATTATGGGCAGTCAAGCGAGGGGTTCTAGAGTGAAAGTATAATATTTTTAATTAAGAGTCCTTGAACTTGCCATGTACTTCGAGTTTGTGGAAGGTGAAAGTATGGCAAATTTCTGAATAACTTGGTCTTCTCATCACTATATTTACAATGATCTATTAAAAATGATAATTGTGTGATGGAGCTCAAGCTAACATGGGAAATATGTGCTGAAAGAATTACAGTTGTTGTAACGACCCAGAGGAAACACGCTGTTCACATTCCTCTTACTTCTTTTGACTATGGTATCCAATGGGAAAGTTCTTGATAAGCTTTATTGCACTGCAGAAGGTATAAACAATGTGCTTTGAAATCTGCTGAGCTTAAACCCCACACTTATCTTTTCATTTGTTTCCTGAATTGTTCCACAGATACAAATCCTCTGTCCACACATGCTTACAAAGAACAAAATAGAGTTATTTATCTTATACCTCTCATTCCTTTGCTTTTTTTCTTTTTTCATGTAGTGTTCCTTGATTTGTATTGTGGTGAGTTTTTATACAGGCTACAACATTCTTCTATATGGTGAACTACAATGTGTTGTTTAATGTCTGCAATCAAAATGCAAAGAGGGAAAAAATAACTATTTTTTTCTGATTTATTAGTTGTAGTGCTTTGAGATACAAAGTGATTTCTTTGATGGGGCCAAGCAGGAATTTACTCTGCAGCAGAGAAATGTACTGAATTGAGAGGTTTTCAGTACAGAGGGTATTGGTCTTCTGACAGACCCGGCTGTTCGTGGTCGAATACCCTTAGTTAATCAACACAATCTGAACTGTTTTTTTAGTTGCCATAGAAGAAAAAACTTCCACAGGTAATATAGGTCTGGATTTTTTGTTTGGTTTGGTTTTCTTTTCTTCTTTTGTCTAAAAAAGATCTTGTACTTTCTTGGCTAGAAAAGGCAATGCCTTCTTCAAGAGTGTGTTCTTTCTACAGGCAGATAAAAGTCAATCATTAACCACAAACACCAAAAGCCAATTGATTCTAATGCGACGACTCCATCTAAAACAATAGGGTTAATCCTTAGTTCCTTACCTTCCTAATTTATGTAGGCTTATCACTTCTCTTCCCAGAAGTTCCCTCACGAACCCTCACGTTTCAACATCCACGAGGTTTTTGTTTCTCTCAGTCTCAGAATGGGCATGGGAGGAGGATGCCACAGCGTGCAGCAGATGTAGCACGCAGAGGTGGACACGAGCAGTCCTGGTCCAGCACAGGTGCCACAACAAGGATGCAGCCACCTGGGAAGAAAGCTGAAAACTTTTGAGAGGGCTGAACCAGCCATTAAAAAAAAAAAAGAGCTTTCAGCCACTGTCAGGCCCCGATGGGAGGTGGAAGTCGTGGCTGGCACGACACTTTGGCAGCAAGGACACAATATTGTCTGGCTGCCTGAGAATAAAGCCAATGTCTGTGGCTCGGAGGAGAGCGCTGCCTGGCAGGCCACACAGGGTGGCCCCTATCCCACCCGCTTGTGACAAAATGCATTAAATACATAGGTCTTGCAGAGCTGCGAGTGCAAGGAGGTATGGAAAGCAATGCAGATAGGAAATTTTAGTGCTTTTGAGAGAAGAAAAACCATGCTGAATCCTGTCAGGCAGCAAATCTCAGCCAACTTTTTATGTGGCTTTCAACATTCGAAGATAAAAAGCTTTATCTTTTGTCAGAGTTGAAGAAACATTTAGACAATTTTTTAGGTAATGTAGAGGGCTTTTCTAGTGATCAGAAAAGTAACGATTTCAAGGTTGATGTTACTCCTTTCACATGACTGCAAATTTGTTGCTCTTTAAGAGCAAGCTTCAAGAAAACAAAATGTGAAGTGGGAGATGCACGATCAACATCTCAAAATGACAGAACGTTTGTTTCAGTCCTTCACCATCATATACGTGATGAGTAAATGTTTTGTGCAGGCTTTCAAGCCCTGTAGGAAGGGGCTTGGCCATGGCCATCCTGCATGGTGCTGCTCGGCCAAGCGCCAGGAGAACCTTCTCTGGGATAACCAGGGCACTGAGATCGCTGAGGCAGAGAAAAAGTAGTTGTCTCAGCAGGAGAAAAAAGGCTTGTAACATGCACCCCACAACAAATCCTTGCAACACCAATGAGCCCCATCATCTGCTGTTGCTGCCCTCTGTGGTGAGTGTTGGCCACATGCTTGGGAATGGACAGAGGGGACATTGTCCACATGCCGTGCTGGGTGTGCTCCCAGTGAGCCTGCTGCCCACCTGCCCCAGGACATCGTGGTGACGATGTCCCAAACACCTGCTCTGGTGAACAGGAGAATGCTGCTGGGCATGTGGAGATGCAAAACTTACAACACTGGAGTGAGTAGCATAGCGAAAAGTCTGGCGGCTGGATGTGCCGGTTGTCTTGGCAGCTAAGCAGGGTTTTTTTCTCATTTGCTCTGCTAGATGTAGGCATCTGAATTCCTCCTGAAAAGAAACAGAGATGCCTGAGGCCTCTTGTGATTCTGCAGTTTCCCGGATCATGTGTCTATGTATGGTACTGACACAGATTTATAAACATAGATGTGTATTTCTGTATCTCAGGGTATAGAAATTAAATGCTTTTTGCTCAGAATATTCAAGTCATCCCAGAATATTTAGCCCCTGCAAGAAAAAACCTTTAAAAATTATTTGCACTGAGGTGAGTGTCCCTCTGTTCACAGAGGAGTGCATCAGCTGCCAGAAGGTGAGACACATATGGAAGATTCCCTGTTCCCATGCAAAGGAGCCGAGCCAAGGGCTAGAGCGACGGTGGCCTGACACTACGGCATGAAAGACAAGAGCGTCTGTGCTTACGCATGAGTATCCCACATCAGTGCAAAACAGGCCCGTGGATTCCTCCGTTCCTCCTGGGTATTTCAATTAAAAGCCAGGGAAGAAGTCCAAGAAAATGCCTAAAATGGCTTGAGTCCTTCCTCACAATCTGGAAATGGAAGTTGGCGGTGACTAACTCCAGCCCAGCCACCAAACCCCTCCCTCCCCAGCTCTGCATCGCTCTGTTCTTTCCTAGCTCCTCTCCTGCATTTGCAAACAGTCGGTGGTAGAAAGAGTGAAGCAGCCTGGCTTCCAGCGCCAGGAATGCACGAGCAGTACGCGACTGCAGCAGTGACCGTCATGCACCCGTACTGGTGTCTAACCTAGGAAGAAGTGATTAAAATCTGATGGGGCCACGTCTTGATTATAAGCAGAGGGATGGTTTTAAAAAAGGCTGCCTCCAAGACTGAAAACAAAGCCCAATTACATCTTGCCATTGACTTAAATTGGCTTCAAACCAGGCCTCTAACATCTTCTCCAGTAAAAAAAATAAAAATGCTTGTTTATAATTTTTTAAGCCAGTTCAGGCAATGTCTCTGACTTACTCACAAAGCTAACAGCTAGCAATATCCATAAAGAACAAGATTAACTAACTGAGTGGTCAGGAAAGCCACGTCCCATATTCACTCCCTGTGTGATGGCCTCTGCAGTATGTGAGTATTTTTTCTGCTGATTCAGTTTTGGTTATGCAGTTGACCTGGATTTGAAAGCATCCATCCCAAAAGAAGAGTCACCTGGACATTGAAAGCCACAATAGCACCTGCTCTGACAGTGAGTGACTCCATGGGCACCAGCCTGGTTCCTTCTCTCTCCGTTTGTTCCCATCTAGCACCACACATACAGCCTCAGCCCTTCTCCTTGAATTTTCTAATCATCTGGATGCAAATACCCAATGGAGAGACTTTTTCTGGGGTTTCAGCTGCAGCTTTTCTTCCACTACCCATCCATCTCACACGAAAGTCCATCGAGAGTTGGTCTTGGTGTGGTGCCTACCCCATGGAGGGCATGGTCTCTCCTGGTATCCAAGAACTACAATAATGCAAAAAATAAAGAATGGGATGGGATGCCTATGATCCCAGTAATGTGTTATTCAAAATCTCACCTTCTCTTTCAGTCTGCTTCAGTCACAGCTCTTACACTAAGGACTTTACAAGAGTCAGAGCTCTAAGTGCTAGTGAGTGAAGGCTGAGGGAGGATAAATCACCTAGTGTGAGGCCCAGGATGTCTTGTCCTCTCCTCCTTGGTGGTGTGGCATGGAGAAAGATGTCCTCAAAAAGTCTGACTGCTTCTGAGATGCAGACCTCTGCACCATTCATTCAGCAGAGCTACACGGTGTCTTCGGGAGATTCTGGAGACCAAACATACTCGGACATGAGTTTATTCACAGAGTGTGTGAGATGTTGGCTGGAGAGCTGCAGAGCTGAGATGCCTGCATGTGCCTTACCCAAATTTACTGCTGCCCTCAGGTTTGTAACCTCAGTGATGATTCGATAGGGTAAACCTACCTTGCATATTCCATGCAGAAGTGATTGAAAAGGATGAGCGGATGAAGGCACATCTCAGCAAGGATATTGCTAAACTAATTCATTATTTTTACTAAGCCAATTAAAGGCAGACCAATGAAGTGATCACACCGAGATCATGATTAAGATCAAATCGATAAATCAATAGATTCAAACGACTGGGCGTCAGATTATATATCCGTCTATCAAAGTGATTTGTGAAGTTGCCATTGAGGGAATTACTGAGATTTAATCTTGCCTAGGGAGATTTCAAGGAGGAGGCAGAGTCTTTTCAGGCTAAAACCCCAGTGAGCTTCTCAGCAGATGCAGTGACCCCACTGGTGAAGAACATAGGTCTTCAAAGGATATAAGGATATATATCCCCTCTTTGAAGGATATAGCTCCCCCCGCCCCCCTTAAAGGACGATGTCCAGTCTTTGGATTTTTTGCCAAACTACATGACCCAGGTCATGTGGTAATCATTTTAGTTCTGTTTGGGGAAGTAACGTGATAGGTATCTCCACGGTAACTTTCCTTTAACACATCCTTCTTTAAACCTTAAGCTTATTTTTAAACATATTAACATTTATTGCCTGCATATTCCCTATTTCGCAAATGGCCCAATTCTCCTTCACTGCTAAAGCAGAGGGGGTGGTTAGGGCAAACCCAGCTATTATGCTTCTGAATAATCTTGTTTTCAACTCCAAAGACTTCCACCTGAATTCATTTAAACTTAATTTTAGTAGTCCTCCAAGAGTATTTTTCCCACCAACACACCTGTTCACTCATTCATACCAAGAGGAAATCAGAAAAAAAAAAAAACAAGTGAGAGAATCCCTTCATTAAAATAAAGGTAAAAACAAACAATGTAGTTTCATCTACATCATTCCTTGGGGTTTTTAGTTCTTGTCTGAGTTTCTTTGTCATGCCGAGCAGAGCACTGAGGGCTTTTTTGGGCTGGACAGCCTGGAGCCTGATGTGGTCCTGGATCAGGCCGCAGCCTGCTGAGCCCCATGAGAACCCTCACTCTGGTCCAGTTCATCTTGTTCTGTGTGGGTTACCCGGTGCAAGGCAGAGATGTGATGTTGGTGGGCACTTTTGTTTTGTGTTTGTTTCTTTGCTTGTTTGTTTTGAGAACAGATGACACAAAAGAGCAAGGTTTTCTGAATCGTTATCATTTGTACAGGGGTAACCTCTGCATAAATCAGCCTTCAGGCTGTGTGGCTGGTGGGCCAGTTGCGAACCCTGGTGTTTTGGATTATATCTGTCACCCAGGTGCCTCACAAGTTGTGATGGAAAGTCCCATCAGCAAGTGACCTTTAATTTTACCTGATCATGCCTTCACTGGTAATACAAAACACAGGCATGTATGGGAGGAAGCCTTGTCAGTAAGGCAGATGCCAGTCTTGCAGCAGAGGTAAAGGGAGTATAACATGCTGTCAGCAGAAATCAGCTTTCGGAAAAATACCTGACATCCTGCTCAACACGCTTTCTCCAGAGTACATTTTCCTCATGCCAGTTCCTCTTCCACTGTTCTCAGCAGTTGCTAAAATACCGTGAACTTATTAACGGAAAAGAATTGGGGAGGTAACTTGGGGTAAATTCACTTACTCTCATGGCTTCTAACCTAAAATCACAAAATGTTGTTCTGTTAATCGGTATTTGACCATTAAAGTCAGCATTGACTCTAATTTAGGCCTATTTTCATCCCACAACCTCCAGTCCACACAAGAGTCAGAATGTATTTGAATTCCCAATTCACAGAGGCTCCAGGCTTGCTGGTAATGCGGTGAAGGCTTTTCACATTTCTTTGTCACTGATGTGAATAATGGAATACCTGAGGTGAAATGGGGGCCTTAAAAATAAAAAATGAAAACGTAAAATAAAAGGTGCTCCGGTTCCCCTTTTGCAGAGACAGCACAAATCAGGAGGTGAGCTCTGCACAGTGCTCTGGTAGAAAGCAATTTCCTGATTTAGGGTGAAATGTAGCTAAGGATTTTGACTGATCTCATCTATATGTATATTCAGTCTTTCCAAGATGCTATTAGTAAGCATACCTGAAATTTGAATGTCTTATTTTATTTTGTAAAGACCCTTTTCTATTATTTTTAGGGAGAGTTACCTGTGTTACTTGCAGCTCGACACAGCTTCAGATCATCTGCAGGTTTAGCAAACCTAATCTTTCTTCTTTTAGGCAGATAATTTATATGAAAGCCGTGTACAGGCCTGCACCTGGGCTGGATCCTGGCTCTCCCTCACTCAGTGCATCCTTTCATTTTGAAAATTAATCACTGCTGAAGACTAGAATAGCACAGGGTTTTGCCACTAGTCCTTTACTAGATTCATCCAGTGGGTTTCTCTGCTTGGTTTAGGAGAACATTGTGTGAGACTATGCCAAAGCGTGGCTGGAGCTTCTCCTTTCACCCCAGACCCCACTGCTGGTCTACATTAGGAGGAACATGGGTTGGTTTGGTATGGCTTGGTTGGTTTGGTGTGGCTTGCTCTTGACAAATCCAGGTTGGCTGCTTTTTATCTTGTTGCCATCTCTTGGATCTTTGCAAGTAAATTGTTGGTTCCAGAGAGTTAAAGTTAAGCAGAGTGGTCTGTGATTCCCTTGGCTTCTTTCGTGTTCCCTTTTCTATTGATAGGAACTGCTTCGCCCTTTTTTTAATCCTGGGGTGCCCTGATGTGTCCATCACAAATTTCCCAAATTAACCACCTACCATTCTGATGAATGTCAGTCAGTGCTGGGTGAAATTTCTCCTGCACAATGAGATTGAAAATATTTACCTCATCCAGGTACTCTCTAACCACTTCTTTCTTCCAGGCTCGTGTCTAATTCCCTTTCTTGGCTGCCCACTGAGCAGCAAGATATTCACTGAAGACTGATTAAAAAATTTAAAAAAAGTATTAAGCACTTTGAGTTTATTGACATTATTTATCAACAGTATTTGCTATTTATTGGGTGGCAGAGCAACAGTCTTCCTTACTCATCTTTCTATTGTGATATGAGATGAAGTCCTCTGTGCCCCATGCTAGAGTCAGGGGTGTCCAATTCTCCTTTTGTTATCAGTGCACCACAGGGAAGATTGTGTGGAGCCACGCTGGTTCATTCTGGTCTGTGTTGGGTTTTAAATATCTTTTATTAAAGTACTTCAGGACTTATTCCTAAATAGAAATTTGGGCTGGTGAAGATACCGAGGTCACCTTCCATCCTCAGCACCCGCAGTAAGCCCGTACAACTCTGTGACTGTCCTAAGGCCATGTTCCTGAAGGTTCCTTCCCAAGATTCAAAAACCTTCCCATCTGCCCAGTTACCCTTTTGGCAAGAGGGCTGGCAGGGATGACCCTGTCTGCGCAACATCCTGTCTGCCCCCTAAACAGCTCCTTGCAAAGAGCAACCCCGACCCCCTTTTTGGGATGCTCATGCTTCTCCCAGCGCTGTGGATGCTGGTGATGCTCCGGGAGGCTGAGGCTCTCCTGCATACTTTTGGAAGCCCCGTCGCTATGGCGACTGTGTGCAGCTTTACGGTCTGTTTGTTGTCCACCTATTTCAATCAAAAACGTTTCTGGAGCTTTTAGGTTTTCGGGGATTCAGATTGCTAGTGGGTGGCTTTGAATTCAAAAGGGAAATGATACACTGTGAGGAAAAACTTTCAGAAAACTTCATGGTCCATTGTCACATTCATTTATTTTATTAATGACTGAAAGAGATTTTTTATCAATTTTATATCCATTTTGTGTCGTTGTCACAGTGCTCTGAGAACACTGGAGAGAAAAAGGCTTTGCCCCCCGGTTCAGAAGCAAAACCCATCAAATCATTCGTTATGATCCAGCCAGAGTGGCCTGGGGCTGGGAGAGGAGCAGTGGGGCTGTCCGGGTGCTCCCCTGCCCTGATTCCTGGGGGACCATCAGAATGCCAGCAGGACAGGCCAGGAACCCCCTCCTGGTGTTCCCAGCTCAACCAAGGGACAGATGGAAGGGAGAAGCAATGAAGGTGAAGCCTCAAAGGGTGCACATGGCACCTTCACTCACCTGCTCTCCTGCAGGTGCTTGTTCATCACAGAGGGACGTTTCAGACCCCAGTGCTTGCTCCTCCTGCCTAAGGAGTCAATGCTTTTACCTGCCAGATCGTAGCACTTCCTGTCTGATGATTATTTTAACGAAGGAAAACAACTTCCATCTGCATTCTTCTCGGCCTGTCCCCTGCCAGGGTTTCTGCCTCTCTTTGGCAGAGGGTTTTTATTCTTTGCCTTCCGCATATTCCTCCAGCTGCTCCAACCCACCAGCCACAGCAACCCCCTGACACACCCCAATATCTCCTTCTTTTCAGCATGTCTTCAGGGGTGAAGAGCTGTTCAGCTTTGACGAATGGTAGTATTTCTGCATTTAACAGCAATATTTAGGGAGGCATTTGTTTTCAAAAACATTGAAATATCCCTCTCCACCTGTGTTGCATTTTAACCTTTTGCATCCAGGTGCTGACATGGGAAGAGCTGTTTAGTTGGAAACTTGTGGTTTGCTCTATAGGTTTGAAATTATAATGAGGAAATCCTATTTCTCAACATGTAGTTTAATAAGAGATACCAGGTAACTAATAACAAAAATATACAGAGGTGAAATCAAGAGATTATTGAGGAGAAAAAACTGGACTCTGCTCAGAACACTTTCAAATAAAGAAAACAAGGACTAAGTTTTTATTAATAGCTGTGGTTACTTGTGTTCATTTGTTCTGGGCAGTAAAAATAAAGTACTTTATTTTTAGATTTCCTAACATTTTTACTTACAGAGTGTGGCACAACGCTCTTGGATTTGGTCTTCTAAAACATCTGCATTCTTAAATAAAACTACTTAAATGGCAAAGAGCTTCTAGGTTCCTCAACAGCAGGTTTTGATAAACCTTTCAGTTTTATGGACAGAACCAAAACATTCAGAATATCTCTGCTTGAGTTCTTCTGGAAAGGACCTTTATTTTTCACCGAGCCCTCAGTGTGGCAGTGGGAAGAGGTCAGGGACAAGGGATGGAGGGACTGGTTGTCACCCAGTGCCCCAGGAGTCAGGATAATCACTGGGATGCTCCTGGGTACGGGGCAAAGCCATGATGGGAGCAGAAGGTCACAGCAGCTCTTGCTGCTGAGTGGCTTTTTCTGAGGGATACACTGGGAACAAAAAGACGCATCTGTGGCATGCACTGTTTTTGGTAATGGCCAACCCTTTAGCTTCACGCTGCTGAGCTTGCTGGCAATGGCAGCCCTGCCCCAAGCCCACATCATCCTCCGGTTGGGATCCCATAGGATGATGCTCAGCTGTGGGGTGGTGACTGCCAAGACTGGCTCCTTGAAGGAATTCTCTTCCCTATTTACAGCAGCAAATACCTAGCAGACACCAGCCCCAATGGCTGTGCCCCTCCTCAGGATAACTCCCATCTGCAAGCGGGAAAGTGGAAAAATGTCATTTTTCTCACCATGCCACATGTTTGAGACCAAGGATGAGCACTGCCCTTCAGAGAGAAAAGAAATAAAATACCGAGATAGCACAGAAATGCTCAAACAGAGAGACATCATCTTACGTTACTAGACAGCACAAATACAAATGTGGAAAACCTGGCTGGATGCCCAGGATAACCAAGACGGGTCTGAGGTGCTTGGGCCAATCACCCTCCACACATTGGGGGTCCCAACAGGTGTCAGCAAGTCGAAAGGTGATGGTGGGTGCTTTGAAAACCTGCAAATGCGACCCAGCCCTCAGCCCGAGGTTTGCAGGGAACAATACAAGGTATTTGCCCTTGCGGAAAAAGGCAGCGATGAAGAGTCACCTCCCTGTTCTGGCGGCACTGTGTTGAGCTTTGCGAAGCTGTTTCTATCAGCAACAAGCATGCTCAGCTTGGCCCAGACGTTATTAAAAAGCTGTTCCAAATGCTCTGGCTGGCTGTATGCATTAGTGACAAGATTATTAGCATCAGAAGAAATCCCAACTTTTGTTAGGAAGAATGTAAACAACTGCTGTTCACAAAAGAGCTGCTTCATTCAGCATCCAGGAAAGGGAGAGGGGAAAAAAGGAAAGAAGAAAACCCCCACTCTCAGGCCATTGCTGCACAGCTGATTTCTGCTCAGCACCATCCCTCTCTGAAGCAAGAGGGCCTGAAGGCTGTTTGGGAACAAACAACAGGGAAAAAGCCTGTCTAAATGCGGCATTTCACATTAAAAATGCCTGCATACAGGTTTAGATGTCACCTCACCACAAAGCCAGCCTCTAATCCCCATCAGTTAAGCTCAGAGCATCACTTCCATATTTAAATATACCTATAACAAAAGTCATAAGCAAACATGGCATTTTGTGAGCTCTGAGATATTTGGGATATCTGAAGAACCATAAATATGAGAGGTATTGAACTTGTTGCAGTCCAGAGTCCCATACTGGAATTACCCCCTCACCCCCTTCTCCCATGATCTCATGGGAGAGCTCATTGATTCAAGCATTGCCCCATCCTCTACTATAAAGAAAAGGAGACAGTTTGAAAAATCCCTGTTTTACTGCATTTTCATCTTAGTGAATTGAAAGAGTAGCAGTTGAATTCTGGACAAAACAATGAATTATCACATAAATGAGGTTTTTTTCTTTCTTCTTACAAACTGCTTATCTCCAACTATAAAAGCAACCACCTTCCAGTCATCCATCTTTGCTGAAGGACCCAGTTTCAAACTATTAGTGGCCAAACACCAAACCACCGTTTAATCAGGCTGAGACGCCAGCTCGCCCTGCAGCAGCCCCTCGGATGCTTGTTTTCTGGAGGTTCCAGAGTAGTGTGAGCAGCATGTCCAGGAACACACACTGATGGCTTTGGGTGGGCCAGGCTCCATGGCTGTTACTAGTCCCAGCTTTTGTGGCACATTGGGGCATGGAACAGTCCTGGGGGGGCAGGGGTCTGCTGTGCAGAGCAGAGGAAGGCACATCTCCCTCCTGTTCAGCAGCACATGTGCAAGGCAGGAAAACCATTTGCAGAATGCTGCCGGTGGCAGACCTCAACAACGAGCATGTTTGGCCCCTTACTGCCTGGAGATATCTCGGTTTTGGGGTCACTTATGGGATCAGGACAAAGCAGGGATCAGTTGGGATGCTGCAGTCTGGTCCCTGAGCAAATATCTAGGCTCAGCTCCTCCGAAATACTCTGTGGATGTTTTAAACCCAAGTACTGGCCAGCAGCCAGCAATGTAGGCGGCACGTGAAGAGGTTGGAGAACTCAGCAGGATTTTGAGCCACCTCTCAAGCTCACTCCTATCCTGTGATCCCTGTTTTGGTGCTTTTCCCAGAGAGGCTGACCCCACAGCCCTTTTTACTCCATTTGTGTGTTTATTGCTTTTAGGATCATTGAATCCCTCTGTCTCTCTAAAGAATAGCAGTTTCCAACAGGGCCAGATACTGCTGTCACAAAATCGCACGGGCTCAGGGTGACCCAGAGCTACTCTAGAGACCTCCCTGTAAGACCTCCCAGCTAGAGATAATTTCTTTTATTGAGCTAGTGCTGTCTAGCAAGCCCACGACGATGTCCCACTGTGCCGGACAGGCTCTGGGCATTGTGATGGAGCTGCGGGGAGAGCAGAGCACTTGTGGCTCTGTGGTACCCACGCTGCTGCTGCTGGATAAAACATCTCTCTGTTCTGCACCCTCTATTCCACTTTGGTGAGACCTCACCTGGAGTACTGTGTCCAGCTCTGGAGGCCTCAACAAGGCAAAGACATGGACCTGTTGTAGAGGGTCCAGAGGAGGCCATCAAGAGGATCAGAGGGCTGGAACACCTCTCCTGTTAGGACAGGCTGAGAGACTTGGGGTTGTTCAGCCTGGAGAAGACCTCCAGGGGGACTTTACTGAGGTCTTTCAGTACTTAAAAGGGGCCTATAAGAAAGATGGGGACAGAGTTTTTAGCAGGGCCTATTACGATAGGACAAGGGGTAATGGTTTTAAACTAAAGGAAGGGAGATTCAGGCTGGACACGAAACAGAAGTTTTTTACAATTAGGGTGGTGAAACACTGGCACAGGTGGCCCAGAGAGGTGGTAGATGCCCCATCCCTGGAAACATTCCAAGCCAGGCTGGACAGGGCTCTGAGCAACCTGATCTAGTTGAAGATGTCCCTGCTCATTGCAGGGGGTTGGACTAGATGACCTTTGAAGGCCTTTTCCAACCCAAACTATTCTATGATTTTATGATCTCCATGAGCTGAGAAAGGCCAGGGCAAAGGTGGTGGGAAGGCTCTGGCAGTGGCAGAGCCACCTGCTCTCTGCTCTGCTGCAGCTGCCTGAGGTTGCAGCAGCTCCAGGGTGATTCATCCCAGACTGGGAGTAATTGGTGTTGGCTGCTGAAATGCCAAGCCCAGAAATTTGATTCGTCATATTTAGTGTTTCCCACTATATGACATGCAACTTTGCAAAGTGCTCTCCTCGGTGTTTGTGCTATAGCAAAGCCCTTAGTCACCTCCTGGTCCATGCAGCAGTGTGTCAGTCCTGGAGAAGGAGCAGGCAAAACAGATGTTGACAGAACAAGCAAGTTACTTTCACTTGCTTAAGTAAAAAAAGAAAAAAGGATAGTAAGAGGAAGTGAATAATTTAAAGCAGCAGGATCCAAAGTGAGTTCCTTTATTACAGAAAAGTTTGAATCATCTACCAGCATGGCACGGAGATTGCAAGTGTCCAAGTGACAGCAGGGAAATCTTTCCATGCACAAAGGCACTCATACTGGGGGCAAAACAAGTAATCAGGAGTTTGCTAACTGCTTGCTGCAGTTTAATCCAACAGGGCTTCTCTCTCAGAGCTGAGAAAACAGCTGCCCTGGGGCTGGCTTTCCCCAGCGAGCCTCCATGGGCCCGGAGGACTGACAAATACAAGCTCCAAAATGCTCTAAGAGGAAGACAATCCTATAGAGATCTTCTATCAAGAACATTCAGCATCATGTGTTTTAAGATGTTTCGTTCCCTAAAATGTTGGTGGATTTGTTTTCCACGTCAGGCATTTTGCCTACGGGTGCCTGGAGAGCTTTATGGGAGTGTTTTGCTTCTTGCACCACCACCTCAGTCACTGATCCTGAAAAGTGCACGCCAAGAATGAAACAGATAGATGTTGCAGTGCTCGTAGAATTCCTGATTGGAGGCACCAGGCAGGTGGTCTTGAAGATAGCCAGGTCTTCCTATACAGGACTTCCTACACTGTAGTCAGCCCCTGAAAGAGGCTGCAGCATCAGCAACCCGAGCACAGTACGGCATGTTCACAGGGCTTGCTCCCCCATGCTGGCAGCTAGCTACACACTGCCATTTGCTGTAGTCTCCAAATCATCTCCAAAAGTGACCCCAAATAGCCCCGTAGGCAAGTCAGAGTTGCGGAGTCCACCATCCTCAGTATGATGTTAAACCCCACGTGGGGCTGCCAGGCTCCCTCACCTCGGGCGGTAAGAGAGACCTCTGCCAAAACTCCCACCACAGCAGCCAGATTTATGAGCTGGTGAAAGGCTGGACTTTCCACACTCTTCTCCAGCCATAAACCAAGGAGCCTTGTCATTAAGTCCCGGTTGAGATGCACAATGTAGTGCATCTTGTTTGAGCTACAGCTCCAGCACCTCCACAGACTCCAGCTGACATCTTCTAAGTGATGTTTTCAGATTTCTTCTCAGTATGATGAAAGACTGGAAGTTCAATTTATTAACAGAAATAATCTCAGCTCCAGAAGATGAGATTTCAATTTCATCACCTCGCTCCAGGAGCCAGGGCCTTGGCACAGATGGATAGTGCCTATCTGTTAATCCAGCACCCGAGAGAAGAAAGGAAGAAAAAGTTAGTCGTTTTGTAGCAAACCAAAGAAAGAAATAGTTTTGGGGCCCTGCTCCTACCTGAAACTCAAAAAGCACTGATGCATTGAGGCCTCAGAGTGTCGGGTTTTTTTTCAAAAGTCAAGCACAGTGTCGCCAATGTGGACTGAGGAGAATAAAAGTTGGCATTAAATTCCGTGTGACTAAAACCTTGATGTAGAGTCACAGTGAGTGAAAACCCCAGAGAACATGAAACACTGTTACAGTTGTACTACAAGGCTTTAGATTTCTTTTTTTCCTCTACCCCTCTGTGCCTGATGTTCCTGCAATTAATTTGGTCTCTGTTTCTAACAGTGTGTGAGCAGGAGGAGTGGACAGGAACGAAGTGTGAAGCAAATTGATTTTTGTTTTTCCCTGTTATCCAAACAGTACTATTTGTCAGAAGAAGAGCTTACATTTTAGCTCCAGTGTAAATCTCTCTTACATTCTGGGTAGTCCATTAAAATTAAACCCAAAGTATACATTTTGGGGAGGAAAAAAGCTGTTCACGCAGAGGACCTGTGTGCTGCAGCTGGCAGAGGGCAGGTGAGGACCAGGGCTGTGTGTGAGGATGCTGGATGCTGGCACCCACGGCTGCCTGGAGCCACCCAGTGGGACAGGAAGCAGCGGCTCAGGACAGACACCCAGGATGGGGAAGCCACCAATAAATTACTTCTGATCTTGCTGTGACTCACTGCAGAAACTTCCCTACCTTAGCTCATCTTTTTGAGACATCTTTACTGATGACTGATTCATGGTGTGTGTGTGGTTTTTTTTTTAAAACCAAACTTAGAAAGCAACCCAAACACGAGCACTGCATAATTACCTTACATGTTTAGCACCTAAATAATAAAAGTGCTTGCGCTGCACTTTTCCAATTTGAAGCACTGTAGACTCTGAGTAATCATTTCTAACCCTGTGCTACTGATGTTCACGTTCCTTTCCCAGGCCCGACGATGAGAAAGCCAAGGCGGAGTTAGAGCCTGGTGTCCTGGAAAGGCCGCAGAGTCAGACCGAGAGCACGCGGGTGTCGCTGAGATTTTCGGCTCTCCCTGCAGCACACAGCCTACTCACAAAGGCAGAACCAGGCCTTGCTGCCTGTACTTCTCTTCCTGCTGCCCCTCTGAACACCATTCGGCATGCAAACATGCCCATGGATTAAATATCTCGAAGCTTATCCTTTCTGGGACACATACATTGCCTTGTCCTCTTCAGGCTTCTGTATGGCTTATGCTGCAGCTGAACACAAAGCACCAGTGTGGGGAAAATTGGTGATGGAAATAATTTGAGGAAAGGATGAAGCCAGAGCATCTTTGCCAGATTTTGTAGCGCTTCCTAAAGTGGGCACGAGCATAATATGGCTTGGAGGAAGCACATGCAGCCACATTCCTTGCTCACGGCAGTTTTGAATGGGGGTAGGAGGACCTGTTGCCCCAAAAGCAAGCAATGTTTCTGGGTGCACTGTGTTGGAGGGTTGGTGGTGCAGCCTGGCACGCCATGGTCCCCATCGGGATGCTCTCCACACCAGTCCCTGAAGCTGTTGGAGATCTTTGGTGCTCACCTCTCATAGACACCTCCCAGCTCACCAGGGCAGATGGGCACAGGGGCTCGTCAGAATGTGTCTGCAAGTGAGCAGAGGCACAGCCAGGGAAACGGGGAGGTGCAGAGCACGGCTGATGGACCAAGTGTCAAGCACACAGAGAGAAAATCGAAATCTCACAATGGGATGAGTTCCTCATGTGGAAGGCTGTTTGAATGGCTGCTTTAAAAGATTTCTCCGGCAGATTGAGGAAGAGGATGACATTTTGGATGCTCAAGGTACAGCACATGTTCCTTTCAGGTATGTTCATGGGGGATTTAGGGACAGCTTGATCTACTTAAGATGCAAAAGATAGTCCAAGATAGACTGAAAATTTGGAACAAAGCCGAAGGACATTATGTTGTTACAACCAGAAAAACACTGTTCCTCTTTCAAAGATAAGCAGATTTTACTGCAGATCTTTCTACTTTTTATCCTCATGTTTTGTACTTCTGAGGAACTGTTCTGTCAAGAGAAGGCAAGCCCCCCATGTCCACATTGCCAGAGGGAGCTGCTCCAAGTCTGTCTAGGGAATGAAATCTCCTCCTTGAAAGAAGTTATCCACAGTCAGTGAAAAGACTTTTCAAAATTTTATGGAGAGCCTTTTAATAAAAACATAAAACAAACCAAAAAAAACCCTGGTTATGCTAGTCTCATGATAAGGAATTGAGCCTGCTCTTACTTTGCTCCACTTGTAGCCCTTCAGCTTTGCTTTTACAAAGGCTGGGAATGGAAATACAAATTGGATGCCAGTCCTGCTTCTAGAACTGTAGTCAGTCCAAAATGTAAAAGCACTTTGGTTAACAGTTTTAGCTCTGTCCCTTCTTCACTCTACGGCCTTTAAGCATTGACTCATCTGGAGGCATCTCCTCAGGATGTCAGAAGTTCACACAGTCAGACAGATAAAACCTGCTTTTCAGGGACTCTCACACAAGCCGTTGGAGCTTTCTGAGCCTATTTTGTCCAAGAAAAAATATTTTAAATCTATAATAAGGTATTTTTTCCAGATATTTGGCTGGTTTGTATGCAATATTTTAGTTCTGGCTCTACCCTTGCCAACAGCATGGACTGCTATTTTGTTGTCGCTCCTGCTAATGAAGTAAGAGCTTTGTGTTCCAGCTCACGACAATGACATAGCTGTACTCCTAGTTGGCCTTGGTCAAGACAAGCTATTAAAATGAGTTTTGTTTTGTTTCAGTTTCTGAATCACCTTCAGGAGGTGTGGAGCTGCTGGAAAGACGCTGCACAGGATGACAGTCAGAGGCAGGAAAAACAACTGAGATGAACCCGCTGCTCCAGGCTCTGCTGGGACAAAAGCAATAACGTCGCTTGTCTCCTGATGCTGTGCAAAGACGCCTGTGAGAAAAGGCTCTTTTTGTGTGTGTGTTTGAAGTACGGCTCTCTTTTTTTTTTCTCATGTGCCATTTGTAACTCATGGTGAAATGCCTGTGCAGACTGTCCGCTGGCTTTTGCTGCAGGGAGGTGGGCGGTGGAAAATGCAGCACTGGGCTTTGCTGGTGCTTCCCTGTTAGCACAGTCATTTCACTCAGTGGCTTCTGTTCTGGTAGGAGAGGAAAAAAAAAAAGGGAAAAAAACCCGCTGTTAGATTATTTCACATGACTTGAACTCTACAGCCTGATACGATCGTTAGAAAGCTTTGACTGTGTTATAAATAACTTTTTATGCTAGCACAGCTTTGTGCAGGCTCCTCTCTGAAGCTCCTACCTTGGCAGCTGCCATCAGCAGCCTCGCCTGACATGGTGGCATCCATGATTGCAGTTGCTGGCGGGCATGGTGGACTGAAGAGATCATCTTTGCATTCATTGCATGAAGCTGTCACCTTCTGCTTCGCTGGGAATGAGGGCTCAAGCCCTCTCCTCTCCCCACACGCTCCACCCTGCACTCTCCTTGATACGGGCTTGTTTCCTTAGCTGATGGAGAAACAGAGCCCATCCTTATTCTGTTCCCATATTACATATGACACCTATCTCAAAAATTACTTTTACCATTTCTGCAACCACTGTGCTCATGCGACATTTCTGTCCCGGCTTGAGACCACCTCCACCATCTCACTGATGTGGCTTGTTCTGCTTACAGCTGGAGACCTCCAATGGCAAGGGAAATATCCATGAGAGAGTGGCACAGCAAAACCTCAAGAACACATGCAGTAGTATTTGTGCTGAAAATCAGTGTCACAGCCCTGGACATTGCTCGTTTTGTGGTTGTTTCCTCAGCGCAGTGCTGCAGGTTGTGTCGGTAGAACAGAGTTATGGGTGATGATGGTGGCCTCTCTTATACCTGGGGCTGCAGCCACTGGTGACGAACAATACACTGAAGCACCAAAAGCAGCTCCTGGAAGATGAGGCAGCCTTGTTTCCTTTCTCATTTCCCACTTGTCTCTTCTGAGGTCAGTACACCATTTTGGGCTTGTTCCTTTGGGCTCTCTGTCAAGCCCTTTGGGTTTTCTGTAAATGTAGTACTTTCATTAGCATTTAATTAGCACTATGTAGGGCCATCTCTGAGCAGGAGCCCATGAAGATGCCATGCTTCAGGTGGGAGGTTCCTTAGGTTCCATTCACACCTGGGTCCTATAGGACCTCAATACGTACCGGCATCACTCGTTATATAGAATCATAGAATAGTTTGGGTTGGAAGGGACCTTCAAAGGTCATCCAGTCCAACCCCCTGCAATGAGCAGGGACATCTTCAACTAGATCAGGTTGCTCAGAGCCCCGTGCAGCCTGGCCTTGAATGTCTCCAGGGATGTGGCATCTACCACCTCTCTGGGCAACCTGGGACAGTGTTTCACCACCCTCATTGTAAAAAATGTACAAACCTTTCCTGAAAGGGACCCACAGATTTCAGGACAGCCAGGAAAAAAGCCTTCTCCTCAGCAAAAGAAGCCTCTGAGCAGTTGCCAATTAGCTGCTGCAACAGCTCAAGATGTCAGGTAGTGTTTGAAAGCCAGACATTTATAATCCAGGGTCACATAAAGTCTATGGCAAATCAAATCTGTGATGAAAAAAAAAAAAAGCCTCTAATAAAAAGATTCAATACAGGAAGTCTGATAAACTGCTAATTTCACTTAGCATAATTACAGTATTTACATCTAGGTAGCGCTGACAGTTCAGGGCTTTGATATACTCTAATCTGATTTATGGGCAGCAGATAGGAGCTGGGTTGAGGTCATAGTCTTCGCCCCAGGAACATCTACTCTCCGTGCAAAGCTCTGATGAGCATGTGTCACCCAGCAGTTATGACCAACCACAGGTGCCTCCCACCTGAAGCATGGCATCTTCATGGGCTGCTGCTCAGAGATGGCCCTACATAGTGCTAATTAAATGCTAATGAAAGTGCTACATTTACAGAAAACCCAAAGGGCTTGACAGAGAGCCCAAAGGAACAAGCCCAAAATGGTGTACTGACCCCAGAAGAGACAAGTGGGAAATGAGAAAGGAAACAAGGCTGCATCATCTTCCAGGAGCTGCTTTTGCTGCCACAGTGTATTGTTCATCACCAGTGGCCGCAGCCCCAGGTATAAGAGAGGCCACCATCATCACCCATAACTCTGTTCTACCGACACAACCTGCAGCACTGCGCTGAGGAAACAACCACAAAACGAGCAATGTCCAGGGCTGTGACATTGATTTTCAGCACAAATACTGCTGCATGTGTTCTTGAGGTTTTGCTGTGCCACTCTCTCATGGATATTTCCCTTGCCATTGGAGGTCTCCAGCTGTAAGCAGAACAAGCCACATCAGTGAGATGGTGGAGGTGGTCTCAAGCCGGGACAGAAATGTCGCATGAGCACAGTGGTTGCAGAAACAGTAAAAGTAATTTTTGAGATAGATGTCATACGTAATATGGGAACAGAATAAGGATGGGCTCTGTTTCTCCATCAGCAAAAGGAACACCTCTGGGTGCCAGACTCAGGTTTTAAAGGCAGGTAGCATCTGACTAAATAAAGACTGTTTTCTAGGTTTATCAACAGCTGATGACTGTCTAAAAAGATGCTGATGCTCACGGGTGACACTGGGGATGGGGACAAGGTCTGGGAAATAGGTAAAAATCTCTTGAAGCAAATTCAGCATATGTCTGTCTGAATTTTACTCCCTGAAAGTTGTGTCCAGTAGACCCAGTGGGATTCACATTTACCTCAACCCTCTCAAGAAGATCCCACACGGATAAAATTAAATCTGTCCTAAAATGCCTGAAAAAGGGTGGGTAAATAATTCTGCCCCTACCTGGAAGCAACACCTCCTTGTCATCTCACCACCCCGTAGGAAAGGTACATAGTGGCACTGAGAGACACCCAAAATATCTTCCTGGGAGGACAAGTCTGGGTTGCTCCTCACACCGATCCCTTTAGGGAGTTGTTTACCATGTTGGAAGGTTTCTGGAGAAACCAGAGGCTCAGAAACAATCCTCACAGAGCTGTTTTCTTTTTTTGTAGACCTTAATCTCTGTATGGTTAGGAGATCCGTGATTTATGAGTAATTTAAATGTTCAGTCTACACTTAGCTGAGCAGGGAGATGTATGGCCACTCATTCCGCATGGAGCAGCAGGATGCAAGAGACATGGCACCTGGAGCCAGCTCTCACCCCAAAAGGAAACACGAGTGAAAAGGTTCTGTGACAAGCCTAATGATTTACACACTGAAATGGTACAAAACTGAACTCACGTTTTACAGAAAAAGCTGCAGCTTAGAGATGATTTTTGGCAAACATACACCCTTCAAAAAATCCATAATACTGACATTTGGGGGTTGGGAGAAGTACGCAAAACATCCACACTCATGTTTTTCATTAAAAAATCATAATGTTTCATGTCTAAAATGTCAAAAAGAATAATTTAAATGCTTCTGAAACAACTGGGATGAAAAGATTGCTCCAACAGCACACCACCTCTCTCAGCAAGAGGACAGGAGACGAAAAAGCAGGCTGCAGGCTGCATCTCCAGAGAAGAAAACCTTCTCTAATCCCCTTCCTCAGCATATAAACATCCATTTGAGATCAGCACAGGAATACAAAGAGGAGATGAGAGTGACCGAAGAAGAACAGCACAATCAGAAGAAGAGGTCGTGTTCCCAAAGGCACCACCAGTGCGCTGCCGTCTAGGATCATCTGCCCATAACAGCAGATCAACTGAAAATACCTACCTGATGCCACCTGGACAGAAAATCCTGATGCTCCACGGTCATTCTGCTTTGCAGTCCCATCTCGAGTTTTGATGCCTACCACACTGGTACCTCTGGTACCTTTTCAGAAGCAACTGCCATGCCCTCCTCCTGGCTTATGTGCTGGAGCAGTGAGGCCAGGACTCACCTTTCATACAAGGACCAAGAAATTGGGTGACTGAGCCATGTTCACAGCCACATGGAAAGAAAAGGCAGCGAACAGGCAAACTCCATGCTGCTGCAATGGAGCAGGTAAATTCAGCAAGGCAGCAGGCAGTGGTGCATCCCCACCTCTGGATCTGGCCTTTCCAGAATCAGCTGGTACTAAATTTCAACAGATTTTTTTCTTCTGTAGCCAGGATCAGTGATGGCATGATGTGAAGGCCTAGCAAGCTGTGCCATCACAGGGCTGAGCTTTGGGCAGCATCCCCTTCTGCATCTGATGGGGAGAAGCTGGAAAGCAGCTGAAAAAAACAGAGGCAACAGGCCAAAGACCTACTGTTGTGAAGGACTGAAGTGAGAGAGAGACAGACCAAACCTTCCAGCAACTTGTCACTTGACTTTGGGGATTGGATGCAACTTCATCCCAGGTGAGCCAAAGATCATCCTGCCAATGCCCGCCCCGCAAGGCTGCAAAGGGAGGAATGGCACCGTTTATGCCTCAGAATCTCCATGGGAACTGGATCAGAGAGGGGGACAGTGAAAGAGGGAAGCAGAGAGCAGACCAGTGCGAGCAGAGGGGAGTGGGGAGGTGGCAGTAGTGGGACAAGCTGTGTGTGGAATCCGTCCGTGTGGCTGAGACGCCCTGCGGTGAGCAATAATAGGCTTGCTGCAAAACCTCCTGCATTCGTGAAGAAACGAAGCAACACAGAGAGCATGTGGCAGGGGGGACAGCCTGTTTCCTCACAGCAGATTAAAGCTGGTAATAATAATGGCAGAGCAAGCTTGTGGAGAAAAGCAAATGCAGGCAAGAAGAGCTTGCTCTTTCCATGGGTTTTGTCGGGAGAGGAATAGGCTGAGCAAAGCAGGGAGACAAGGGATGCTTCTCCACACGCACCCTCCTCCTGCTCCCCTCCAGCCCCCTGGGGACCCTGTGGTAGGAGAATACCCTCAGCAGTGTCACCTTCTCCCCCTTCTCTCCAGCTGTGGCCTAGGGGTCTGCAGGTGGTTTCCAGCTGGGCTGGCATGAGGAACCTGGGTGGCAGTACCCATTGAGCCCACCGAGGGGCTCATCCCTTGGCTGGATGGCAAAGCAGCTGCAGCAGGGCAGAAGCATTGGAGTCCATGGTGGGACAGGAACAGGACTGGCAGCGGGCTGGCCAAGTGCCACTCATGGGCATCAGCTCTGCACCTTGCAAGTGCCTCTCTGCTGTCCCATGGCAACACCATGTTCCTGCTGCCCAAGAACCACGTGGGAGCATTTTCACACTGCTGAGGAGAAGAGCTTGTGCTGTCCACCAAGGGCAGTCCCCAGACGCCAGGACATCTCACCTGCCTGTTCACGGGAGCAGTGTCTTGGACAAACACAGACAACTAATTAGTCTTGGTCTCTGCGTCTGCCCATCTCTTCTTTGAGTTAACGTCCCCTCCCATTCTTCTTGGCTACTCCTCTCTAGCTGAGGGAATGAAACCCATGGTGGTGTCAGTCAGGGAGGTGGTGTTGCTGCCATCCTCTGCCCTGATGCCTTTGGAGAAGGGAGTTTTCCAGAAGCAGTGCAGATCTCCCCACGTGGGCTGTCCCTGCCTAACCACACAACGGTGGAAGCAGCTCCTGGGGCTCCCCTACAAGAGGTACATGCACAGGGCCACCCAAAGCAGTTGCAAAGCTTCCTCATTCCAACCCAAACATCTGCATTTCCACAGATATTCCCTCCCTGTCTGAGACAGGAAGACATGATCATGAAGTTCACTCCATGGTGTGTTGCTACAAGCCTGGCAAACTGGTTGAGACTTCAGCTGTTTTTCTCAGACAACAAACACCTTCCAGCCAGCAGACTCCTGCCATTTTTTTAATGTATGGCCCATAGCTTGATTTTGACAGGGAAACTCTCATCTGTCCCCTCCTACTTCCACACAGCCCAACATGCCATCTTCAGTGCCACGTCATTCCGATTCCGGCATTTCAACACAAGAGCAGCGAGGGATCTGGCACAAGGGGTACAGCCAATGCCGCACAGCACCTGGAGCTCATGGCCCCCTTTTCAAAAAGACAAGAAGGAGGCTGCTGTCTGGCCATTTTGGCCTGCCCAGAGCCGTCTCAGCCAGCGTCTGCTCAGCGATGCAGCTCGCCTCCACTGACAAACTTGTGGAAAGCATCAGAAATGTAAAATTGCTTTCTGCTCCGCAGCAGGTCTAGAAGTGATTTGTTTTTCTCTAAGCCAGGCAGCTGCAGGATAAGCTACTCTCTGCAGTTCTTACCGTCATTTTCTCCCGATTTTATTTTTGGGTCCGCAGTTCCGATGCATCCTCAGCTTATATGATTGACAAATGGTACTGAAACGGTCATAATTTCTCCCCTGCACACATACCTTCCCCCCTCAACGCTTAGAAATGTGTCCAACTACTTCTTCCACCCCAAAAAGCTCTCTGTACTTTGTAATAAGGGGAAGCTGTAGTTGAAAACAATTGTGACTTCAGGAAAAAAATGAAAAGGCGGTGGGAAGGAATGGGGCTTCCCCTTCCTACCATCACTACATCCAGCAGAGATGGAGGCCAAGTCATACAAGTCAGGACAGAGCGATGCCAGCCTGAGCGGGCAACGTGCCCTGGGGAAATGGGGCTCTGTGCCTTTGGACTAAATCCCTCTCACCTTCACTTGGCGCTCCCTGTGCCATGGAGCTTCTCTCTCAGGTCAGTTGCTGAGGCTTTTCCTCCTCCCACCAAACACAACCCTTAATGTGGCATGGAAAATGGGGCTGCCAGCAGCTGTGTGCTGAAGATGCTGTGGGTCATCACGGAGCTCCAGCCCTTTGTGGCAGGGAACAGCAGCAGGGCCATTTTGATGGGCAGCAGCTGAAAAGGGATTTTCTTTCCTGGGTCTGTAAGCAATCGCTGCTTTACGGTCCATATTTGTCCATTTGGGAAAGCCAGGTTTGGGGCAGACACTACAACAGAAACCTGGAATCAAATTTAACAGTTAGGGCTTTACACACCGTAGCAGAAAACAAGTTCAAAGGGTGTTTGGGGAGAGTGCCTCTAGGCTGCCATTTGGAGGGACCAATTTTTTAAAAAGCAATTAAAAAACCCCAAAATCCCTCTGTCTCCTTGCAGGCACAGCCTCAAGCAAATGTACACGAAGTCACAAAGGAGAGGGAAATGCCTGCATTGATGTGCCTGTCCCCACAGCCAAAAAAATATGCTCAGGGCAATATGCACAGACTAAAGGGAGATGAACCAGAATGATGTAACTGGACCCAAAACAAAGTTCAAGGAAATAATTCCACAATCAGTGAGCATCTGGGTTCCAGGTCCTGAAAAATCAAACACTGCAAACAGAATGGATAATCATAAACGGGGACATCTCAGCTGGACAGGACATTAAATGGGAGTTCAAGTTTCAGTGAACAGTATTTAACCTGGATATCCTGCTGCCTGGATGAATGCTTTGACCACTTTTGAGATCATCTTGCCCCTCCTCTTCTATTCCTGCCTCCATCACCTTGCAAATTCAGGATAAGCTTTCTATCAACTAAACCCAGTAAATAAACTGGCTATAAACTCTCCTGATTCTAGTTGTTCCTCTCTTCTTCTTCAGGGTGGAAAAACTGCAAACCATATCATTTCAGAGCACTGACACCAGCTGATTAAATAATCCTGACATTTGCTTGCTGCAGCTTAAAGAAAGCAATTACTGAAAAACATGCAAGTTTGGGTTCTCTCAATGACCATCTTTATTCCCTATCACTGTAGTACACTGATGTTTAACATCACCCACCAGATTTCCCATGCTCAATAACTAGCAAAAAAGTGGCATCATTAAAAACCAATGAAAGAAATGTGCTGTATCTACCATTGCTGACATGAAGTGACACAGCCTCCTGTAGCAGAAGGAATTTCTTTGACCTTGTTTGAGTTCCCAGCATTTGCTGCGGATGTCGACATAGGGGGCAAAATTTGATGCACTGAGGAGGATACCAGGACACACCAAACAAGACATTATGTAGTTTTCGGAGTAACATTTTTGGGCCAGTAAGGACTACAGCTTGATTTGAACCAGGAAAATACCAGTAGCAAGCCAACCAAGAATTAGTTTGCTCATACGCTGCTTAATTTAGCTTTCCAGCCAATCTATCACATCAATTTCCCCAGTTTACTTTCACCTGACACACGAAAGTGCCTTATGAGCACTGATAAAAAATAACATCCAGTTAATGTCCCCCAAGCTAAATAGATGGAACTGGGAATAGTTAGTGAAATTTTCCTCTGCAGGGGAACTGGTCTACTCAAACGAAAAAACAGAAACAAGAGAAAGTACTTTCTAACAATGACATAAACCCTAATTATATAAATCATCATTTCAACTCAGCTGCAAGAAAGTATATCCATGTGAAATGCTGTTTGCATAAATTATACTTAGCCAGGCCAAGTCCTGCAGCCACTGACCTACACGATGGAGCTTAATGCTGACCTCAGCGAGCCAGAGGTGCGGTTCTCAACTGCGTGGGAGTAAGACAAAACACACAGTGAAAAACTGGGCAGAGCAAAAAGAAGAGTTGCCCAGCTTAAGAGTTGCCTAGCTTAAGTCCCAAGAACTGCCCAGTTTAAGAGTTGCCTAGCTTAAGGTCTACAGATAATTCTCCTCCTTCATTCAATGACTGCCCACTCATGAACACAAGACAAAAAACTTAGACAGGAAGCTCCAGTAAGGTTTTATTCAGTGGTATACAACAGGGAGAAATTAAGATTAAAGAAGAGTTGCATACATTACTTATTTTTCAAGTTGCTAAAACAAACCCATAACGACAAGAACAACTGAGGCTGATGACATAACAAGAAGTGCGGTGACCATCTCTCTAGTGTCCATACCTGCAAAAATATAATAAGTTAATGCATTTTTTAAAATTATGTTTTATACTAGTGCTGATTTATTTTCATCCTACCACACTGAATTAACATATAGGCCAGATGAAAGTGAAATGCTATGTGATGGAAACCTTCGGAAGTTCTCCATGTTTCACTTCCCCCAAAAGTCCATCCAGTACTAGTGAGAAGAGAGACTAAGCAATCCACAATATCGTATGCAAGAGACCCTCAGTATCACAACCCACTTCAAATACACCCTGCCAAAGCCTGTCATAGCCCCAGACATATAACTGAGCACCCATAAGAAGATATTAATCCACATCTCCATTTCTTATCATGTTGCACATGCAAATTAAGTCACCATCCAAGCAACATGGGCTCAGTTTCCACTAAGTGTTCATTAAACCACCTTAATAGCAAAACTATGGCACTCAAGTTGTCAGTGAACGACGATTTACACAACTGATTGTGACCCAGATGCCAAAGACAAGCAGTTATAATATCTGCTTTGCTTTGTTTCAATCCGGAATCTGGTTAGAATTCATGTGGGGTTTTTTTAAATAAAAAGGGAGGAGGAATGGAAATCTACAGTTAAGAAAAGATTAATGGTGCAGAGTGAAGCCCGTGAAAGGCAAACTTCCTAACTACTGTCACTGTACAATTACCCTCAAAAACCCATCCATGTATCCCCTATTATTTTAACAACAGACCTTTGAAGAACACAAAACAAAATAAAGAATGCAGAAATTATGAATAAACGGGCCAAGGCTGTGGCGATGGCTACATGGACATTTGCTTTCCAGATGCTAGGAAATAAGCTGTATTAATCTCTGAGCCTATTAGAGTTACAAAACAAATCACCAAGACACAGAGGGACCCAATAAGGCTTCTGGCACCTCGGCAGAAATGCTCTGGAACACTGCAGCTAAATTCAGGTCATTTTCTAAACCCAAACGGCTCATGCGGCAGCACAGTATTCACCTGAGGCTCCCCTTTCAGTGAATTCCATTTCTCTTTTGCTCTCCATTCTTCAGAGAGAATGTCAATAGAAATCACTACTTTTTAACAACTCCCACTTACCCTGTGGCTATTTGGGCTTCCGTCAGAGCTCATTTAGCACTGTGTGACTAAGGAAAGGTCCTTATAGAGCAAGGTGGAGAAAAAACCTTTCCCAACAGCAACTATGCCCTCAGACCCACAAATGAGAGAGCTTGCCCACATATCTGACATTGATCATTTCTATTAACAGAAGCATGACTGGATTTTTCATCTCGAAATCCGTGCAGGATACCTACTTTTGGAACTCCCATTCCCTATTGTCCAGCGGGCATACTTGGCGAGTTTTGAGCCAGCGGGAGATGCAGTGGAAGTGGAAAGCATGCTGGAAGAGAAAGTTCAGATCAAATCATTTCGGAATACATGAGCATATCTCAATGTGAAAATACCATTGAAAGCATCACAGTAAGAAATGAGCAATAAGTGTTTGCACACAAAGGTGGGGAGGACTAATCAGCCAGCTCACCGGTAAACACCAAGGAGTCAATGCACATTTTCAGAGAGGAAAGGGACATTAGGGAAATGGCAGCAGGGAGCCTGTTCCCCAGTGCGTGCAGCGGCAAGTGACTGACTTCTGCGCAGAGTTTAGTGGCTGCTAAAACTGGCAGATCAGATGCGGATAAGAAGCATAATCAAAACAAGAAAGAGGATTTCAGAGTGAGTAGCAGGGATGATATGTGTGCATACATGCCGAAGCTTTCTGCCAGTCTTCTGGACAAACCAAAGACTGAATAAGACGGAACTTGCAAAATGAGAAAGAAACTAAAAAAAACCAAAACAAAACACAAACCTCAATTCCGTATTTAATAAGGACACCTTTTTCCATACCCTGCACAGCTACTTAAAAACAAGGTTTCACTTGCGGTAACTCTTGCACACAAAATCGTAATTTTGACACGGGAATATTCTAACATGGTTTAAAAAATTGCTTTTGTCCTCTACAAACAGAATTGCAACATTTATAATCCTGTTCCAGCATTACCACGCTGTAGCTTGATCCCATACCATAGTGAAGATGGGACTGAGGAACAGGTAGTTATTCCATTATGGAAAACTGTAGCTTCCAGCTCAGGCCCAGGCTAGCTAAGAAAGAGGTGTGCAAGTTTGAGTTCCCGTGCTAGCAGGACCATGTACAAAGGAGTGCACTGGGCAACAAACTGAAGAGCTGGAGATTACACACAGGAATCGACTTGATCTTCCTCCAAAAGGGGAAGCAAATCACCTCACTGCCCCGTATTGACTCCTTGAATCAGCCTGCACAAAGACAAATCAAGCATGCTGACATACAAGTAATCCTATTACCAAGGAAAAAAGGCAGCGCTCCTAGGCAGAAGCTTGATCAGGCAAATCATGCTCAGAATGAAAGATATCTTTTTTTTAGAATAATAAAGGGTAAAAGCATAAAGGCCTATCTTCCTCCCTTCTCTTCTGTGTCTCTGTATTACATCTCTCCAACTTTCACTCTTTTTTTTTTCCTTCTCTCTCCTTTCTACACTCTACTAAACATTCGATGTTTAAAATTCTTTTTCTCTGGTGGATTATCTGAAACATTTTATAGAACTCATTTTGTCCTGAGTCATGAAAAAAGAGGCATAGCATCACCGCACACTAGCTTCACAATAAATCAGTTTTCCTTACATTGCAGACGCCCCATGCAACTGTGCACTCTTCGGAGGTAGCTGATGCTTGGTTTGCTTGACATTCTATGCCTGTGAAAACAAAGATTAAACACACATACACAGGAGTAGAAGATGTACATGCAACACCAACTGGTAGATTTCCTCATAATAGCAAGGAGTGGAGGGAGAAGAGCTCTTTGTTTTGTTACGTTTATTACATTAACAAGTATCAAGGGCTGCGGGTTTAATGTGTCCTGTGTTCCCAAAAGTACCAGATCAAAATATACTTCATGCTGCTTTCCTCCTTTCTCTACGTTTTTAGTATCACAAATTTCCAGAAGGAAAGAGCACATAGCTCATCTACCTGTAACTTGTCTATTTTCCAAATCGTAAGGATATTTTACATTTGTTCTCTTGTATTTTAATAGATGTCTTTTGATGATCAGTTGCATAGCAGAGCCATGAAAAAGGGTTTATTTAAATTTCTTACCTAGGTTCCTCTAAAGACAAATTGTCTTGTCAGACATTTTGTACCAGCAGTTATATTAACAAATTAATTTGCTCATGTAGTCCTGGAGTTTGCCAGTATCTCTTCTATAGTCTTGTAACAGTATAAGCACAGCCCAAAAACACACAACAGAAAATACAGTTTAAAATGTTTGGTTTTGGTTTAGTTTTTTTTTACTTTTTACACCTTAATGCTGAGTACCTAAGATGATCCTGAAGAAGATAAATACTTATTTATGGGTTTGGTTTATGTTTTACTTTTTGAGAGAGAAAAGAAGGAAGAACATCACTGAGAAGATAAATCCAGCAACCTGGTTCTCCATGCGAGAGCCTGAAAAAATAACTTCTGCTCCAGCTCAAAAAGAAACTTCAGGAGAAAAAAGATATTTCTGACTCCTTCACAGACCTATGAGACCAACATTTTACTTCCTTCTAAAGGATGAGTTCTTTAAAAGTCAAGACCACGTAGTTTAAAGAGATGCACTGCTAGATAATGAGCTTAGAACTTGATACACGGGCTTGTTGCTTGCTTGTTTTGCAGCTCTTTTTTTCCTGGCAAAGAAAATGTCTGAAGGAGTTCCAATTCTCTGTTCACTTTTAATGTGTCTGAATATGCTCAGAGAAGCAATTTGATTCACCAAGTGAAGATTCAAAAACTTTCAATCTCCACAGACCTGTCTGAGAAATCTGATCTTTATTTGCTCCGTCCTATTCATCCCTTTCTTTGTTTTTCACTCTCAGGTGTGGAGATGAACAAAACAAGAGAAAGGCCCATTTTTCCTGAGATGCAAGAGAGATCAGTTAACCTTGGTCATGAGGAACTACTAAAAGCAAAACTGAGGTCTGAAGAAGCTCAGTAACAAAAACTGTTCTGCAAGGTTTGCATGAACCTGGATTTATTACATGGTTTACATCAAGATATGATATACCAAGCAAAAAGTCCAAAGCTCAGTCCTCGGCATGCCCATAGAAGAGAACAAAATCCAGTGCAGCTCAAATGTCCGATGTCTTAGTTCCTTAAGTCTTCAATATGTACAGCAATAAAACTGAATCTGATTAAGAAAATGGAAGATGCTCAAGAACCTTGAAGAGCTTCAATTGCTTCGGACATTTGTATAAAACTTGACACTCAAGATTGCTGCAACAATTTTATTGTTACTGCAGTATAGACTCATGGTCTTACCAAGTATCAAGGGGCATATTATATTAAGTTTTAAATATTTGGCATGAGTCTGTACAGCAACAGAAAATGGAGAGAAGATCAGTAGTAGAAACAGGAGATGAAATTCATTTGAAGGAAGACAAGTCAACTGGTAAGCATAACTCAGGAAGTCTCTGCTGAAAACAAAGCAAATATTCCAGCACAAAATATACTTCAGTTGTTTCTTCTCCTCTTTCTCTTCTGGAAACAGGATCTTAAGTCCATCTAGACCATTTTTATGTCTTGTCTTCTTTTTTTTTTCCTCTCTAAGTGGCTCTAACCTGCGAGCTGTAGGCTCTGAAACATTATCCCATTTCTTTGGGGGCTTTAAAGGACCCTGTATTTTTACTGGGAGTGAGAGGGAAGAAAGGGGAACAAAAGCAGCACTGAAATTCATTTTAGTGTTACTCAAACATTCGCTGACAAGCAAATACAGTCTAAAACATGACAGTCCCAAAAGCTTAAGAGGACAGATGAACTTTTGCAGAAACAGCTGAGAAGGAGTTTTCTGGTGGTGATATAAGGCCCTTCTAACAAGACACACAGATTTAACTCCTCCATCAAACAGGCTGGAGATGACTGCTGGCACCACCACCTTTGGCTGCCAAAAAAAAGCCTCCCAAAAACCGAAGCATTTTTTGGTTTCCTACTTGCCGCATCTCAGAAAAGGACAATATCCCAACAAAGAAATAAACCAAATGAACGATCGCTGTCAGAGAATGAAAGCTGATGATTCTGGCTCTTGAAAGAAAGAGAAGCTATTTACCATCTGCTGACCCAAAAGAAGAAGTAAGTCAGACAGTAACAAGCACTGGAGGAATACTGAATGACTCTTCTTTTGCCTCGCTTTTGACAGAGTATCTGGAGGTGAGGGCAGAAAGATACATCTAAAACCTGAAACACATGTAAATAATTGTGAAATATGCAATGGAAACGTTTCAACTCAGGGAGTTACAGAAATGCATACTATATAATAGTAACTTCTGGCTCTTGGCATCTATTAAGTACTGTCTCTCTTCTTGTACATTTTCTATTGCAGAAACCTTCTGCACATTTATGAACCAAGAAAAATAGCCTAAGATTTAAGTAGCCATAATGGCAGGTAACAGAAGTAAAGTAGGTGTCTTTTGTTTGCAGCCAGAGTAACAGCCCACTGCACCGGTAAATTCGATGATAAGAGCTCTTCAAAGCGGCTTCTGCTTTAGCAAGGGTAACCACTGTATGGGTTCCCCTTTCTCTTCATGCGTTGCCTTCTGAAATGATGTCATGAAGTGATCAACTTATTGGGAAGAAGATAATTCAATAAACATTGCTTGGCTAACACAATGCATCATGTACTCACTCAGAAAACAGACAGAAAAACCAAATAACTAGGCTAATAAACTTGAGGCATATTTGTTAACCCTAAAATGTAGAACGAGCTCTCTGATTTAGTTTTCAAACTTCAGAGGGATTTCAGAATTTTACCCTTGCAACCCACTCCAGTTTCTTCGGAATTATCTGCAGATTTTACTAAGTACTTCCTAAGATCCCCCTCCATCATATTGTCATATGATTCCTTCTACTTCTTACAACCCACTTGTATGACACTCAATATTTGCTGGTAGTATCACACTCTCAAAATATTTGTACACAGCTATTAACTTACACTCTTACTAATGACTTAGAAAACTATATTGAAGCATAGAATAGTTTGTGTTGGTTCTGTTCTTTTATTCTTCTCATAAATACAAAATCATTCAACCTGTTAAGCACCCTGAGATTCCTCATTGGATTCTTTGCAATTTATCTGCCTTTGTGAAGCTGGACTATCGAATGCATTACTTTGCATCTTACTATCAAAGAAAGAGGATGGCATTTTGATGTCAGGTTTTACACAGTTCAGAACTGTACCATCTACCTTACTACGATATTATATTCCATGTTTTAGACTAGAAGGTAACCGTAATAAACACAACGTTTCTTAACACTCCCCAATTTACCATGTTGCAATGAAGGCATCAGAGAACAAGCCTTTGAAGAAATCAAGAACACAGCTCAAGTAAAATCTAAACAGGACCTGGGTCTTTCCAGAGAAGAACAAAACCAAACACTTAAAATCTCCTCATTCCTTCTGTACACTGAATACAAACCTGAGGGTGGGGGGAATCCTTTGACCGTGTTATTACTGAGTCATAATGTACATGCATGAGAAGAACTGCACAACACCTTAACATTGTTATATACTAGTTTTTGGATGCCTAACTTTATAATGTTAACAACCTTCCATTAGCATGGCTGGTGTTACTTATCACTCTTATAATGTTTTCCCTTTCAAGATTTCTCTTCATCACTAGGAGAGGGAGACATTACATTTGTATCCTGCATTTTGTCAAATTGAATCTCGTGTTATTCTTCCCTGCACATTCTATTAATTTCTCCTCAATTTCCCATCACTTCACATCTTATGCTTGAAAATCTGATTAAAGTGTTGTTTAACAACATTAATGATCTGTAACAAGGAAGTAAGTAAATCCAGAGCCAACATTGATCTTGGAACACCAATTTAGATACCTCTTCTACTCTGTATACTGTCAATTTTGGTCTGTCATTTGCAGTCCAGGCTTTTCATAACATTGCTCATACCCAAACTAGTAACCTGACATGCTTGAGCAACTCAAAAAAGGAAAAAAAGAAGTAGTAACCAATGCCCTTTTCCACTGTTTTTCCTAATCTAACTATACACTCTCAACCCCATCCTCATTTTGGTAAGATTTTGTTTTAAAGAACTGACACAAAAATCACTACTGGAAAATAACACCTGTCCGTTCTTCTTCCAGCTCTTCCACGTCTCTCCTTCATCCTCACATGTCCTATTTGCTACTTATAAAAGATAAAGAAAATATATGAGACTGTATTGGGTCTCTCATGGAAGGCATTCTTAATTTTGAGGCGGATTAACAGAACGAAACTCACCAGCGCCTATTATGTTACAACACAACCCACTTATTGTGACTAATTGTCTTGAGTTACAGGATTTTATCCATTTATTCTATATATTTGTAAATTCTATCAATGTAAATTACATTCTAACGTTTCTTTAAAAATCCTTCTGCCTGTCAGTAACATTCTTTCCTCTCTATCATAAATCGGAGAGACTCAGTAGTAATTCAGCGTCCACCTCAACTACTTTTGAGGTTGGTACAGGCTAGACCTTGGCATATTTCATAACCTCTGTTCTCACTTGCTTCTCTCACTAATCCTTTACGGGACAGAAACCAGTAACTTTGTTTATGTGACCTATTTCACAACAGAAATTTGTACACTTCATTTCATTGTCACTGTATTTTCCTACACAGCAAGCATATTTGCTAATTGAACCATGTACATTACACAGTAAAAACTCAAACCTACACTAGCAAAACTTCATCTTTTATTTCAGCATTTGATTCAGACACAGAAAGTGTTTCAAGATTTCATCCTGCTGAGTGTCATCAAAAAGTTAATACCTATAGCAACATTTCCAACCCTAAACTCTAATACCTCTTTTTGTGAACAATACCTGTCCACCCTGAATAATTTCAGTTCCTCATGGCTCCTTATGATCACTCTTTCTCCATTTTGTTGCATCCAAAACACACTCAGCAACATCCTCTCATCTGTAGATGTGGTACCAAGTGAAAAGGGTGAGGGAAAAGCAGTCTGGTGACAGAAGTCACAAAAATGGATTATAGGACCTCAGCATTAGTATTTGCACTGTAAAGCCTTAGCTCCTAACTGAAAGCTGAATTATTCCCTCAACAGGGCAAATTTCAACTGTGCATCATATACAAGTCAAACCTGTCAAGTGTCTCCCCCAGCATTTACTTACATAGATCCATAATATGGTTTCTGCAAATGGCACAGTTATCAACCACAATGTCCCATGCCCACAGAGCTACTGCGTTCCACTAGAGAGAGGGAAAAAAAGAAAAACATAGTTTTTAATCAGTTTTCAGCACACAGAAATTCTTTTTATTCCTCAAGATCCTATGTTATTTTAAAAAAAAAAAAAAAATCTTACAAGTCCAGAGCAATTCTTTATTGCAAGTTCGTAAGTGCTACTAGAGAGCAGTTGTACATTCCTCTCCCATACCTCTCAGACCCAGTGTCTCCTTCCAGCTTCAGAAACATCAAGGTAGCTACCACAGTTCCCTTTTTTGTCAAAAAAATGCAAACATGTGCATTTCTATTCAAGATTCAGAGGCAGGTCCTGCCACAACCTGAGTTCTGATGGAAAGGACAGTGTCTTGGGGAAAGGCCAATCCAGATGCCATTCTGTTAAGGGGAATTTCCATTATTTGCAGCAGTTCTTCTAGCAATCACTCCCAGAGCAGCTGGGGCCAAGAACCAAAATAATCTCTAATGCTGCCCTTGGCTGACTCCTGAACAATCTCCTCTGCAAAAAGGTTACTAGGCAATGACCTGTCAGCAAGGCTGAATATAAAAATTTGAAAGTACTACTAAATGAACCTTTCAAAGACTTTGTTTAGAAAAGAAAAACGACAACGAAAAAAGAATATCTCTGTCTCATGTTACTTCAGGGGAGGGGCTGGCTACAAATTTCCACTATAATTTTAGAAAACTGCTTCATAATGAGGATTTTAGGACAAGCTATGCGGAAAAGCACAGCACATTTTTATTCTCCCCTCCCCCCCCCAAAAAAAAGCAGGTATTTTGTAAATTCATGCAATAAATGGGCTTGCCTTCAATATTCAAAGCAATTGGACAGCATATTGGTAGCGAGGATAATCTTAATCTACTACTTAAGTAGCCTAGTTATTTTGTTTCCTTCCATTTTTCTCATCATATGATTGACTATACTACAGTATATCTTCTCTATTCCATTTACATCACAATGTTTACATTGACTCCCTTCACTTCAGGATTCTGCAGCAGGAATGCAGGCTGTCAAATATTGTTAAGCAGTATCAATTTTAGTAGGCATTTCAATTTTCATTAATACCAATATAAAAAGTAGATCTTTCAGGAAATGGGTCAGTAGTGATTTCACTGTTTCTCCCCATCTTCTAACTTGAAGCCTAGCCAGGCTCCCGGCTGAGGTACTCATCTCCCAAGGACTTCAGCCACACTTCAAGGCAGCTAGGATAGAAGTTCCCAGCACCATTATCTCTCCCACACTCTCAGGTACTTAATCTATTGTCCCAACATAAGCTACTCTTGTGACTCACAGACCTGTATCGAGCTATATAGGCAACAAATGCACCTTGGTACCTTGCTGGGGAGGATGAATGCCACGGACACACCATAGGTACTGCTTCCTGCTCCTCTCATGCGCTATTATATCTGCCCCTATTTCCAAAGAACAGGCAATCACATCATCCACAGACCTCCTTCTGCACAGACCTGCAGCCCTATACAGAGCTAGGGGTTTCCACCAGCAGTGACAAGCAGCTGCGTTTCCAACACACGACGCCTGGAGACTAACCATAAAGTGGGATTCACTGTTTGGAAATCATAGAATCATTTTGGTTGGAAAAAACCCTCAAGACCATCAAGCTCAATTATTAACCCAAGAATAGCACTAAACCATGCCCCTAAGAAACTCATCTATGCATCTTTTAAACACCTCCAGGGATGGTGACTCCACCACTTCCCTGGGCAGCCTGTTCCAATGCCTGACAACCCTTTCTGGGAAGAAATTTTTCCTAATATCCAATCTAAACCTCCCCAGTACAACCTGATGAGGAAGTGTCCATTTTAGACGGACACCATGTCCCACCGCAGACAGTCCAGGGGTCATTTTTCCTCAAATTCTACCTTAGTGCAGGCGCACACAGCCTCTCTTCCGTGCCCTCATTGCAACAGGTCGGGACTGCTGCCAGGATCTGGCTGACAAACTGGTGCCACTGGACAGAGGAGCAGTACTATGGCTGGTTTTGGCATGCAAACAAAGCCAGGGTGACCAAAGAGTATTTGCTGACGACGCACACGTTGCTGTGGCTTGACTTAAAGAAGGTAAAAAAAAAAAAAAGCGAGCACTCAAATTTGTGTAAAGCATCTTATGGAGCACAGGGGGCAACTCGGGTGACTGGGCCAGAGCGGCCGGGGCAGAGGAGGCAGCAGCTCGCCGGCCTGAGCTACCCGGACGCTCCCCGTACTGCGGCCCGGCCGGGGCAGGCACAGAGCAGCTGCGGACGGGCAAGGGCAGCACCCGGGGCGGCGGAGCCCCTGACAGGGCAGCCCGCTCAGGCCCCCCTCCTCCGGCCCCCCTCCTCCGGCCCGCGCGGCCCGTGCCAGCCGCGCCCGCTGAATGGTCAGCCTCAGCTCCACGTGCGGCGGCCCGCCCCAGCCATTGGCCCGGACGCACGCCAAGAATCCCCTCAGTCACCGCCTCCCACCTCCCGCCGCGCCGGTGCGGAACCAAACACTCGGCTCCGTGCGGGGAGCGGGAGGATGTCGCCCCCCCCGCCCCACTCGCCGCCAGCAGCCCAGCCCCGGCCCGCCCTCCCTCCCTCCTTCCCTCTGGAGCAGCACGCCGGCGGGCCTCACTTTCTTCACTTCGAAGCGCTTCTTGCCGGCGCCGCTGTTGGTGCCGCTAGGGGTGTCCACATCCATCGCGGCCGCCATTTTGGATGCGCGAATCACCCGTGGTCCCCCGTGCGCATGCGCGACAGAGAGGGACGCGGGGGAGGTGAGCGGAAGGGGTGGGCGGGGCTTCCTCTGAGTCACGCCCCCTCTTTCATCCCGCCCGCCCCCCCGTCCCTAACAGGTGCGAGCCGCCGGGGGGAGGGCGCGTGCGCGGTCACGTGACGAGGGCGCGTCCCTGGGCCGCTCGGGGCGTGGCCGCGCGGCGGTACCTCAGGGTTGCACAAACCGAGGGGCGGGGCCGCTCCACAGGCCAGTGGGGAAGGGGCTCTTAAAGGCACACGCGCCTGCGGGGCTGCCCGCGCTGCTCTGTCACCCGGCAGCCAAGTCGCGGGGGAAGGAACAGCGCGGCCGGGCCGGCTCTGCGCCCGCTTCGCTGCCTGCCTGCAGCCCAGGAGGAGATGCCGCGGGCCGGGCTGCTTGGCCCGGCTGTTAACCCCCGGGAAGGCTCCGCGGCAGCCAGGGGAGCCGGGTTTCGCCTCAGGCGGGGGGTTCTCGGTCTCCGCGAGGTGGTAGAAAGACGAGGAGAGGTGCGGGGCCGTAGAGGGGTGAGCGGTGCCCGGGAAGCGGCGGGCGAGGAAGGGACATGGAGCAGGTGACGGGCGCTTGTGTGGGAAACTGCCCTGATCTGTCGCGGGTCCTGCGGCGGGGCCTGCCCGGTGCCCGTGTGCTCCATCTTGGCCTGGAGAAGAGAAGGCTCCGGGGAGACCTTATTGTGGCCTCTCAGCACTTAAAAGGGGCCTGTAAAAAAGATGGGGACAGAGTTTTTAGGAGGGTCTGTTCTGATAGGACAAGGGGTAATGGATTTAAACTAAAAGAGAGGAGATTCAGGCTGGACATGAGGAAGAAATTTTTACAATGAGGGTGGCGAAACACCGGCACAGGTTGCCCCGAGAGGTGGTAGATGCCCCATCCCTGGAGACATTCAAGGCCAGGCTGGACGGGGCTCTGAGCAACCTGATCTAGTTGAAGATGTCCCTGCTCAGTGCAGGGAGCTGGACTAGATGAGCTTTGAAGGTCCCTTCCAACCCAAACTATTCTATGATAGTCACAGGCGAGGTTGGCTCCTGCACAGCTGGGTGAGGCAGCAGCCTACGGGGAGTCTGGCTCCCTGTCTGCAGGATCGCTTTTAAGTACCACCCCAGACCCCAACAGCTGCTTGGCATATTTGGGCTCTCATTCTTGTTTTGTGTTTCACTAAAATCACTTGGGATTTGTCTCTTTGTGCTACTGTGAAGGCATGAGCCCTTCCTAATCTTTTTGCTCATTTTCTTGCATCCTGATTGAAATCCAGCCAGTGCAGAATGAGGTAGGGTCGTTGGTGTTACTACTGTAGCCCTTTGGTTTGCTAGCACCTTTTTTTTTTAAATGGAATATCAGAATTGCTAGAGCAAGAATTCATACTGTCCAGACTGCTCCTCTTAGCAGGCAAATTAGGCTAACAATTGTTATAATTAACAATTTACTTGTGCTGCTAGAGCTGCCCAAGCCCTGCCTGTTCTTTTGTAAAGATGGAGACAACAGGCATGGGAGCCAGGACTGGGAACTTCCTCTCTCCAACAACACGGTCAAAGTGCTTTACTGAGAAAGTCAGTAGTAGTATTCCCCAATATGCTCCCCAGCAGGTCTTGAAATGTCACTGAGCTTCGCAGGTCCTTGCAGATGTGCTATCTCTCTGCAGAATCAACCCTTTTAAATCAATTTGTATACTGTGTTGCTGCATTGATGCAGGAAGGAGAAGGCTGTAGAAGCATAGAGAGGGCATTATCTTGCACATATACAGGCAAGAAGTATCTATACTCATCATAAGCATTTAGGCCAAGCAGCACCATTCCAGTCTGACTCCATCATAACCATTTTGCTCTATGCATCCAGTTTTTACCTGAGATCCACTGACCTCTGTGGTAAGATGTCTATAAGTGTCCGAACAAACTTTAAGAAGTAGGGTCCTGCAGTAAGAACAAAATGATGCTGCCATTAGATGCTTTGGAATTATTTTCAATGGGATTTGTATTTGAAAGGCATGTAACACCTGTGCTGTGAGTGAAGCACATACCTAAACGTTTCTAGGGTCAGGTTTAGCCTGAAAGTTGCACACACAGTAAAAGTAAGTTTGAAGGAGAAAAATGCCCTCTCGTTTATACACCCTTTAACACCTGGTTATCTACATGGAAAGCTTCCATTTTAATGAACTGCCCCTTTCCCCAGATGCTGCTCAGTGATGGTGCATTTCTTATTGGCAGCAATAAAATGAAACTGCACAGGTTCAGGTTTTTGTCCTCTTGCTCATTATTCGGGACTGCAGTGTGAAGGCCACTGCAAAACAGTATTTTGAAAATGAGAGATGAGTGCTTAAGAAAACTGTTCTTTTCCCCTTCATGAAAATAGCTCTTTTTCAAAACAGAATTTGTAAGATTTTTAATAGAAATATTAATTTTAACCCTAAATCTGTATGTGGTTTTCCCCAGTAGGGCATTACTCAGTAGGAATCCTGGACATTCAATAAACATATACATACTAGAGAAATGTTAACATTAATTTTCACTTTAAATGACTAGTGCAATATAAAATTATAGTCTTCCCACCTCAGCTGATGTCACCACGAGGAGATGGTTGCCAGTGGGTAAAAGCCATGCAGCCAGCAATCATATGATCTTTCTGTATCTGGCAGCAAAAAGAAAATAGCAATGCAGATCTTGAGGTAAGTCTTGCTAAAAAGGCAACAGTGTTTTCAGAAAGCGTAGAGCAGAATAGAAAATATATATGCATGCTTATTTAATTAGTATTTACTCATACATGGATGCAGATATACAACACCAACAACTGGAAGTGCATCAAGAGATCTCTGATGTGCTTCACAAAGTGAAATTAGTGATGGTATTCCCTAATATTCCTGCACTTCATAAAAAGGTCTGAGCTACCCTTTTTATCTTTGCTGTACATGAAATAATATGCTTTCTGGTGATTTTAATGCCATCTCTAATTTGTTTCCTCCTAGTAAAACTGCAGCCCCTCAGACCTGTCTTCCCCTTCCTAGGGCTGTATGCTATAGCGAGGTGTCAGTCCCTGCTGCGGAAAGAAAGGCTGCAGCTTTGAAAAGCACCAGCCTCAAAATAAATATAACACTGTGGTCCAAATTACCAGGGATGCTTCAAAGAATGGATCATTTTTCAAATTACCAGAGCATGCAGGTGAATAAAAGGAGACTGCCAAGCTGAAAAGGCAGTGGGACAGACAGACGAGGTGACACATGGCAACTGCTGTATGGTCTGTCCCGATTAAAATGAGATTAACTCCCTCTCCCAGTTGCCAAAAGCTGTTCTAATACACAAAGTACCTACAACCTGGTGACTCCAGTGCAATTACCTTCCAAAACTACTATCTTGCACTTCAGTTATGGTCTTTCTGCTTTACCTTCTCTTGGTGTGTTTTTTTCTGCAGCCACCGACGCTTTCCTGCATGGGATTTATCCCTTCCCATACACGCACCCTGTGAAAGTGCGCCTGTCCCGGCTGCTGTGGAACCGCTCATGGAGGGGCAGCTGGTTGTGGCCCTGGCTCTCCACAGCTGAACCCACGCAGGGACCTGGCAGAGAGCCTGGTGGTAGTACTGACAAAACTCGATCCTCCAAGGTACCACAACAGAGGGATCCACGTGGCAGGAGGAGGATTCCCCAGAACTGAGTCAGAAAGAAAATGCACACAGGAAAAGTTGCTTTGTTTTCCAGTCCTCGCTGTCTGAGCCTTCTGCTTTCCCCTTCCCAGCCCCGCAGACAAGCCAGGTGGCGTGTCCTCCGTTATCATGGCTCGTCCTCAGCGCAAACACCGATGTTACAGGATCTCTCTGGGGCATTTGGGTCACTCTCAGGAATGAAACTGTCCTGAAAGAGAGCAGAGAATTGCGACACTTTCAAGCACTCTTCAGAGCAACACCTTTACTGTACTGTCCTGAGAGTTGGGATGGGCCTTCCAAAACCGCCAGGAGCAAAGAGCAGGGCAAAAAGGGGAGGTGACCCCATTCTAAGTGCCTACAAACCTCAAGTTTTTCTGCTGCCTTTCTGTGCTTCACCTTCTCATTGCTACTTGCTTAAGGTGTAGGTGCCCTAAGCAGCTCCAAGCAGGAATTACCTGGTACATGAGACTAGTTCGTATACAGTGGTTGCAAACCAAAGAGTAAAAATCAAGCAGATTTTATTACTTTGTAAAGAACTATAGAGCTAGCAGGCTGCCCTCCGGCTGCTGATGCTACTAAAACCATTTGAATTGACTAAGTTAAGATTTCCAATACTCTTTGCTTTTGGATGCCCAAACCCACAGACAGCATTCACAAATTACTATCGGGGCAAGACTAAATCTACTGTCTTTCCATGTTGCCACAAAACTTCTCAAAGTCTGTGAAGTAAGAAAACAACATCCCACCAAGGCTCTGTAGCATCCCCAGCTGATTCAGTCTGCTTGGCATAGGAAAGACAAATTCAAAGAACAGAGCCAGAGGGGTAGATTAAGCAATAGATCCCATAGATTTTTGGACCAGACTGTGTTTGGTTTCTGCAGAAACCCAACCCCCTGCCTCTGTACATGTTTTCCAGATGATGGTCACAGTATACCCCATATAGTACCCCTGGCTTTGCAATCCATTACTAAAACCTCAGGAGAGAAATGAGGCCTCCAGTCCCCAATAATCTGACTGAGAAGAACAAATGAGATTGTAAGAGAGGAGCAGGTTGTACCATTTCACAGCATGGTGACTAATTGTTGTTCTTCCTTTCTCATGCTATTTTACCTAAAGCTGCTTGATAACTTGCAGATAAAATAACATACAACCATCAGGACTCAGAACCAGCCTGCAGGTAAGTAGGCGCTTGCAAAACCTGTGATAGTTACTGCCTGTGTCCAATCTCCTGCAGACAGCCTTTCCCCACACATGAAAAAGAGCCGCTGGAGTGTGGCTCAATAAATGACACTGTCCCCACAGTGGGCATCCCAGCCCCACGGCACACCTGACAATCATCAGCAGCTGATATGATACAGAGAATTGACAGAGCCCAGTGCATTACAGTGAGGATATTGGGCTGATTCCACTCTGCCTGAGGAACGGGTTTGAAGCCACCCCTCCTATGCATCAGCACCCCCATGCTCCCAGTCCTCATCCTTGCCCCCAGCTAAGGAGCTCCACCTCAGAAGGAATCGGACGCCACCTTTTCCCTGCCACCTCCTTTGCAGTTCTGGGCACTGAGCTGCGGATGCTGATCGCATCTGGCTATGCTGCCACCTCCCGAGAGAAACCAGCATCCCAGCTTTTGCTCAGAGGAGAGGACATGTTCTGCAGCCAGCCTGCGCAGAGGTCCCCTGGGAGGGCTCTCTGTGCCTCCAGTACCCTGAGGAGACAAGAGGTGGGCCCAAGAATCACCATACCTGTAGGTCAGCTGCAGCCTGGCCTCCTCTTTTATTCACAAAGCTGAAGAAGAGATGGGAGGGTGAGACTGCCTGCAACAACCAAAATAAAAAATGGACATGTGGGAAAGAGTGAGGGCTTGAGAGAGAAAGACTCCTTTAACCTGAGCTTGGATCCTGAAGAGATGTCAGAGACAGAGGCTGAGATTGTAATTCAGCAGGAGGGCAAGTCTTTCAGAGGGTAATAGGAAAGAGGTTATGGGATAGTTCAAGTGCAGGAGACAGCACCACTAACCATACTAGAGACATCATTTGGGCACCAGGTCATAGTCTGTATCTTGCTTAGAAAGGAGTTTTCAAAGTGCCTTTTATCCTTTAAAGGAGGAAAAAAAAATATGGCTCAATAGAAGTAGTCATATTCGTCTACTACTGCATGTAAACAACATGGGAAGATGCTGCCAGGCTAATTAGCAGTAGCCAGGAAAACCCACAAGAGTAAGTAAAGTAGTAACAGAAGCTTGCCTGCATATAAATCAATGAACTCCTACTGATTTGGGAAATCCATGAACCTTCAGTAACACAGGAAGAGGCAGTTCCAGACTGTTGTGTGGGAGACACTAGAACACTGTTTGCAGATATTCTTATCTACAACTTCTTCCTGACAGTCTTGAATGTGGGGAGAGAGTCACCAAGAGGGATTAAGCACTAAAATCAGAAAAAAAGCATTATCAACAAAGTGAGGTCTAGAAGCTACCTCCACTGAGTCAAGTGCTTTGATGCTGTTTGAGAGGAGGTGGGAACCATCAAGCAGCTACAGCTTTGCATTTGTCTTCCCCCATTCATTCTTTGTCCTCTTTCCAAAAAATATGGTATCCCAGAATTCCTCCAGAGGAAGAACCAAGTCCCTAACTGCCAGCCCTGCTCAATAAGACAAATTAATTAGCCTTTGCTATCTTTCTTTGTCACAATAGGAGAGATGCTGCTGCCAGTAAAAGCATTTTGTTGAAGGCCCTGCCCAGCAGAGTCATAGCAAAGGTACCATTTGGGAGTTGAAAATTGTGAAAATCCAAATCCAAGGTTGTTTTAGTTCATTGGTTGTTTTTGTGGGAGAGGGCTGGGGGTGGAGTTCAGATGTGATTTGGAAGAAAAAAAAAAAGAAGTAATATTATACCACTTAATCTTGGCAAGATACGAAAGAATGGAAAGAACAAACTAGGTCACCCACAGACACAACAATTAGGTTAAAAAACTATATGGATGTTACAGAGAAATTGAGAGCAAGGGAACCAGCAGTCCCTTGCCTTCCATACTAGCATAAGCAGGAACAAAGAACTGTGATACCTAACTCAAACAGTTCTCAGAAAGCAAGATTTCAGTTATTTCTGGTATTTAACTGCCCTCTGTTGTGAACACTTAGATAAAGACAATATACTGAGTTCAGCCTTACTTTGGCCTCCACTGCCATTATGGCATCTGGGTCAGGGAATCCCACAAGAGATGGTCTGTCTGCCAGTTCTATACCAAACAATAAAACAAATTAATAAACTGTCACACTTCTTTGCAGGTTCATATACTTTGAACATATCTTGCTGTGTCAAACATCCTTTCATTTAATTTCAAAGCTCTGCACAACTAGATCTCCAGAACCCCAATGGAAAGGAGGGCCATTTGAAGCAGCGAGCTTTCTGTGCTCAGAAAGCATAAGCCCCTCAACCCAAACAGCTTCAGGAGATGCAGAAAATGAGAACCAGCAGAGAGACAAGTGTAAGGTGCAGGGCCTAGTGCTCTGGTAATTTTAGCTTTCAATAATTTGCCACTGCAAAGTGATGTAGTCCCTTCTTCTCCCTCCTCCAGTCACTGTGTTGGTTTTTTTATTTCTCCCTCTGCTCACCACATTCGCAAATCATATTCTCAGCCCGGTGTAAGGATTCACTGATTGCTGTCTGTGCTAGGAGGAAGGAGAAAGAGCCATATCCAGCACCAGGAACACTCTCCCATGCATCTGCAGTATCAACAAGACTTAAAAAAAAAAGAACAGAACAAGAGGCAAGAGCTTCAGGGAGGTTTTAGCAAGACACATAGGAAGTTCTACATCAGGTGGGAGTTTACTATAACCACCAAGGAGTTAGATTCTTTACCTCAATATATAGAAATACTCATAAGTTTATTACGGAAGATCCTTTTGTTCAAGTTCACTCACATCCCATAACCCTCTTTTGCGAGTCTGCAGTCATTCAAGACAACGGGTTGCGCAGGTCTGAATGGGAATATTATAAATAAATTTGAAAAACTAGGAAAGCTGGAAAAAGATGCTAAAGATCTGACAACACCACACACATACAAAGCATCAGCAGTTACCAGACCCTTTTTGTTCCTTGGAGAAGGAAAAACAGTGCCCCATTCTCTTACCTTCCTTTATTTGTACAATGAGTGACAAAGTACCTACTTTTGCATTTAGATACATTTCTCCTGCTGGGCAGCTTCTGCAAATGCCCTTCACATTGCAGCCTTTAGTTTGAAAGGGATCTGAAGTGAGGAAGAGCCCTTGTAACTCTTCCTTTCATACAGAAAAACTGTCAATTGATTCAAACTATTTGGAGAGTATAAGGAAAACTCTTCACTTTCTCTTCAGTTTTAGGATGTGGAAAATAGAGCAGATGACAATTTATCTGAGTTAAGAGTGGGATGGGGGAGGTAGAGGGACCAATATCCTCCAGAAGCTCATGAGTGCAACTTGCATTTCCATGTTGTCTGATTAATAATTAAGGTAGCTGCTTATGCTAAACCAGTTTTCCACTCCATTTATCTCACTATTCCCTTCTATTTGCTCCTTTCACCCATTTTCTCTCACAGTGTGTTTTATTGTATGATTTTATGTTTGGATTTGACTCTATTTTTAAACTCAACCATTAAAAACAAGATTGTGGGTGTGTTGGTGTGTAGAAATTATCAAGTAATCTTTGCCTTCTGTTTCATTCCATCTTATTTGCATTATGAATCAGAATGGAGTATGGTTCATTTTGCACCTCCCATTTCTTTTCTGCAAGAGCAAAATCTCTGCAATTCCTCTGTAGACTTAAGGGCTATGAAGATAAAGGGGCTTCTCTGTGGTCCTGCAAAGGTCTTCGGTGAGGTTGTAGGAGAGAAGAGACACCAGAGCTGCTCTGAAGGCAAGATGGAAGTTTGGATACCTCAGGTGTCCTAATCCTCAGCAAGCATAAGTGTGGGGATTTCCTTTAAACTCATGTCGAGGGTTTAGATTGCGGGGTGACAATAAAACCCTGGCAGATGTATTGTTAACCCCCTCTTCCCCCGGCTTCCCCCATTTGCCCCTGCCTCTCCCCCATCCCACAAAGGACAGGCAATCGGGAGGGAAAGAAGGACAGAAAGAAGAGAGTTGGAAAAATTAAAAATGTTTTACTAATGCTACTAATAAGAATAGAGAAAATAATACAAAATATACAAAACCAATCTTGAAAGTCTCAGCAACTGCAGAGCCGGCAACCAAAGTCCTGGGCTGGACTCTGCAGCCACCGGAGCTGGATTCAGCCTGTCACTAGGCCTCAGTTTGCAGGGATGACTAGCAAGGTCCTCTCCTAATGTTGGCCATTAGCAAAGGAAAAAAGGGAATGAGATCCTCGTGATCTCCCACTTTTATATGAAGTATTCACGTGAATGGAATGTTATACACAGTTGGTCAGTTTCTTGGTCACCGGTTTCTCATTGCCCCTCTGTGAGATGTGAATCTGTCCTTATCAATAAGTTAGCATTCCATTGCTATGTTTACCAAAACATATATCTGGTTCTCCAGGAAAATGCAGCTAATATGAAGGTTTTAGCTGACAGGCAAATTCACTAAAAGAGAAACTTGTTTCTTAACAAAACCAGGACAACTCACCTCAGATCTCTTTAGCCTGTGGAACATGGAGGAGGCCTCCTCCTGCCAGATCCTGGTGAGCAGTGGCGTTACTGGTGCCACCTGTCTCATTCATGGCAGTTACAGCTGCCAAGAGAAAAGAGGTTAAAATGCCCATCTTTTGACAGTGAACAGGTTTACAAATAAATGCAGCTTTCAGCTGAACCCTGGGTGTTTGTTTGGAAGCTTCTTACCAGGGTTTATAGTCGCCCCTCCTTTCCTGGCGTGGAAGATGAGCAGATTTCTCTCCATTAACTGTGTCTCTCTTGGGTTCTCTGTTCAAGTTAAAAAGAAAGTTCTCAAAGAACCTGGAGAGCACATTTGGGACTCGCATACAACACAACAGTACTTTGTTTACAGCAGCTTAATTTAAATTGGATTTCACATAAATTCTTTGAACAGCTGAGGAACCCCATGTGGACGCACTTATTTGCCTTAAGAGTTATCTTAAAATCAGTTCCTAATCGATTTAAGCTCTACTGATCAGATTTAAATATATATTTTAAAGGTCAACACAACCTTTTGCATTGATTTAATGAAATGTATTGGAAGCAGCACCCAAGTGAACTGGTGCAGCTCTGTGTAAAAGCTGTCCAAATTAGTGTAATATGGATTGTCAAAAGAGGGGGAAACATTTCTCCCCTTCAAAGCTTCCAAATTCAATCTCTTGATTGAACACTAGCAAGATAGAGGCTGACAGATTTCTCCTCTGATGGAGCCACGTATTGATTTTATCATTAGATATACAAAACAAATGCCTAATTCAGTAATAGGCACATTTTATGCCTTCCCTTGATGGTGTTGATCCTAACCCTACATACATATATTTTAGCTCAAAAGCACATACGTTTCTTCTTCAATATGAAAGTTAAAAATTCTGGCCTGGGAATGTTTTTTGAAATTATGATTATGATCTTCAAAAGATTATAATCTGGAAAGATAGGACCTTTAAGAAGTATATAAATAACAGCATAAAAGGATCACTTATGTCAGGAGCCTGCTTCACTGTTTAACAGGTGCAGATATTCAACATAAACTAAATCTCATTTGTGCTGAGTGGCTGAATTGCTGAGAAATCACTTTATTGGTATGTGAAATATTTACTATGTATAGCTGGACAGCTTCCCAGGAATTCTGATGAAACACATTAATGCACAAGAAAGGACATCCTTTCTTCATAAGACTTGTGAATACGTAAGATTTGCTCTCTCAGTATCTCATACAGAATTTTTTAAACTATCTGAATTATTCATACAAGTTTATCTATAAAAACTACTGAGAAAGATCTTTTTAGGTAGAAAATTCTCTCTTTGTTGAGAGAGAACTTGCTTTTATAAACATGAATATCGAAACTAAAATACGCTTTTATTTAAATTACATTTTTCTTTACCCTATTTAGAAACTGCCTTTTTCTTATAGAAGGGTGAGAGACCACATGTTGCTTTAAACAGTTTCAGATGCCCAGAAGAGAAGAGTGATATTTGGGTCACTTCAAAAAGTATATGCACTTAGAAGCCAATAACTAACATTTGGCTAGGAATTATTTGCATGTGTCCTTTGAATAAGAGGCATTATTTGCTAAGAATGATTTATTTATACAATTCAGCTACGGATTTCTATATCTGTGGAAGAACCAAAATACGGTATAAAAGTAGGAGAGACTTCCAGTTACTATCTAAAAGTTCTGGCTTCCCACCTGCAATATGAGATCTGGGTTTGCTAGTGCAGTAATTGATCTGCATAACAAATACAGGCAAGTTTAGCTCTTAGAGACTGTTAGAATATGCAAGAAAAATGGACGTAAATAGCAGGTTTACACAGAGAAGAAAAGTTTCAAGCAAGTGTAGGCCACATTCCCTGCAGCTTAGGAGACACATAAAAAACCCAACCTAAATCAATAAAAGCCAATATGAACTGCTATATTAAAAAGCTAATACTGAGAGCCATGAAAGCTCAAGAGTTTACATGAGCAGCCTATAAAATGCCAATATAGCTAACACCAGGGTACTCTGTAGAAACCATGTCTCTGCAAATCCAAAACTATATTAAAAAAAAAAAAAATCAAACTGTTTCCAGGACCAGGAATAACAGATGTACACAAATTTGCAAGGTTAAAATTTGTTCTCTGTTCCTGATTCACAGGCATGTGTCACCAGAGCATACGCATGATTTTCAAGGATGTATTTCTCTGAGATGAAAGCAAGTTGTCCATCCCACGTGGTATAAACTGCCTCCGAGTTTAAATTTAGGGAACCTGGATGCGGATAGTACAATTGCCTTTCCATCCTCTAAACATGATGGCTACACAGTGAACCGCTCACGATAGTTCAAAGAACTCCTTTAGACCGGCTGTGAACAACAGTCTTTATATTATTTTTGCACCAATGCTTCTAGTGGTTTGAATATTCATGCTTTATTCAAATTACATGGAAAAGACTAGGTGCACAAGGCAGCATGTGTATGTGTGTTGGCTTTGACTCTAGAGAGAGGACATTTCATTATCTGAATGGTCAGGGAAAGAGTGTGAAAAAGAGGCAACTATTTTTTATGCATTTACTATGATTCACAGAAAACTGCTGCAAAGCAGCCAAGGGGCAAATCTTTCAAGTCTTTTTTCCCAAGAAGATACAAACTGCCCAAGTAACGAGTGGATGAAGCATTTCTCCATGACCGCTGCCTACATCAGGCTAAACCCATTGCGCTAGTTTATTTTTACTCCAAAATTGCCGAATAAGTGAAGAAAGCATATTTTTTTTCTTATAACATTGAGTATTTTAATTAAAAGGGGAACTGCAGCTTCTGCCATTAGTGCTGCACATTCCTGCAGATTGGCAAAAAAGAACTTATTTTCTCATGAAGTGGGAGTTTCTTTCTGGCCCCATATGCAAAAGCTCATGCAGGGTCTGTATCACAGTATCACAGTATCACAGTATGTTTGGGATTGAAAGAGACCTCTAAAGATCATCCAGTCCAATCCCCCTGCTGGAGCAGTAACACCCAGATGAGGTTACACAGGAACATGTCCAGGTGGGTTTTGAATGTCTCCAGAGAAGGAGACTCCACAACCTCCCTGGGCAGCCTGTTCCAGTGCTCTGTCACCCTTACTGAGAAGAAGTTTCTTCTCAAATTTAAGCGGAACCTCTTGTGTTCCAGCTTGATCCCATTACCCCTTGTCCTATCATTGTTTGCCACCGAGAAGAGCCTGGCTCCATCCTCATGGCACTCACCCTTTATATATTTATAAACATTAATAAGGTCCCCCCTTAGTCTCCTCTTCTCCAAACTAAAGAGACCCAGCTCCCTCAGCCTTTCCTCATAAGGGAGGTGCTCCACTCCCTTAATCATCTTCGTTGCCCTACGCTGGACCCTCTCCAGCAGTTCCCTGTCCTTCTTGAACTGAGGGGCCCAGAACTGGACACAATATTCCAGGTGTGGTCTTACCAGGGCAGAGTAGAGGGGAAGGAGAACCTCTCTTGACCTACTAACCACCCCCTTTGTAACACACCCCAGGATGCCATTGGCCTTCCTGGCCACAAGGGCACAGTGCTGGCTCATGGTCATCCTGTTGTCCACCAGGACCCCCAGGTCCCTTTCCCCTACGCTGCTCTCTAATATGTAATTTCCCAACCTATACTGGAACCTGGGGTTGTTCCTGCCCAGATGCAGGACTCTACACTTTCCCTTGTTAAATTTCATTAGGTTATTCCAACTGGTACAGCAGCAGTACCACAGGGAACAGTCTTTTGAGTAAAGGAGTGGCCAGATGAGCTGGGGGAAATTTTTTCCACAATTTGAACGCATTGTTAATACTTAACATTTCCAATATTCATTAGGGTACGACAGAGAACTCAAGTCACTTCCACCAGAACTAGAATCCATAGGAGCAGAAACCCTGTCCTAACAACCAGAACATTGCTCGAATACCACTGGAAACACTTGCTCCCGTTTCCATAGGCTCAACAATACTTCAGTTGGCCTTTTTATGAATATACAGCTGAGCGTATGATATGCAATAGCAGACTGTACAGAAATCATACTTGTAGAGACTGGAACGTGCCAGGTAACTTCAAGACCAGTCTCATCTCAATTACTTACTTAGGTGTTTTTATACCTGGGAGCAGTGAAAAGGATACTTTAGAACTTTTATATATTAAGCAGTTATAAAATGAAATACAATTCATGTTATAAATCAGTTCATCTCCTACTTAAAATTTTATTATTTTAATTAATGTGTTTCTTGAATTGAAAAAATAGAAATAAGGAATCAACTTCCATTTTGCCCAGATCTTTATGATCCAAAAATGTTTTTAATAATCTAATTTATGTAACAATTTCAAAGCTGGGGGAAGAGGATATGACATCTGCAAGAAGCATCGATTTCAAGAACGCTTCTATTTGCCGTTTGATAGGTAAATAATACTCTTTTGAAGAAGTAATACACATAATAAAGGAGAGAATGCAAATTGTTGTTCCTTGATACTGGTGAGCTCTAAAAACTTCCTGAAACATTAAATATTATGATCAGTTCAGCCATCTCCAGATAACATGAAATAATGCTTTGTGGCACAAGCAGGTTACGAGAGACTGAATGGAGGAGCCTGAGCAGAGCCAAATTCAAAACGGAACAAGGCACACTGAGAGTGAAATAACAATATGACTGGCTTGCAAAGGTAGAGGAAACAATGAATTCAAAATGAGCAATAGAGGCTGCCCGTCACTGTGTGCCCAGTTTGCTGCATGACATAGTCCCTTCTCTTGGATTAATTACTGAAAAGAGGAAAGTAGGTGTGTATGTACTTCCCCTTGTTTGAATGGAAAAGGAAGGTTGTGGAAAAGCACACGGCGCTGTGTGCAGCTGGGTGTACACAGGCTCACACCCCTTCTCCTCCCAGCACAGAATAAAGCTCTCACGGAGACACCCTCCTGGTCAGTGCTTGAGGCCAGAACAGGCTGCCTGGATCAGTCTCCTCCAGACCTTCTCCACATTTTTTTCAGGGCAAATCCAGGTTACGGGGCCTGTAAAAGGTCACTTCTCCTTCTAAACACACTCAGCGAAATTAATATTTTCCAGCATGCAATGTGGAGCGAGCTTTCCAATGGAAAAGTTCTGAAAACATCAGGTGACAGGATGGAAACTCCTGCCACAGTATGTTTGTTACATGATAGATATATTATAGCTGGACCAATACAAGTTTACCAAGTGGGATGGAAAAAAGTTGGAGGTACATGAAGTTTGTATCATGCCCAGAGAGGTGGTAGATGCTCCATCCCTGAAGATATCCAAGTCCAGGCTGGACGGGGCTCTGAGCAACCTGATCTAGTTGAAGATGTCCCTGCTCATTGCAGGGGGTTGGACTAGATGACCTCTGAAGGTCCCTTCCAACCCAAACTATTCTATGATTCTATGGTTTCAAATGTGAAGCAAGAACAACAGACAGACATAGAGGATCTCAAGGGAAGACATTTGCTGTTGAGGAGGTTGAAGTGATCAAACGTAACAGATCACAAACAGTTTCAAGGATGGGTGTGTTCTCAAACACCAGATCCTGATTCCAGAATGAAACCTGACAGGCAACATCGATTCACAGGATTACTCAGTTCCCTCCTTTGCACTTATTCATTATTTGGATTTTTCCTTTCGCTTTGCTTTGGCATGAATAGTCTGAGATCTGCAAAGCCAAGTGATTCAGGCAATAAATGAGAGACTTAGATAACGTCTGGCCTATGCTCGTGTCCTGCAAAACTGCTTGGTTTTTTGGAACAAACATGATGGCAAAAAGCGGGGCAGGCCCCCATGTAGCATGGATCCAGGTCCAGAGGAGCCACATTGCAGCCCCTTTTGCAACTTTACATCTAATTTTTTAAACACACAAAGATTGCGTGAAGTCCTAGGGTAAAAAAAGAACAAAAAGCAGATGGCACTGTTTACTGGAAGACTTGATTTTCTTGTGTGTGTGTGTGTGTGTGTGTATGTGTCCAAGATCCTTTCTACCGGAGGAGAGCCACGCAACATGTATGTCGCTTCATTGCTTATTTTATTCCTTTCCTCTCTGGTTCTTTGTCCTTCTGGGTTTGCTTTCCTTGCTAATCTGCAAACAGCCCTATCGTGCAACTCCGGGAATCTGAGAAATGCAACTGAAGGTGGACATGAAGTTCAGAGTTATAGGCATTTTTACAGAAGTATAGTCACAGTTCCACTGTCAAGGCTAAAGTGAACCCAGAGCAGGTATCCAAGCTCTTCACTAAACATATAAAGTTGCTCTTTATCCTCCCTATAATGCCTACTGGAGGGACAGGGGGCAGGCAAAAAAAGGTGCATAGCTTTTTTAATAATGGGGTGGTTAACAGCTGGAGCAAATGAGTGACAGAAACAATTCTCAGTTTCATCCTTGTCCCTCCCCCAGCCCCCAAATCAAGGCTTGATTCCCCACTGAGGGATCTGCTGCTGTCACACACCAACCACCAGGCTCAGCACCGCATTGAGGAGGTAAAATGCAATGGTTGTAATAGCCATTAAGGTGCTTAAACTGTCCGATGAAAGGGCGCCTCCCACCCTTTCATTCAGTGGCTCAATTAAGCAAAGACAGGCAATACTCTTGAGGATTTTCAACAGTTCTCTATTAGCTCGTGATTCATTAAAAACGAAGTCCTTCAGAAGTGTAGCATTTGGTGCATTTCTTGTCTTAAATGAGCTTAGAGAAACAGTTTATCAGTTTTCTAATTTATTATTAACATTCACTAAAATTTCAGAGAGAGTTGCACACTGGAGGCAAATAGCTCTCATATCTAATTGCTGAGATTAATTTGCAGTTATCAGTATATTAGGAATCGAAGTTTGCACTACAATCCTTTTTGTTAATCGCTTCACTTGTTCTGTTTTATTTTTCTAAGGAACTGTTAGAATGATACATTTGGGCTCAAAACTCACATACTTTACAGTTTTTAATTTAGAGAGTAATAATTATGTCTTTCAGATAACACATTCTCACCTTTTTTAAAAGGCATTCCTCAGGTGAGAATCACAGAATGTTGTCTTCTCAAAAGCCTCATACTGCATGGAAATTGAATTATAAAACTGAAAAGAAACCTGAAGATGGAGGCAATGTTAAGGCAACATGGCAGTGATTTATAGATAATGCAATTATTCAAACCCCAAGAATTATAACCCTGGGAATTCTAAGGTAAAATTAAATTCAACAAGAAATCCAAATAAAATGTAAAGAAATGAAGAGTCAAATATCTAAACAATCTTAATGATGCCTGGAGAAAAAATAATTTCTAAATCTGTAACTAGCTAGAAGTTGCAACCTTTGTTTGCATAATATGCATGTGTTTGTATATATATACACTAATACACACATGCTTTTGAAGGTGAATCATACATTTCCACTTCATACTGTGAAACTGAAAGTTCATTAGAAATGTCTCTATTCTGCAAAAAATACAGCGAGCCTTTAAAAAAAATCTCTTAATCGTATCCAAGTCCACAAACGTAGAACTGTCTCAATATGAACTGTATATTTTTGCCTGGTTACAGTCACCACAGTAACACCTATGGAGCTGTTAAAAAGCTCATCTCCTGGAAAAAAGAAAAGAACAGGGTAAAGCATAAATTAGAAAGCAATATACATACCAGACATCTGCAATGCATCACAGGAACCTCAGCGGTACCTTATGGAATCTGACAACAAGTATCGGGTCAGTGCAATGAGCACACTGGAGGCTGCAGCTCTTTTGGCTGCAGAGCGGTACCTCTGCAAGTCTGGCGGGGGAACAGTCAGAAGGATGGTTGGACATTTAAGGCCTTTGTGACAGGGGCAGCTGCGTGGGGATGGGAGGACTGGAGATGCCTGAGCTGTCAGTAGGGCCGTGTCTCTCGGTCCCTCTGAGAAGATGTGCAATGGGGCTGAAGGGGCGTCTGTGCCGTGTGTGGGGAGTCGGCCAGACCCGGCTCCACAGCAGCTTCGGTCCCGTGATGGGAACTCTCCTAATACCAGACTTTGTCTATCTGAGAAGCAATGTTAAAAATGTTAAGCAGTTACTAGGTCAAAATGGGATGCTGATGGCACATTAAGAGAACAGCACAGAAATGCCAACACAAATGATGAACTTCACAGAGGCCACTCAACAGAAATGATCTGTCTGCCAAGACGAGGTAAGAAAGGGTGTTCGGAGACAGTATCAGGAACACCAGGTTTTGTAGCCTGAAACAAGACCTGCACTGACAAACCTTAAACCCCAGCCTCTTCTGTACCATTAGCAGCCATGCTTTCTCCAAATGACTACACTGTTTGCTATGTGTACACATCTGAGATGTAACACTATTCATCACAGAGCTATCAGTGGTAGCTCCCGTAGGCAAAAGTGAAGTTGTATGTTGCACTGTGCGGGCACATTAGACTGGAAAAGCAAGGTATATTATCCCCAAACTTAAAGGACTACCTCTCTGAGTAAAAGATTGACATGATAAGAAATTACCTAACAACTGCTGTTTCCTGGTACAAGCATCAAACTGCTTAATCTGAACTTGGATCAGTGGCCAATCCCATTGTGCATTCATCTCCCAAAAGTGCACATAGAGGCAGAAGCTTCATTCTGTCAGGGAATAAAAAGAAGCTGAGCCTCTCTCCCTCTCCCAAAATATTGTTCATAGTGACCTGATTTACTGTAAAAAAATGCAGTGATCCTATTTCCCTGGAAAGAACTGCATTTCAACCAGCTGTTGCTGGACTGCCAGCTTCTCCTAGTTGATGACTGAACCACAGGCTGAGTGTTCCCAGCCTCTGCTGCCGTGATGTTCCTGCCTGAATAATGAAAAAAGAGAGATTCCTTTAAAAAGCCACTGGCTCTTCATGGTCTTGAAAGGAGAAAACCAACACAGAGCTTCAACCACTGTCAGTTCTGGCTCACCATATGCCTGAGACCAGCATTCCCAAGAAGATCCCAAACCAAGACTGCACATCACTCCCGCATTGCTACTTGTTTCCCCAGCATCCAAGGGGAAGGAACATACTGAGCCCTACAGCAGCTGTTTTCAGTCCTGGGTCTACAACCAGCTTGCTTAACCTTTTCTTGGATCAAAGCTCTGGTTATCAGGCTTATCCAGACAGGGATTATTTTCTTTTTTTCTTTACCATTGTTAATGGATAACTCTGCCATGGTAGGCAAAAAGCCATATGTGGTTATCAGTCAGCAAGAGAAGGTTTAACGCATGGAGGACATGGAAATTCTTCCTTGCTCCTTTCTGCCCATCTTCTGAATAGTCTGGTTTAGGTTAGCCCATGTCAGGTGGCGCTTCAGAGCAAAAACCAGGTGGGCTGAGCCAGTTAGGACAGCAAGACAAACTCCGAGGAGGAGAAGAGCCAAGGGGAGAAATGGGGCATTATTAAGCCCACTGTGTCTCACTGTCCATTTTAAATTCCACTTTAAAATGTAACTCATTGTTTCACCTCTGAAATACAATGAATTTTGTAAGTCAGACCCACTCCTAGAGCCAGCGTTGTAACACTGTCCAAACAATGATCTTTACTCAAGTGGAAGCTGAGCACGCATGCAGGGAGCACATTTAACAGAGACACTGTAATGATTCCAGAAAATTATAAACTGAAATGTAGTTTAGACCTGCATACTAATGAAGAGATGCCTATATAGGTTTCTAGACGACTCAGTTTCAAATAAATAAAAAAATGTCGATTCATTGCAGTGCTGAGTTTCTTCGTCCAATTACACAAAGTACTAAGCATCTCATCATAATTAAAGCATTTTTGTCATTTATCTCGTATAGATTTTTTTCTAAGTTTAACCCTAACTCTTTTTGCTTTATGATAATCCTCCTGGGAGTAATTACTAAATTTCCACAGCAGTAATGTGAATAGCATAAGGGCATGTAACCTCGGCCTTGCTCTCTCCATCATAACGAAGATTTTGCCTAGAAACATACTCTTCCCCTTCACATTATTTAAAATATGACACATGATCAATAACATGAAACTGCAGAAAACTTTCTCATATGATAATTCTATTGATTTTTAAAAGAAATAATTAAACTAACTGTTAAGACCAACTTCATCAATACAATCCGATTCCTTTGTTCCTCCTTCCTGAGCAGGACAAATCAATCAGGGTCTCCTGTAACCAGTTTCCTGCAGCTCTCGCACCACTCTGACAACACCCTGAATAGCCATTTTACACCCCGTTGTTCTCTCCTCGCTCTCACATCCACCTGCACACATCCCCGCAGCTCCATGTCTCACCCTTCCCCGGAATCTTCTCTATTGCATTGTACATTACCCAAAACCTCCGTTTCCATTCTCTTTTATGTGCGCTCTCAGTTCGCTTCTTCCTATGCCATCAGGTTCCTTTGCAAAATAACAAAAGCAATTTTAGGAAAGACATACTGTATTTTTCACAGATAAGAGCTACAATGCCAAACTGTGTTAAATGCCAAATTTCTTTCCATTTTGATGACAGTGACATATCTGCAAATTAGCACCTCTGCTCAGACTGTACTTTAACACCAGGATTTTACTACTAACTAGTTCTCTGCAAGGCAAAACAGGCCCCTGGTAGGTGAAATGGGAAAGCCAAGAAAAGCCTCCTGGGCTTCCTCCGAAGGGAAAGCGTCTTCTCCACAGGGATGGCTGGCTCTCATTTTCTCCTGTACTCTGACGCCCTTAACACCTGTGCGTCAGCTGCAATAAAATCTCTCCCCAGGTGAACTTGCCTGTACCTCAATTTCGCTTTCGTTTCCAGTGATCCCACCACTGCCCTCATCAGGCGCCTGGCAACTTGTGCTGCCACCGAGAGCTGTTCCTGGACCCAAGTGGTTGGAGCGAGGAGCCTCCCCTGCGGCAAAACCAGTCAATCTGAAAGGATGGGACAGGCCTTTGGGAGGTATGTTATGGGTACCTGCAGCCAGAGAAGGGGTTCTTCGATGTTTCTTGATGAAAGTCATGTAAAATGTTTATGGACTTGATTGTATTCAAGGGACACCAATTACCCACCTCTGGGAGAAAAAGCCTTCAAAAAATTTAGGTTGTTAAGACGCATATTTAATATATTCTGCAAAATGCACTCTTCTTTACATGGAACAACAGATTCAAAACATTAGCAGCGGTTTATGCTGAAGAAATGGCTAAACACTGTGGAAGAATTACAGAACATGGAGCAACACAGCCTCAATCTGACACACCTGGCACGGTGGGGCACAGCAGCCCCTGCAGATACATTACTATCCACAACACTTATTGACTGGCAGAAACGGTTTGCAAGCTGCAGGATTTTTTCAAGAGGAGTAGGAATTAGAGCATGCCTACATTTGACAATGTTATTTCAAGTCGAAATAGGTTACAGATAATTTATAAATCTCCCTGAAAAATAATGCCCTTCCTGGAGCTGCTTATATCTGTTCGACAGCCATGCAACTCAATGGCCCAAGAAATTACTTTCTACAAATTGTTTATTTTAAAAATAACTTTTTTATATGTATTTCAAAGGCTTATTTACAGTAAGTACAATTATTAACTCTGTTAGGTACATGGGCAGATGTGCAGATAAGCACATACAGGTAGCTCTCAGGTTAATGTTATTTTAAGCTGCTTACATAGTTCCAAAATCCAAGATTTGTCTCAGTTGACATGGCTCCAACAGCTGTAATTGGAACAACAAATACGTTACAGATCAGAATAACATCAAAAGTATTCACCAGCTCTGCGTCCACACTTAACAAGCCTGCCTTCTAACAATTTACACTGTATGTATCACTGTAACGCATGAACACCTGACGAAGGCTTCCATCAAAGATTAGCAGATTCTCTTAACTAGATGTTATGTTACATTATAAATATCCATAAAAGTAATGAACTAAACTTGGTATTTGCCATAATCGTGAGCAAGATGAAACTTGATACACTAAACTTTGTACAAGCATTTACTTTTCATCACATTTAAAAAATAAAGTTATGGTATGTCTTTGGCTGCCTTTCAAGTGCCAAATTCAAACCCCAGTGCATGCACCCAGCTCCCATTAAAAGCAGTAAGAGATGCAAGACACTGTCGATTTGGCCTTCACTAAGTGAAATGAAAAGCAAAGAGGAAAAAAAAAGGCAGGTTTTGCTAGAGGTTACACAGCAACAGAGCAAGAGGTCAAACTAAGGAACCCTGACTACCTTCCCCACACGGTTCTGACTACATTCAACGTGGGGAATTAGGGCAAACCCAGGAAAAGGCAGTGACTTCGACTGGAAAGCAAAACAGACTAGGAAACAGTGACATTATAGTCAGTCAAAAATAGACAATATAGGAAAAGAAGAGAAAAATAAAGAAAATTAAGAATGACAGACAAAAAATACTGAAAACTACCATCACAAAGGAAGGAAGATGATGTGATGCAACAGCAAGCATAAACAAAATGAGATGCACTGATGAGAGGTATTTTTCAGACATGTTAAATAACTGTCAACATATTTTCAGTAAATACACAGTTTGCCTCTAGTAGGTGTATTTACTACTGCATACGATGGCCCGGGTGGTAGGCTGATGTTGAGGGAAGACAACTCTTTACTTCTCATCCATCCTGGACACTAACCGTTGCCTCAAAAATATTATCACAGAGCGTTAGTTACTGATTTCACTTAGCAAAACCCAAAAGGCAGCTGTGATTACACCCTCAGTGTTTTGAAAAGGAGAATTACTTTAGAAAAACCATATAAAGACTTGCAACTTGTCATAGTGCAGACTCTTCCAAAACGTACTGCTGAAGTTGCTGGCATTTACAGCATGAACCCGAAAGGTGCTGTGACTGTCCCAGAATCAGACACCTGCCATGCAGGGGACAACCAGCAGCTCGCCAGAGGAGCCCAACACGGCCCTGCTTCCCAGGAGAGAGGCGGGCTCCGAACAGGAGACTGGAATGGACAGCTGGGACAAAAGAGAACGCAGAAGACAGCAACAGTGGGTTTGTCCAACCTCCTGAGCCCTATCTGTGCTGTCTGAAATTACTAAACACCCCAATAAGTTGAAAGACCAGAGATATTTTTCCCTGCTGTTGGCCTATTTTGCATCTGCTAGAACAAGGCCCAAACACATCCTTACCCTTATAATACTAGAAGCGTTCTCCACCGGCTTCAGATAAAACTACTTCTAAACCAAACCCATTTTCCTAACTACCAAACCCCTACTTTCCAGGGCTCTATAAAAATCAAAGCTGTTTGACACACCTTATTCCTCCAGAACACAATTTATTGAAGTTTCGCTGTTAAAATCTGACTGTTGTGAAACTACTGCTGCAGGGTAAACAACCGTGCCCTGGTCTCAGCAGTTGCACCGGTGTGTCTGGACAGGGATCAGGCAGAAGCCCTCCTGGTGGCACTGACAAAATTCACCCCTCCAAGGGCACCAGAACAGATGGATCCACACAGCAGAGAGAAGAATCCATCCCCATGTCCTACAACAGCTCAACATCAGCACCAAAGAAATCAGAAGGAAAATGCACATGGAAAAGGTTGCTTTGCTTTTTTATCCCTCAGTACCCAAGCCTTTTGCATTCTACTTCCCAGCCCCAGTCTTGGAATCTGCCATCAACTGTCCACACCCTCCATCACTTGACAACTACAGGGATCTGCGTCCCTGCAGGGCTGCGTCTCCTGAGGAGCACAGAAGAGGCAGAGAAGGGGCATCATGAGCTGCGGCCACAGATCTGCTCGATGTGGTAGATCTCCTTGGGACAGTTGGCAGACAAGATGAGAGGCGCGTCCTCTGTTATCACGACGTCATCCTCAATGCGCACACCAATGCCACGAAATCTCTCAGGGGCACTCATGTCATCCTCAGGGATATAAATACCTGAAAGAAGGAAGGGAATTACAACGCACAGCACTACCCAGAAAAACACCATTCCCTTACTGAACAACCACAAGAGCACAGTTGGATTTTCAGCAACATAACGAGTTTGATTCTGAAAAATTTTAGTAAGAAAAGCTGCTCTCTTTCCCCTCACTCATGGCAGTTGGTGGGCTAAGAAAGGAAAGTGTCTCTTTTTGTCTACAGACACTGGCATGTTAATAAAAACTTCCACAACTGCAGCTGGCCTTCGCACTTCTTGCTCTCAACACTGTGTTCACAATGATGATTTTAACAATGTTCTGAATAGAGAGAAGAGCCAAGCATTAAATATCAGTTTCCAGCTGACAACTCCAAACGCAGTGACAAGCAGAAAGAAAGATCCATCGTGAAATGCCTAATTTGCAAAGCTAAGTTGTGAATGCCTGCAATTGCAGACTGCAATGCTGGAGACTCACACTATCTCTGACAGGACAGTCACAGTAACACAGAACACAGCACGAGTGAATTTACCCTGCTTCTCTGCACTACGATTGACCTGTGCTGCTCTGGGTCAAACACTAACAGTCTGAGGTCTACATTACTCTGCTTCCTGCTGGACAGACACTTTCTGAGAGTGTACTCCCACAATATGTTCTGTTTGGGAGAGAAATAGAGTTTTCTAATACTGTAATGACTTTGGGAGGGGGATAACCTAATGTTTTCTAATACTGTGATAATTTTCAGTTTCACCAGAAAGGACCTGAATGCTTTGGTCTAAGAGACCAACTAACTACTCAGAGCAACACTGTTATCCTCAGTGCTGGCATGTTTTGCTCCACCACTGATCGCACATCTTTTTACCTGGTTCAATGGTTATCACCATGCCTGGCTGGAGCGGGAGCGATCGAGATATATCTGGGGTATCATGAACATCCATGCCCAAGTAATGGCCCACATGATGCGGGCAGTACTTTCGAACAGCCTAGCAGAAGACAAAACAAGTGTCATGGAGGCAGTTAAACACAGCCCCATCTCTTGTTCCAATACACAAGCTAGGGAGAAGAGACAGAACAGTTATGTGTGCTTAACTAGCAATCTTACTGCCATGACTAGGTCATCAAGGGCTGTCTTCCATTTACCAGAACTGGACAGCCATCAAAACCCACGTGTACCAGGTGCCTACTATGAGCATGTTGCAGGTTGCCTTTCCCCCTTACTGAAGAATCCAAGCCCTTCACTACCTCAGCATGTCAGGAAAGACTTTAGTTATCAGCTCACTGAGCTTTGCTTCCCCAACCCTTTCCACCCCTTAAACATCCAAGCCCTGTGTTGCTCCCATCAGCAGACCCTGACAACCAACAGCAGCCGATACAGCTGATACATGATGTGGCAAAAAGGTCGCCTATGCATGGCAGAGCGAATGCTGTGCTGATTTCACTCAGCAGCTACAGCAGGACTTTAATCCACCTCTACAGGGCACTGACACCACCTCCCCCTGCATCATCTTAATCCCCCTCCCTCCAGGGTGGAGTTTCTTGACAGCTGGAATCAAAGAGCTAACTCCTCCTGTGCCTCATGCTCCTCACATTCAGTGGGACTGAGCTGCAGACGCTGGTCTCATCTGGCTGTGCTGCCGCCTGCTGAGAGAGACCATCACGATAGCCTCCGTTTGCAGGAGAGAACACATGCTGTTACTGCAAATCTGGCAGAGATCCATGCTGCTGCCAAAGGGGTAGTTCTGTCACCTGGTTCCACCATCTTTCTTGTATTGACACTAGCAGTCACGCAGGTTTGCAGCGAGTGGAACCAAATAAACTTCTCAAACTGCAAACCAGTCCTGTTTTTGTTTGCAGGTTCAGCTCTACAGCAGACCAGTTCCCCAGTCTGTTCACCAGGTAGTTCTGTGAATCCCAATGCTGACACAAAATGGTGCAGAAGAGGCAGCAGGTGGAACAACTGAGAATGGGCTGCATCTTTTGGTGGCACTGCAGATTTATGCTATGTTCAACAGATTGCAAAAATATGACTAATTGCTTGCAGCCAGCCCTGGGCACAGAATTTTGTGTTAGTGCCAACAGGTCCCTTCAGACTGTACTCTAAAGCTGCACCTACACTAACAAGTAGTGCAGAACAATGGGAATGAATCCACAGAAAGAAACAGGAAGTGTTGAAGAACAAATTTTTACACTGTGTGCATATAAGGCTGGGGGGCTACTTGAGACTAAATTGTGCGCTGAATGGTTGAAACACACCTTCAAGTTTAGCCTTGTCTGCGAGAAATCCAATCCTGTGCTGAGACCACCCCGCAACACGAATGAAAGCATAGTGAGTGGGGACAATTAGATGATTAATCTCAAAAGCACATTCCTGGGCCAAACTGAAGCCACTAACATAACCCAAGGAGAAAACAGTCAGGCCTAGTGGGGAAGAAGCTGGAGTAAAAAAAACTTGGAGTAAAAAAAACTTGGAGTACCTTGAAGAAGTGGCTGTCAGTGATGCTGCTCTTTAGAACCCCCAACTCTTTCAGTTTCTGTCCAATAAGGCTCAGCATGAGGCTGTAGATATTTTCTAGGCTCACACCTGGGGAGCAGAGGCTCAGGCAGGACTTCTGAATATCCAGGACAGCCTGGTACAGTTCTGCTTGGGGTTTGGTGAACCTGAAAACCATTGAGAAAAGGAACAAATGACAGTTCTCACAATGAAACCTCCAACCAGAACCTGTTTTGGGACAGATTCAGTTCAGTGCTGGAGAAGGGAAAGTCAGAAAGTCAGAACTGAAAGCAACTGGCTCCATATATGAAATTTCAGACAAAGCATCACTCCAACATGTCCTTCCATACACTGGGTCAGGGCAGAGCTTCTCAGCTGACAACCTAACCCCAAAGCAAAGCAAGGCAAAGGTACTACAGGAAAAAGAATGCACTTGAGTCAAAACATATAGGAATTAAACACAGAACCACCGAGACAACACACCAACAAATTCACAACTGACAGAGCTATGTACAGGCCAACTAAACTCCTGTTCTTTTACATACAACCACAGTCAGCCACAGCTGAAGGCACAAAAGCCCTCTCTGCACTTTAAGCATGTTGTAATAGGTGAAAATAGCAGTAATCACACATTTTCATGCAGTAATTAATGAGACAGTGGGAATTCAGCTTCTCATGCTGAAAGATTAGTTTATATAATTTGATTACTCTGAAGAACCACAGAATAAGACATGTTAAAAATACTCACACAGATATTAAACACACATACACTCATTCCATCAATTATTTAAGAGCTTCTCAAAGTTCTTCAAAATCGCATTATTGCAGCATACCTTCCGTTGACGGGCCAGGTACGCGTGATGTCACTTACGTAGCAGGAAGACTCACATCCACCATCCAGTAAAACCAGTTCACCATCCTGGAGAATAACAGGAAAAAATGCCCTGTGGGTCAGTCCAGCTATTAACTGAATTGATTTCTCTGTCTGAGAGCAAGAAAGAAGATTATGTATTTATTTTTGCAAAGCAGCTGCAGAAATGTGAATTCCTTCTGCAGAGCAACAGCCAGGTGCTTATAAATAAGCTATTCCAGTCGGATTGTTTCTCTGCAAGATAGTCTCTGACCATTATGCTTATAGACATCTTCCTTCCACTATTTTGCACTCCGAGAGAGCAGTCCCATTTACACCTGCATCGCCTATGCCAGCAAATTACACCACTGATTTCTCTCACCAGTAGTTCTCTGCTAGTGACTGAGACAGAAGGGTTTTGCAACAAAAAACACAGATTTCTGAGCTACCCACATGATCAGCAATGGCTAGAGATTTAGCCTTGTCACAAGGTAGGAAGAACCAGCAAAATCACTTCCCTGACAGTGTATCACTACTGTAAATGCACTATTGAATAGCTTGTACCATCCTCTCTGTTCGCTTCTGGGACTGCCCTGACCGCTCTAAGATATACTTCTGAATCTATCTGGTAATGAAGAAAAAACTTAGATGATGTGAACCTCCAGTTCACTTCAGCAAAACTGTTCCATGTCTATCAAATCACTGACTGCACATCTTCCAAAAAGCCATGCAAAAAAGACAAAGGGCCAGGAACAAAACCATTGCTTTGCTTTCCCTCCTTGAAGGGTCTAACTACAAATAGAGCAGTGAGATCTGTAAAAAGTTTGGATTAAATTCACTATGGATTTATGCTACTTGCAATCCAAGGCCTTTTATAGAGATTCACTCCACAGATCTGTGATTGTGCCAGCAGCCATGGTGTGGAATGACAAGGCAGTGTTTAACCCGGCAGGCAGCTGAGCAGCACGCAGCCATTTGCTCACTCACTCTATCCAGTGGGATGGGGGAAAGAACCGGGAAAAATAGGTAAACCTTGTGTATTGAGATAAGGACAGTTTAATAGGGCAGAAAATGAAGGGAAAATACTAATACTAATAGTATAATATAGAAAAAAAGCAATGCACAATGCAATTGCCCACTACCTGCCAGTCGATGCCCAGCCTGTCCCCAAGCAGTGGCCCCCTTGGCCAGTTTCCCCCCTAGTTTACCTATTGAGAATGACATCATATGATATGGAACATCCCTTTGGCCACCTGGGTCCACCTGTCCTAGTCATGTCCACTCTCATCTTCTTCTGCACTCCCAGCTCACTTGCTGGTGGAGTGGTGAGAAACCGAAAAGGCCTTGACTCTGTGTAAGCACCGCTCAGCAAAAACTAAAACATCCCTGTGTTCTCAACATTATTCTCATCCCAAACCCAAAACACAGCATATCAGCTACTGGGAAGAAAATTAATTCCATCCTAGGCAAAACCAGGAGACAAGGAATAATTCTAGCATGTTAAGGTAAAATATAAGCAGTAGAATTTCACTGCTAGCACTACTTCCAGTGATAGCTACTATCCATTGTGTACAGTTATGTGCCACAAACACACAGTAGATAAACTAGCAGTGAGCAGATATCACTATCCTATTGAACAGACAGGCCACTAAACATCCATTTAAATTGCATTTTTAACTTTTTCAGAATACCTGGTTCAATTCTTTAAGTAAAATATGACATTATAGCACCTGCCCTCTTCTAAGCAATTAAACAAACTAAGTAACAGTTTATCAGCTAAGGGAATTCAGCCTGTGATTTCATTGTCCAGTAAGTGCATCTTGTCCTCTTTCTTTAAAGCTGAGCTTACTAAGTGGTGGACTGAATGACGTCCACATGAGGCCACACGCAGCCTTCAGATACCTTCCAAATTAGACACTTTGTTAGGCTATCTGGCAACAAGATCTGTAGGAAGTAGCACACAAAGGAAAAAGAAGAGTCAAGTTTACGGGTTTAACCTCCTACTTAACAATTTTGAAAAAAAACAAGTGACGATCATTTAGCTGAACAACATTAACACAAGCAACTGGAGTTATATGAGCACGCCTGACCTTGGATGACAGGACAACAAAGGAGGCTTCTTCCTGCCAAAAGCAGCCTGTCATATCTTTTGTATGTCTGTCTCTGCTGATCATTTCAAGGTCTGCTAGCATGCCAGCTTCAAGAAAAGACAATGCTGGTGGGAAAATTTCATCCTGCATTAAGGCAGAGGAAAAATATGCTCCTCTGAAAAGTGAATTTTGACAACAGCAGTAAGGGAATACTGCTCCTGAAAATACTCATCTGAATCTAAAGGTGTATTGTCAGGTAAGCTGGAATGGGTTCACCTCAATAATGTGACTCTTCAGAATAAGACAAGACATGACCCATCAATTTACCTACAGCCATGTAATCCACCTCTCAGCATTTAACGCTGATCCTTTCCCTCCTTGTTCCCCTCACCAGCTCTGCATGGAGTCTGAAATGCTTTTTCAGCTTTGCCAGAGCAAGAATGCACTCTTGCACCTTATGCTAGATTGGATATTAGGAAAAATTTCTTCATGGAAAGGGCTGTCAGGCACTGGGACAGGCCACCCAGGGAAGTGGTGGAATCACCATCGCTGGAGGTGTTTAAAATATGCATAGATGAGGTTCTTAGGGATGTGGTTTAGTGCCGAAGTTACATTAATGGTTGGACTCAAAGATCTTGAAGTTCTTTCCCAACCAAACTGATTCTATAATCCTATGTTGCAGGGCAAGGCCAAGCAATGCAAGTGACAGCAGAAGATCTCCAAAGTGCCTTGGCTCTGCCTGCTGCAGTGGTCCCTCTCTTTCGTGAGGTGAGGAACCCATCCAGCACCACATGCTGCTGTGGTGTAGACGTGCTCACTAAATGAAGTTATCTGCAAACTTGTTTGGTAGTACCTCCACTGTTCAGAAAATACTGCAGAAAGCGCAAAGAGTGAAGTTAATCTTTCACTGACAGTAAAACTAACCAGGGCAGGATTGCTTTCCTCTGCTCACTTGAAACATGTATTTGTTTTGATCTGTTCAGTCAAAATGAAGAGCAGCAAGGGCACACATATGGCAACAGCGTGTCACAGCACTGCACTGTAAATCACTGGACAGCATATGGTTTACCTTGATGAGCTGATTGTTCTTCACATAGTGCAAAGTGTTTGACCTGTTGCCACCAGCAACAACAGGGGGGTAGGCCAAGATGTCAGCACCACGGGCCCGACACTCGAATTCAAACTGAAATACCAATTCAGAGAAGAGCAGACCGTTAGTGCTGATTCAGGTGATTAACTATCCTGGGGCTATTATAATTAATGTCCTACAATTGTTTTCTTAATTTGTACAACACAAAGTGAAACTGGAAAGTGAGTTCACTAAATGAAAGCAGCCTTGAAGGTTTTCCAGGAAGACCGGAGGAAAAAAATACAGAACTATCCAAAGAGTGTTTTACGCCTGCCTCTGGTCTCATTAAATCTCTTTTTAGTACAAGCTGTTCAATACTGTATCAAACATTCATTATGTTGTCATAAACCTAGGTGAGGATTTGTTGTTACATAAAGTAATGCTCTCAGTTGCCATAAAACAATTTTCAAAGATCCTAAATGTCAGCATGGTAACAGTTGTGTTTTGCTGTTGTATTTTAAAATTACAATTTACCAGCATATTTACAGTAGTATCTGTATCTGAAAATTCATGACTCTGTTGAATTGAGGTTTGAAAGCATGCACTACCTTGATATGCAAACGGTAAAACCAAAAATGCTCTGTAAGCCTCAAGATTTTTTTTTACCTTTCTAGAGTGATGAAGCTGATAAAAGCATGGAAATTAAAAAACTTGCATCTATAAAACCCTCTAAATCTTCAATACATTAATAACATGTCTTCTCTATAATTACCAAAATCACGTGGGACAGAACGCTCCAGTATGCCTACATGTAGTAAAGCAGGTTTCTAATCCTGATCTGGAGTGAAAAATTGATCTGTAAAATACACTTTAATTAAAATAATTTTCTTTACAAGTCAGTACTGCTGCTCAGTGCCATGTCAGCACAGGCCCATCTATGTTACAACAGAGGGTCAAATCCTGCTCATGTTTCTCAAACAGGCATCTCACTGCAAGTCTTTACAAAATTCCTTCCCAAATGCACAGGCCAATTAGTCCTTATTTTGTAATTGAGAGCTGTCTACATTGCTTCAAGACAGCTGTGGTAACCTGATGTAGTAACAGGCTAGAGTCAAGAGAAGCAGGCTTCACAAACAGGTGTTGTAACTACTTAAATCATATATGATACAACTGTATTACTGAATAAGATAATAACTGTATCTCTGATTGTTTAGCAGGTTTTGGTTTTAAATACAACAGAAAAAAGACATCAATAGCAGATAAACTTTGACAACCACTACATTCTTCAGTAAGGGTACAGGAAGTCCAGTTGAAGAATTGCTCACAATGAGTTTTCTGTACATCCTAGGAACCACACAAATTGGGTGAAGGAGAAAGGTTCTGCAGTGGGAGGCACATTATAGAGAGATCTGATATTTCTAGTTTCCTGGAAGGATAACCAACATTCAGCCTTTCTATCTTGCCTCCAACCACAAAGTACTCACCTTTGCATACAGAAAGGCTTCATCTACTGGGGATTTGCTGGCGAACATTGTTTCTATGAAAGCCTGTGAAAAAGAAGGGCCTTTCAGTTAGCAAAGGAGCCTGAACTTGAGTGAAGTTCTTTTGTTTTTTATTTGGTTTTTGTTGTTAGTTTTGCTGTTGGTTTGCTTTTGTTTGTTTGGTTTTTAGCTGCTGTCTTTTGAGGAAAGCCTAAAATCAGCTGGCCCAGAACACAGGAACTAGAGGCAACTGAAAATCCAGAGTACTGTCAAGATTAGAACTGATTAAGCCATGTTACCTGTGAAATTACATTTAGCGGCTGATTGACTCTAGTTTTTGAAAAATAATTAGATGCTTGAAGCTGATCCCATGGGTTGGAATTTTACGAGTTGTCACAACCACAGATTCCCTCACATATAATAAGGGTGCTTTATGCAGTTTTTCCTTCAGAGGAGAACAAACTGTGCCTCTCTTTTCTATTTGGCTATTTTAATAATATTTACAAAAACATGACTGCATTTGAGGTATCTGTCAGATTTGTTTAAATTGGCCAATGAGTTCAAAAGGTATTTGAGGGAGAAGGGGGAATACAGAGACATACACTGGCAAAGCATTCACAAAAGTCCCATTTCTTCAAAATCAACAGAATAAATGGGAAAGAAAACAGTGTGGGGAAGGAGCAAGGAGGCTGGGAAGAGAGCAAAGAGGCTGCCCGTATTCCCGAATAGACATTGCTTTTAAACACGGTCTAACAGCTGCTGGTTTGTCTTCACTGGAGCTACACTGAGAGAAGCTGGTAGACCAAGAAGCCTTCCTGTTTCTCATTCTCATGTAGAGGAAGCTGAGCCCAGCCCATGGTTGAGGCACAACCGTTTAGTAATGGATTAGACCGAAGCTGCCCTTCCAGCCCACGTCACTCCATCCACAACTCCCTCCCCTTTCTGCTCTAAAGGAATGCAGCAGTTCATTTGGAGAACACATGACCCCATACCTCTGCTGTCAGCCGTCCAGCGATCTTCATCCTTTCAATCTCCGCAGGAGATTTGATCAGACGAAGGTTTTGCACTAGATGTCGGATGCCCTGGATGTGGGTTTTGTGCCGAGCTTTTATCTCGGTCAGGGGCTGCATGTAGTCGGCGTGAAGCTCTGTGTGCACTGGTTTCGTGAAGTCATACCAAACAATGTTTGACTCACCTGGAATACAAAACAAAAGCTGACACAGATTAAAATAAATGTAGAAATGTTCTCCCCAGACTGAACAAACTCATTCCTGCTAAACTAGACTTGTTGCTATATTTGAGAAATTGATTTCCTCTGAATCTGCATTTACAGACCATATGGCACTTTCACTGTCACAGTATACTAGCTTGGGGAAGAGTGGCTCGAAAGCCACCTGGCAGAAAAGAACCTGGGGGTGTTGGTCAACAGCTGGCTGAACACGAGTGTGCCCAGGTGGCCAAACAGGCCAAGAGTATCCTGGTGGGTATCAGAAACAGTGTGGCCAGCAGATTATCCCTCTGTATCTGGCAATGGTGAGGCCGCACCTTGAATGCTGGGTTCAGTTTTGGGCCCCACACTAGAAGTAGCACTGGAGAGAGTTCAGAGAAGGGCAACGAAGCTGGTGAAGGGTCTGGAGAACAAGTCCTATGAGGAGCAACTGAGGGAGCTGGGGCTGTTTAGCCTGGAGAAAAGGAGGCTGAGGGGAGACCTTATTGCTGTCTACAACTACCTGAAAGGAGGTTGTAGCATGGAGGGTGTTGGTCTCTTTTCCCCAAGTAGCATGGATAGGATGAGAGGAAACGGCCTCAAGTTGTGCCAGGGGAGGTTCAGATTGGTTATTAGGAAAAATTTCTTCCCAGAAAGGGTTGTCAGGCATTGGAACAGGCTGCCCAGGGAAGTGGTGGAGCCACCATCCCTGGAGATGTTTAAAAGATGTGCAGATGAGGTTCTTAGGGACATGGTTTAGAGGTGGACTTGACAATGCCAGGTTATCAGTTGGATGCAATGATCCTGAGGATCTCTTCCAACCATAATGATTCTATGATTCAAGATTATCAATGCAAAGCATGAAGATTTGACAAATCGCACTCCTAAGCAAATATTGTTTTTTATGATCATCACTGAATATATGTATCTTGAACAGATCAGAGTTTCCATATCAAAGTTGCACTTGTGTAAGCTAAGTATCCATTGCACTGCAGTGGTCCATGTTCTGAACTGTACTCCCACTTAGCCTGTTTCCCCTGATGCTGGAAAGCAATTTACCTTTTACCCATCACATGGAATCAGGGTCCTTATCAACTATGCTTCTGAATATCTTTGAGGAACAACTGCTTATCTCAGCCATTCAGAGAAGATGAACTAACTGAGAACAAACATATTTACCTATGTGGAAATTTTTTTGGAACATGAGAGTTAGCACCCACATTCTGCCCACTGGAACATTTTAAAAGGGAATGAGTAGAAAAGCTATGCTAAACCACAGCTAATGTCCACCTAGGCCCTTCTTCTTTGGTGACAGCAGCCATAAGTAGATGCTTACAAAAAGTCTCTAAGAAACCGGGCATTTATGAAAGAGTCTTTTCCTTAGCACATCCTCCCCACTGCTGGTTTCTCCATTTCAAGGCTGTATCTTCGTTAACTGCTTTTCACGGACCTCTCCCCCACAGAACTAAAACCTTTTGCATCCATTTATACTTTTGACATTCCAAACCTTCCATGAATGATCTACAACTTAAAACTTAAAAAGTGTCAAAACCTGCCATCTGATCATTTCAGTGTTCCCTTTGTAAATTATGAAAGACAGCAAGTAATCATTCCTACTCATCCTCTCTGTGCTTTACATAACCTTACACATATTTGATACCTTACCTTCTGGTTTTGCTTTTTTAAACTGAGAAGGTTTGTTCAGCAAGTATCTCACACACACTCCATACTTTTAATCACCCTTGTAGCCCTTTCTGTGACTTTTCTATTTTGGGTAATTCCTTTTTTGAAACAAGAGAACTAGAATCCGAGATGGTATGTAAGACTTCAGCATAAACTCTATTTATCTGTGTAATGCCTCAAGCACTTACCCTTTTTATACTGTCATAAACCTCCAGTTTCATTTTATAACACATTTAAGTTCACTCTGGGTTATAAGTATTGAGGGTACATGGTGATGTTAGACGCAGAAATACATGTCTAAAGGACAGCCTGTCTATTTCAAGAATAAGTCAACATCTATCTAAAAAAGGTGAGTGGACTAACAACCTCCCTGTGTGGATCATTTTCCAAGTCTATTATGAGTAAAATACCATTAAGTTTCCCACACTTAATCTGGTTCTGGCTCTGTCAGCAAAAATATATGACTGAAACAGTAACATGGTTTGCGATGCTCTCTTGCTTATCCTGTTCCTTATGTTTCACAGACGTGCATGTTGGCATTCACATGGTGTACAAGAAATTCAGAGGGGAAGAAAAACTATTATTTCCAAAACTAGATTTCCATTGGTGACCCTCAAGAAGCTAACAAGAACTTCCAACTGCCTTTGTCACACTGTTGTATCTCCTGCACCTCCCCAAATTCATGATAGTCTTGAACTGGTGTCACAAACCACACCATTCAGACCCTGCAAAACACATCTCATCTCATCTCATCTCATCTCATCTCATCTCCATTCCCCCTCCACTTTTTGTTACCTTTCAGCTTGGCCACCAAGTGCCTGAACTCCTCGATGGTGTAAGCTTCATCTACTCCTGTGAGAGCAATTGCCCCATCTGTGCCTGATCGGGGCCCATCCCACAGCTCTCGGCTTGCATCTCTGCGAGGCACAAAAAGGATGGATTTGTGGGAGGGCAGCGCTTTGCCAGGAATGCTCTGCAACACAAGGATGCTGTCAGGCTCCTGGAAGCCACAGAGGTAGAGGAAGTTCGTGTCCTGGTGGAAAACATAGGGGATGTCATTGCTCATGTAGTACGTGGGGTTGGACAGCAGAATCACTGTGTGGTCCGAACCGCCCCAGCCATGGGCTTCCTTCTGGATCAAGGCCATCAGTTTGTGTCGACGAAGAGCATATTCCACCTGTGACAATCCTGGGGTTACCTCTCCTGCGAATACAAACCAAATCAGATGGAAAAATTCAAGGCACTCGTGATATTTTACTAGTCACATGCTAGATTCCTGCCTACCCCCTGATGCCTTTTACATTCATGGCTTCAGTGTGGTCCCTCATTGGCCTTCCCATTGCTCTCTCACGCATCTCTTGAAGTTCCACCCCTACAGCACATCCTCACTCGATCTGCTCCTCCATCACACAAAGACAGAAATCTATTTTAACAAATTGGATTTGCTGTTATGTATTTCTGTCCAAAAGGAGAAAGCACAAAATCCGGCAGATACAGACAAACATCCAAACCAGATGGGTGTTTTCAGAAAAACATGTAAAAAAAAAAAAGGAAAGGGGCAAAGCAAACAGAACTTTGACTGCTGAAAACTGATGGGTTTTACAGCGTCTGGACATTGAACAGAAGATTATCTCCTGGGCTGGGCATTCATTTCCTCAGATAGAGCTAGAATGTCTATTCAAATACACACTAAGTCAACTCATAAAGCAACTAGTTCTAAACCATAAGGGGGTGGACTGAGCATTACAGATACCGGGAGATCAGGCAGAAACACAGAGGTTGCAGAGTTTAACCGGTCACAAGATCCCAGCAGAAAGAAATCACAAACCGCAGGCTGGTAGCAGACTCTGGTTAAGAGAAGGAATCTTCGCAAAGGCAGATGTAGCTTTTCTCAATAATTAATAATTTGGATTTTTCCAAAGTTAAATACTATATTCCTAATGACTCTAAATAAACCGTCTCTTAGATTGAAGTATGCTTTAGACTGCTCCAGTCACGAAGGATACGAAGTACAGTGATCAAGACACTCATCAAAACCAGACTGAAGTTGAAAGAACAACGAACACCTGCTTAAGTACGTATTTTTTAAAATGTGAGACACTTTAACTATTATTTAAATCAATACATAACCCTTAATCAGTACTTTTGCTAACATCCTATTTTAACATAGATTGAATTTTTATACTGTTAACTTTCTACTTTCATAATATTTTCTTCCTCTTCAACATATTACACACTGACAACTGTAGAATAAAATCTGAAGTTTGACTTGTACTGTAAGTGGACTCCTGCACGGGTGGGGTGGGAGGGGGAAGTTCCATTCAGAATGTTTTTGCTTGAGAAAAGAGAGTTCAGAAAATCACGTATGTTGTACATTTGTATTTGCATTAAACTTTACAGCTTTTCAACACCATGCATCCCCAACACCTATTTGGTGTAAAAGTCTTTTTTTTTTTAAGAAAAAAAATAAAAATAAAACCATCAAATTTGTTTTACTCTGGAGGTCTAGAAAAGAGAACACAGAACCTGTTTTCATGCAATCTGACCTCACATTTCTGCAATATAATACTGCAAATTTCCTATGGTCTGTTGCATTCCAGTCAGCTTTCTAACTATCACAAACAGTCCGGTGAAGTTTAGAAGCTGCAGTAGGGTGGAACACGGGAATCCCATTTGTCTTCTGACCGCAAGGCCTGGAAATTCTCCTTGCCTTAAAGGCATTTACTTTTTAAAACAATAATTGCAATAAAACAATGCTGTATTATTCTAAGGAAAACATCACTCCTTTATTAAATGGAAAATTACTACAGGCAGCTAGAATTAATCTGCAGTGTTTCAGCTTTGAGTACTTTTAAAGTGTCAGCCTCATTTACCGTGAGCTGTTAAACAGTGCCCTGAGAAACCTGATGTAATATTGAAGTTAGCTCAGCTTTCAGCAGAGCGCGGACCTGCTAACTCTGTGAGGTTCCTTCTGACCTGAATTTTCTACAGTTAAATATGTAAGTGCATAGTTATATATTCATCTGTTCTCTGTATAGCTGTCTATGGGAAAATAACAATCAGAATGTCTTCCTGGACATATTCTTGAATATGTTTTTACTTCCAATTTTTTTTTTTTAGATTTAACTACAGTTGTCTCATACCTACATGTTCGTTTTCATTAAACTCATAAAACTGCACAACCTCAGCTTCTCTTTCGTGACTATCATCTTACTTTATAGCCACAAGTTTCTTTTTCTTCTTTCCCTCACAGCTTGAAAACTCTTCTTAAAGGGGCATGTTCTTTAGACAAGTGGTGTTCATCTAGCAGTAAGTCTCTCCACAGTCTCCTTTTCTGAATGACACCTTTGTGACCAACAAGACACTAGATACGAGGCATTCTGGCAGTTCAGCTTGCACAAAGGTCTCCCCACTAATATAAATCATATCTATTTGCAGGACAACGAACTCAGTAAATGCCACTGCCATGAAAGGTCTGAAGTACCAAAGTCAGTGACACCAAACACTCCACAAGGTAAAAAAGAGAACACCTGAAGCCTATTTTTGGTCTCAGTATCATCTCAAACAAGGAAATTAACAACTAAATATAATTACTGCCTGATGAAGGTAATCATAAATGGCTGAAATCAGACACCTGTACGATTCAGCAAATCTATTGTCTTATATACTCTGTCTTAGACATCACAGCAAAATAGAGACAAGAAAGAAACCCAATGATTGGCTCACACAGGGCTGAATCTAACCTGGTTTGAGAAGGTGTGGGTGTGTGAAGGGGCTGGGCTGGCCCAAGTATCGGTTTGGAATCTTCTTCTGCTGGGCAGGCTGGAGGGAAAATCTTCGGAGACCGCATGACTCACAAACTAGAGGGGAAAAAAACCACCATGTCAAGGTAAAAGAGCTTTCCAGTTAGCAAACTGCAGACTTATACTCCAGTCATCTGACTCTTAGCAGAATTCATTTACCTCATAGGACATAAATATCCCTACTTTTCAAGTTGTTGTGTACCATAGTAGTTTATAAAATAATGTACACACAAGTCAAGTACTTATGATCAAATATTCATAAAACAGATTGAAAAAATTAACATATGCTAAACCTGACAATTCAGCAAGAAAACCCAGAAATCTATGTTGATTTGCACCTGTAGGCACTTGGCTGTTCTCCCTCCCTTGCTTCCCTCAAACACTACAGGGCTTGAAGAACACCACCTATATAACATCTTTCGTTGACTACGTCTTCAAAAATACCACTCATATGGAACAATTACACAGTTTTTAAGGCCCTTCCAGTTCTTTTTTTACCAACAATTCCACAAAGAATACATCAAATTCTACAGGTTTATACCATGATGTGATTTTTTTTGTATGAAAGATAATTCAAGAGTTCCTGTTTATGTCTCTAACTTGACAGTAGCATTAGCCAAATTGAAAACAGTTCATCAGAAGCACATAGTTATGTATCTCTCCTCCAAATCCACACACAGCCAAAATAGACAAGTTTTAAAGAGAATCGCAAGTGTGCATTTGGGAGCTGGGGGTGTGCACAAGACAAAAGCTAAAATTCCACACAAATATTACCTATTTTGGAATTCTCAGTCACAGATTGCAGCTTGTGCCTAGATATAAATCATCACACACATGGAAGGAGATGGTAACCAGCTTCCTAACACCTACCAGCTGATGTTTTGGAAAGTGGTTCCCTTTTATGTCACTTACCATGTGCCTACTATAAAATCAGCCCATGCTGCCAGAGCATGGCACTGGATTCCTGGAATAAATGATAATCAACTCTTCACTAGCATAAGCAAGCAAAACAGCTGCCTGCCTTTCAGGGAGCTGCGACTCAAAAACTTACAGCAGAACATACAGACCATGAGTTTTCTGTGGGAGCCAGTATGATTAGCCATTATTTGAAGATTAGTGATGCATGACAACTGACAGTCATAACATAAAGCACCCACTATGGGGTGATCGACTGGACTAACAGTCCGGAGACCCAGGCAGTGAAACAGAATTGCCAATTTTTGTGCAGTTTAAAAAGGTTTTTCACTGTTCTTCTCTGTCTACACAGAAGACAAACAGGACACCTTGCAAAGAGACAGGAGAACACAAGAAGCATTAAATAAATTAATATTTTGAAGGCAGCAAGGAACTTTCCACATCGTTGCTTTATTTTTCAAGCAATGAGCCGTTCTGCCGTCCGATTTCACCGTGACCGGGGCTACGACTCCGCTGCCGGGGAGAGCTGCGATCCCGCGCCCCTCGCACCCACCGCGGAACGGACGCCCTAAGATCCGCCGTGGACGAAGGGCGGGCTCTGAGCAGGGATAACGCCTGTCAGGCTGTCAGTTACCGCAGCCCCGGGCGCGGGGCTGCAGAGGGGCGGGCAGGGCCTGGCGGCACCGCGCCGGGCTGCACCGCTGAGGTGCAGTGAGGCGAGTGGGGGCGGGAGGAGTCGCTGACCTGAGAAGCCGCGCCAGCCCCTGGACAACGCCAGCAGCCTCCGGGCCGGCAGGCGCGACATGTCGCCGGGACGCGGTTACCACGGGGCCCAGCCCGCGCTTGGCGGGGCCTTCCCGCAGCGCGGCGCCGCGCGCTGACACCATCAACGAGCGCGGGCGCCCCGTCCCTCCCGCCCCGCCCCGCCGCCAATGAGCGGCGCCACAAGGGCTTAGGCGCCCGCGGAGGCCGCCTGTCTCGCCCGGAGGAGAGGCGCGAGGTGGGACTCGGGCTACAGCGAAACTCTGGCAGCAGGGGGACGTGGGCGACAACGCCAAGCGAGGAGGGGGACAAACCCCACACCTGGCAAAACTCGGCCGCCAACTTCGCTTCTAGAACTTTCCCGCCGCTGCGCGGCGGCGGGGCGGGGCTAGGCCTGTGGGTGGGCGGGGCCAGGCAGGAGGGGCGGGGCCCAGCAGGAGGGGCGGGGCGGGCTGGAAGTGTTGGCGGCGCCGCGCGGCGGTTGGGCTGTAACTGCCGTCTCCCCCTTGCTCCGCCATGGACGCGCGCAAGCTGAGCGAGCTGCGGGCCTTCGTCAGGCTGTGCAAGCAGAACCCGGGCCTGCTGCACACCGAGGAGTTGGCCTTCCTCCGCGAGTGGGTGGAGAGGTCGGTCACGGGCCGCGCCGCCGTTGATGTGGCCGTGAGGGGGGAGTGGAGGGGGAGGGATGATCCCGCGCGGGACGCGCTGGGGGGGGGGGGGAGGGGGCACGTGTCGGTGCACGGCCCCGCTGCGTGGCTGGGAAGGGGCGGGGTGGGGGGCGCGGGTGTCACCGCTGCGGGTCAAGTCCGGTCCCGGTTCCCGGTGTCTTGGCCGGGGAGCGGCCCCGGTGCGCTGCTGCTTTCGCGCCAGTGCCTTTCTGCCGCGCGGCGCGGTTACAGCTCGAGCCTTAAAAAAGAATATTGTTGTTCTGTTTGTGGTGGGTTTTTTTTTATATATATTTTTATTCCTTTTATTTATTTACTTATTTTAACTCTGGCTATTCCTGTTGCAAAAGCTTCCCCCCCGGCCATCTCTGTGGCTCAGCTTTCCAGGCTAGAAAGCCCCAGAAGTAATACTTAAAACCGAGCTAATTCTCGCATTATGCAGCAGAGTTGGCTAGCCTGTCTTGAAAGGAGATGAGTTTGCTGGGAGGTGAGTGGCGTTCATTTACATCCTGGTACCCAAAAGCATAAAATACCTGGCAGTTTTAACAAGCGGGGTGGTTCCTGGCCAAAGCTTATTTTTTTTTCCTCTTGAAGTTCCACGTATCAAGTAGTTGAAATCTTGTTCCCCTGTGAGGCTCTTCAGATGTGCGTTATTTACACTGCAGATAGTCCCTCTGTGCACGTGTGGCCTGTCTGTAGCAGTTGTTTCTCAATATAAAGGTATCATCGGATTCCACCATGACCGCCCAAACCCACCAGGTTGGAAGGTGTGAGGTCCTTTGCTGTCTGCAGGGAACTCACAGGACCTCTGTATTCAGCTAAGGTTCCTCTGGCTTTCAAAGCTACGACTCTCGCTACTCTAAAGGCCTCTGAGAAGTGAGGAAAGCCCTTGCAGATACACCTTTTATGAAGAGAGAAGTGAAAAGATTCTGTCTAGTGACAAACTGGGATTTGTTTTACAAAATTTTCTTTAAATTTTCCTCTGGAAGTATTTTAATTGTACTTTCTGCTGTATAGATCTTGTAATTAGCTGAAAAACTAGTGGGGCTTTGTGTGCATGTATATGCACGTAGGGGCATTTCACAGTATGTCATATAATGGAAATGGCTAAAATGATTTTTTTATGATGAAGTTTATACTTTTTTATGCATCTGAATATTAGCGTGGTTGTAAAACCACTTCTGTTAACTTCACTTATTTTTGCGGTACTCACAGTAGCTGCACGTATACCTAGGAAAAAAATGCGTGTGCATTTTGTCCTCCTGCAGGTCTGTAGTTGCTTTTGATACTGTGTAGAAGACTTCAGAGTGCCTCACCCTAGGTTACTTCCATTCTTCTGTTGTGTAATTTTGAAGGTGTGAACAGGATATTTTGGGAGGGAGAGGAAAAACACTGACTTCTTTTGGCCAGAGGAAGCATTAGGGGCTGGAAAGGTGATCATCTGATTTCTGACTTTCTCCGTGTTAATGGCTCTAGCTTCCAGATTAATTTTGAGAGATTTTATTTGGTTAATAAAAGGGCGCCTGTATTAGAAGTATAAAAATTAGGTTTTGAACTGTGGCATTTTTTTCATGTAAAATCTTCACTGATATCTTTATCTCAGAAGTTAAAAATGTTTCAAAGTAGAAGCTCCTGTAGCTCTCTAAGGTTCTCTGGTTTTCTTCATGTTTGAGCTGAATATTTAGGTAAGTCGTAGATTTGGATACTTGGAGTGGTAGCCAAATTACTTCTCATGTCAAACAGAAAGTCTGGTGAATTCTTCCCCTCTTCCCTTCCATATCTGTGCTGTTTGCAGCACTATTAAGTGCATTTATAGGGCCTTCTCATTCTTTGGAAATTGCTTGAAACTTAGCATGGCCTGGCTTCAGGTGGGAATAAGGAGTCTGGTATCTCTGGCAGGTTTACTGGTATTAATTTGAAAGATATAGGTGTAGTCACTAAAGTAATGTTGCGAGCGATTGCAGAATAATGATTAAATTATACTGAAATCCGTCATTAAATATTTCAATGAAAATTCTGTTGATTTATTTGATTTTTTTTCCTTAAAGCTGATGATTTTAACTTAGATTATGCTAACTGCTCATAAAACCAGAATGAGATGCTTTATTTCTGACTAGCTGTTAATACTGCATCATGCAGTTATCTTCTAACCTTTTTTCTGTCTAGTTGTATTTAATTTCTATATGGATGCTCTTTGTATAGAAAGCATACACTAGTGTATGGTTATGTTTGGAAAGTGTTTTGACATCCTTCTTAGTCATGTCTGGTTTTTCATAATTGCATTAAAAAACAAATGTTTTGACTTGAAATGTTATGGAATGAGTCATCAAAGGGAACATGTTTTGAAAACCTGTAACTGAGCGAAGAAACAATAGCAGTCCTTGAAAGGAAAGCACAGAATCCCTAATTGATCAACAGGGCGTTTTGCCTTTTTTTTTTGGTCACTGTTTTGCTCAGGTTTTTTGACCTTTTTGAATTTGTGATAATCCAGTTTCTCTCTAAAGATAATGTTGCTGTTAGTGATGAAAGTAGACGCAGAAATACCAGTTGCAGTTCTTTTAGCAAGTCATAAAAGCAGCACTTTTCACTGTGCTGAGTGGAAGCATAGGGTCATTGTTGCAATAGAGTCCCGGCAGCTCTCAAAAGTTGTTAGTGGATTTGCACAACTGTTTTAGCACAAAGGTTTAATTTAAAATCTTTCGTGTGTGTGCATGCCCTATTTATACAGCTCAGTACCTGCCTTTTCCTGCAAGAATTCCTCATATCTGTATATTGTTGAGGTTAAATACATTGCAGACTTTGCACACCCTTGCTGTGTGTTTAATCACTGTAATCAAATACTGGTTTAAGGGGTGATTTTAGAGTAACTTGCCTTCAAATTGTTCTGGGATTGTAACTGTAGATTCAGTAGAGGATAACTTATAGTAAAAACATTTTCAAGGACTAGGAGTGAAACTGTTTAGCTTTGGAAGTTCATTAAATACTGTATTTTGAAATGTGTGTGTATATATTAGTTAAACATTTGTTATAGACTGTTCTAAGCATGGATAGTTTTTGGGGGAGTGCGAAGAGAGGCGACTGACCAAGTTGTTTCAGCCCTGAGATGGTTCAATGTGTGATGTAAAATCAGCTGATCTTGAGACCGATAATTTGGAATTGCTCTAGAATTTGAATCCTGTGGGGTTTTTTTAGGTTGAGCTGCTCTTAAATACAGTATTGGAAGCTGGGAATGTTATTGACCTTTTTGAGTTAGACGGTTTAGAGGGTTCTCAGTCTCTTTCTAGTAAACCAGGTTTTGAAAGAGTCTTACTGTGTTTGTGTGTGTGTTTTTTGTTGTTGTTTTTTAATAAAGGGTTGCCAACAAGCATTAGATGAGTCTTGTGAGCTTTGTGTTAGCCTGGGTTTTAGTTATTAGCACTACTAAAATGCTTCAGAATTTGTAGTTCCATTTGTGCAGGAGAAGTTTCAAGACTCCCTTAGACACTCCCTGCAGTCCTAGAGAGAACTTTTATTTTTACAGACTGATTTTTACAGACTGGTAGAGGATTATATGTCTTATTGTCAGCCTACGAGGGCAAAAATTTAGGAGGAATGGTTACTACATGTACTGTATTTTTTTTGCCTACTTGTAGAATGATGAATAAGACAGTTGTTTAATCCTTGTAGTATAACATAGACTAAGCAATGTCAGCATTCCAGGGACACATCTAGATTTTTGCCGTAGCTTCAGAAGGTGCCTTTTTTTTCAGAAGTCGTGGTATTTTTTTTCTTAACAGTTTATCCTTGTAAACTAGAAGTGGTATAGTGCTGTTTGTTTGACTTTTGCTGCAGGGCCTGGTGCCAGGACCTGTCAATCCTGCCACCTCCTATTCCTTCTTTACCCTCTCTCCTCCAACTCATCCCTGTCCCCATCCTATCCCCCCATCCAGGTTTGTTTTTAGCCAGTTTGGGGCCTGACTGTGAGACGGTGCTGGTGACAGGTGGTAGGAAAGAGGGGAGAATGTGGCTGCAGCAGCTGGACTGGAATGAAGAAGCTGTAGGGTTTCATCCTTCAGATAAAGTTTTATGTTGCACTAATTCCTGAGAGCAGATATCCTGCACCCTGCCAGTTCCTCCTTCCACTTTGCCCACTGCCTTCTCCTTTCCCCTGCATCACATCTAACCACTTTCGTGGGACCCCAGGGAGTTGGTCAAGCGCGTTGGCGTTGACAGAAATGTTTTTAGTTTTGTTTTGTTTTCCCCTTTGGAGAGCCTATGGCCAGAGCAATTTAAAACTATTAGCGAATGAGAGTGGATGGCAGAGGATGGATGGGAATGGTAGTCCTTGTGTCAGCCTGCCATTAGGTATGATCAGATGTTGTATGAAACAGAAATAAGCCAGTGCTTATTTCTGGCTGCTAACCAAAGTTGCTATAATGTAGAAGTTTATTCTATATTAAAAGAGTGCTGTCAATACAGAGGATGCTCCTTAACTTGTAGCTGAAGAAAGGCATGAATATTGCAATACGTAAAAGAAATGGAATAGTTTTCTAGGCAACGATTTTTTGCTTGAATCATAGAATGATTTGGTTTGGAAGAGACCTTCAAGATCAGCCTGCAAGGGGGCAAGGACACCTTCCACTAGACCAGGTTGCTCAAAGCCTTATCCGGCCTTGTCTTGAACACTTGCAGAGATGGGGCATCCACAGCTTCTCTGGGCCGCCTGTTCCAGTACGTCACCACCCTCCTCATGGTGAAGAATTTCTTCCTTCTATCTAATCTAAATCTACCTTCTTTCCATTTAAAACCTTTACCTTGTCCTTTCACCACTTGCCCTTGTAAAAAGTCCCTCTCCAGCTTTCTTGTAGGTCCCCTTTAGGAACCAGAAGGCTGCTGCAAGATCTCCCTGGAGGCTTCTCTTCTTCAGGCTGAACAACCCCAACTCTCTCAGCCTGTCCTCATAGGAGAGGTGCTCCAGCCCCCTGATTGTGACCTTTGGACTTGTTCCAGCATGTTCGTGTCCTTTTTGTGTTGGGGGCCCCAGAGCTGGAAGCAGTACTCCAGGTGGAGCAGAGGGGAGAATCACCTCCCTTGACCTGTTGGCCACATTTCTTTTGATGCACCCCAGGACATGGTTGGCTTTCTGGGCTGTGAGTGCACATTGCCGGCTCATGTTGAGCTTCTTATCAAGCAACATCCCCAAGTCCTTCTCTGTAGGGCTGCTCTCAATCCATTCTCCGCCCAGCCTATATTTGTGCTTGGGATTGCTCTGACTCATGTGCAGGACATTACGCTTCGCCTTGCTAAATTTCATGAGGTTTGCTCAGGCCCACTTCTGAAGCCTGTAAAGGTCCCTCTGGATGACACCGCTTCCCTCCAGCATATCAGTTGTACCACACAGCTTGGTGCTGTCACGTAAGCATTTTAGGCAATTAGGGATCTCTTAAGTTGTTTGATTTCTGTTCCAAAAGCAATTCTATTTTTAGTAATATCTATAATAATAATACTTAGCTTTGACTTAAAACATATGTTTTAAGGAGAAAATCCATTTTAGCCAAGGAGGCAGATTTTCTGTATGAGAAAGGGTGGGAGGGTGATGTGTGATGTGCATGACTACAAGTCCCACTGGAGTTCTAGGTGAAAGAGCCAACAGAGACAGTGTGCGTTATGCTACACTAAGAAAAGCCTGCTGAATGTGTGCTTTCTATTTGCTGGTTTTACAGTGAATTGGATCATCGTGTTATGTGTCACAACAGAATGTGGAGATGATTCGCAGGATTTGAATTGATAAAATACATGCCACTATTTTGATAATCTTACTGTTTTTTCTCTTCTCTATTTTGCCTAAAAGCATGGGAGGCAGAGTACCACCTGCTCCAGCCAATGCCTCCACACAGGAGACAAATAAGGTGAGATACAAAGAATCTGTCATTGAAAACGTAACATTTGGACTCTCTGCAAAAATTACTGAGCAGGAGAGGGGAAAAAACTGGTGTCAGTTTTCACTCAAATAGGGTAGGCAAATATGCCAGGGTGGGTGAATGTGGCAGTGCAGTCTGAAGCCTGCCCATTGGATGACATACATGAATTGTTTCAGATGGCTTCCTAGTTTGTTTCAAGTGTCATCACGCTCCATTTCCCTAATCCTGAATGCCTGATGTTCTGTGCGATGCAAATGCCAAATGAAGTCTTGATTTCTTTTTTATGTCCTCGCTGTTTATATACCTGTTCTGTAGTCATTAGCAGATTAAATTTTAATCTTTGCATGAGAATAAATATTAGTGAATTTGATACGTAATTAATTGAACAATCAGCTTTTTAAGGGAGTATTGTGGAAGAGTTTTTTGTTGGCTTTTGTTTGTTTAAGGGAAATAATGAATTTGGATTGTAGGTATTCATAGCAGGATTTTCCCAAACTTGAAATTATTTTGGAAAAAGTTTTTTTTAATTTTTTTTTAACAAGACAGTGGATGCTCTAATTACTGGCTAGTTAAAACTGTATAGAGCGATTTTGTAGTGATATGTAGTGGGTGTAGTCTGTGACACAGAATATCAAGACAAGCAGCTTATGTCTGTGATAAAGCAGGATGTGCTAAGTTACGGGATTCAGAGGAAATCAGTAACGTAGTTAGAAGTTGAGAGGAAAACATTTGACAGAACAGTCTGTGTATAAGTGACAAAGATCTCTGACCTTGGCAAATGGAAACAATATTTTAATTGTTGACACCAGTTTATTGTTCAGTGCTGAAGGGCCTTAACTTAATAGTATTAGATAGAGAGAATTTTTGATCCAGAGGATGTGTGAGGGAATGGAGGAAGATTAGAAGGTTGGTTAGTATTCATTGCAAAACTGGTTCTGAATTGGTTATTATCTGGATTATTTGGCTTTGATTATTGAATTACACAATTTGAAAGACAGGTTTTACCAAAAGTAGAAGCTCATCAGTCAAAATTTGGCCTCCAAATTATTTGCATGCCTGATAGACTTAACGTGAGAGGAGAAATAAGAAAAACTGTTCAGCTGTAGAGCTGTTCGATGCTTTGAAGATTAATTTTGGATTTTCTGATGCTATTTATTAGAGTGGGACTAGAATATATGTCAGAAATAATGTACCCTTATAAATGTGTTTCTCTTTCAGGGCAAAGCAGAGGAACAGCCAGAGGAGCCAGCTAAATCGCCTGAACCAGAAAGTGAAGAGAGTGACCTCGGTGTGGAAAACAAATGACTTTATCACATTTAATCAGTTTAAACGTGATTCTGGAAATCTTCTCTCTGTTTGTAAATGGAGCTTGATCTTGTGTTGTTTTGTTTTTTTTTTTTTTCCCCAGAAATTGACAACGAGGGGGTGATTGAACCAGACAATGATGACCCTCAAGAAATGGGAGATGAAAATGTGGAGGTAAGCACAATATTTTCAACATCTGTGGCAATAGAAAAGCTATGGAGAGGTTTTGAGTTTAGTCAAGGATAGCAACTGAGGAGGGGATGAGTATTAGCAAGGTAGCCAGCTATTGTAGCCAGCTATTGCTGTGGCTCTTTTTCTTCTAAATAGAAAACTTACTGGCTTAAAACCACAGTCTTTTCTTATTCAAAGTAAGAGTCCATCAAAAAGTTCAATGAGGAAAATAAGTCAGAAAACACAAAAAAACAAAACACCTGTGAAAACTAGATATGTAGAAATATGCCTTTATTCAGTTTCTCTTTTGAGCGTTTTCTAGCTAAAATAATGGTGGCTAATGTCTCCAAGCTGAAAGCAATTTTTTTACTATGATTTTAATGCAAATTAAAAAGATTCTGGAATCAGAAAACTGGAGTTCTCTTCTTTGGCACTGTCTTAGCATGGTAATTCTGGCCTCGACTCTACAGCTTTTGGGCTTTGTGCATGTTTTTAATTTTCTTTATTTCTTTAGGTAACTGAAGAGATGATGGATCAAGCTAATGAGAAGAAGATTGAAGCGATGAATGCTCTAAGTGAAGGTGATAAGTTGCTTTTTGGTACATATTCAAGGGCATTAGGTTTAGTTCTCCTTTTGAAAAAAGAAAGGAAATATCTTGGACCATTTTGAATGCTTTCAGGGAGGATAAAACCCACTCTGTTGGATACCCCAAACTACCTAGAACATGAAAGCTTCTTTAAGTACTGTCTTTCCAATGTAGCTGTAGTTTTGGGCAGGGAGAATGAGATACTGTGGCATCTTAATTACAAATTGATGGTTATAGCACTTCCCTACATATTACGATTAGTGTCTCTAGTGGTTTGTCTTAGCGCAGTAAGAAGCTATGTAGTAAAGAGGTGACTTCCTATTTGATTGCATACAAAGTTAAATGTACAAATTTAACTGGGAAAAGTCTTTCCTCCCCTCCAGCGTTAATTTTGGAGTTTGTACTTCAGTAGCATAGCAAGAGGGAGAAATTTATTTTCCTGTGTTGATAATCTTCAATTTAAGAAGTGCCTAGGGACAGAACACCCTGTAAGGCAGGTTTGGCAATTTAGATGTAATTACATTGCATAATGATTGAAACTTTACTGCTACTCATATTTAGGTGAACTTCAGAAGGCTGTCGACTTGTTCACGGATGCCATCAAGCTGAATCCTTGTTTGGCCATCTTATATGCCAAGAGGGCAAGGTGAGTCACTAAAAGCTAGTGATTTATGTTTCTGCCTGTTCAGTTATTTTACTGAAGAAACCTAAATGTAATGGTAACTTGAGGATTTATGTAAACTTAAACCACATGGGGGAAAGAGAAAAGTACAATTAATGCATTTTCTTCTACATGGGATTAACCAGATTTACTGAAGCAGCCATATAAAGAATCTCGATAATAGAGTAACAGAATTATGTTATGAAATGCATTACAGTAATATGGCTTTTGGTATGTTGAGTTAAAATAATGCTGGATAACAAATGTTTGTAAAATCTGAAGATTATTCTGGCATTGAGAGGGTGATTGAAATCATGTCTTGTTTCGATGCAAAATAAATTGTGGATCATGTAAATTCTCTCGCTGTTGTACCTGCTCAGTGAATTTGTTCACTGGAAAGTAGATTTGTTTTTGTTCAACAGTCTATATTCGAACAGGACATACTATTTCTCAACCCATTCAATATTCACCTTACTGCTAATTACATGTACCAGGCTGCAGATGACACATTTGGAACATTGCCAGATTTGAAGTGTGATAGCCCTAACTTTCATAATGCACAAATATATTTGTCTTCATCCTTCTTGAGGAAGGCTGGTCAAGTATGGGCTGCAGAAGTTCCCACAGATTTTTTTTCCTTGTTTTACACAAAAAAAAACACATTAACAATGGATGATGTGGTAGTTCAGTGGATCTTTTCCATAGCAAGGTATAATTCCAATAAATGTTCTACTTCTGATGACTTCTTTGTGATTAATTAGTGTCCTTTAACTGTTCTATTCTACTATGCCTTAACTGATACATGCCTTGCTATTTTTTCATTTCCATATCAAAGTTTTTGCATGTACCGCCACTTGTGCACCTTAATAAATTATTGTTGTTGCTGTCATAGTAGTATTTTTAAAGCCTCTTATAATGCCATATTGTCTCAGGACTGGGATTAGAAATTAAAAACAAAGGTGTTAGGAAAAGTTTAAAAGTTACTTCAATTTGGTCTATTGTAGAAGAAAGCGAACAATATATTAGGATATGGTAAAACCTGCAGTATAACAGCAGTGCTGAAGTGCTGTGAGTAATCCATCTTGGGTGGACTTGGCTTTTGGTTTGGGGAGTGGGCTGGTGTGATTGGGAGGCTGGGGGGTGTGATTGGGAGGCTGGGGGGTTTTGTGCAGCCAGCAGCCCTGGAATGTCTCTCATTGGCAAGGTGTAGTTTTGAGACAGTTTACTTACACATTGTCCGCCTCTTTGTTTCTAGAAGACAATGTGCCACTTTGTGCTTGCTTTATAACATGCCTTAATGATGAAGTTACTTACAGGCTGATAAATTGTTTTCAAGTAGATTTAAAAGGGCAGAGGTTCTGACTTTGAGTATCTTGAATACCAAATACTTTTTAAATTCAGGATTTTTTTTTTTTTTAGTGTTTCCTACAGAAATTTTTAATTTTAAATGCCTGACCCTCTTAAAGTACTGTCCTACTAGTTAATCTGCTATGCTTGTGCATGGTAAAATGTGCAGTTATTTCACCTAACTGACAAGGGATTAGGGCTACTTTCTGGATTTGAGCTTTTGTTTTGCCTCTTCTAAGTTTTGACTCATCTCCTTTTGTAGTACCTGATTGTTCTAGCCATTCATCCTGTATGATAACTAGTGCTTTCTTTGTCTTACTGTTTTAAAGACCATAGTAATATGGCATGCATAATATTAATGTTGTTTTGTTCAAATTGCTAGTTTCCATTTGCTGTAGATTCCAAACACCATGGAATTGAACAATACGTTGCGTTTCTGTATCCTCTCCTTGTGCACTAAAGTTGTTCTTGCTGGCAAGGTTCTAGTCTGAACAATGAATGCTTTTGTTTCTTGCTAATGGTTCACCTGCAGTGAGGGGGGGGGGGGGTGGAACTAAATTTTGGTGACTTCGTTATCACTATGAAATCTTTTTGCACTCAGCTCCTCAAATGTATTCTCTTACTAGGTTGCCTGTTAGTCATCCAGAATTATTTCCAGCTTAAGTTAGTAGCTTGGTATTTCAATACGTACAATCAATGTTCCCGCAGTGTTTTTGTGAAACTACAGAAGCCAAATGCTGCCATTAGAGACTGTGACAGAGCCATCAAGATTAATCCTGATTCGGCACAGACCTACAAATGGAGGGGGAAAGCACATAGGTAATGAACTGTATCTATACTTGGTATTGACTTACTTGGGGGAAACAGTTTTGTTTATGCATTCTCTCCTTCTCTGTGTCTCTGAACTGTCTGTCTGGTACCTGAGAGCAGTAGGTCTGCGCCAAAAAAATTGTACTGAGTGTATGGCTTCCAGGAAAGAAAGGATGATGGTGATTTATTGATGGCAATTAATAGTAATATTTCTGGTGCTGCCTTTTTTTTTTCAAAATGTATCTTCTTATGGCTTACTGCTGTTCTAAATAACATTTGCTAAAGATTTTAACTTCTAGGACTATGGGTTTTATGTGTTTGGAGGTCTTCTCTTTTCACTTAATTAAGTTTATATTTACTAACCTATAATTCTTAAACATTTTTCTGCTGACCTTATTCCATTAGATCCTAGAGCTCTTTATAAAGTAAACTGCATAGTTATTAAGGGAACTGTTTGTTGCAATTGAAGAGTCGTATTAAGCAAGCAGCATAATTACTTGAAACAGCATTAGGCCAGTGTGCATCCCCGCAAAGTAAAATTAAACTTTTTTTTTAAATGACAATAAATCAACCAAAACCAAATAAGGTGACAGTTCTTAGTCTGTATAAAAATGAAAGCAGTAAATGCTAATAGAACTTTTTTTTTTTAAAAAAAAAAAAAGGCATTTTAAACAATGTTCTGAAAGTAGCTTGTTAGTGTCTACAGTTTTAATAAATGACATGGAAACTAAGAGAAGACTGGAGCATAGTTTGGATTAACACCTTTGCTTGTAAGCAGAAGTGATTTGACCATTTAGGAATACCACCATTTGCTTAGGTTTTTTGATTATCAATGGTTAAGAAGTGGACACAGTAGCTTGTATGATCCCTTCAACTAAGACATGGGGTATTCAGTTAGCTAGGATGTTTGAGTGCTGAGTAAAGAGGGTCTGCTTAAACTTCAGGTAGTAGTGGTGTAGACTTGTACAGAACACTGAATGTGTAGTTTTACACATAATGTGTCTCTAGTGATGTGGAGCATTTTTATTAGTGTGCTTCATGTTTTTAGGTAGGGTTCCTTCTCCCTGTTTAGACCCTTCCTTGTTATAGCAAACAACAAAACTACCCAATTGAGGGGGTTTTTCCCTCATTGTTAAATCAAGCAAATGTTTTTGTGAGGTTATGAAGCAAACAAGTATCCTTTAATGTGTTCAGGTTACAGAAAACACCATGATCATTACGCTTTAGGCTTCTGTAAGTCTGTATAGATGCAGGTAAAAATAATGAATGCCATGTAGTTGTAAATACTTTAAAGAACTATCAGAGTTCAGTTTGCTTTTCCCTCTGAATGTTGGTATCTTCTGAATTCCAGGCTTCTGGGTCACTGGGAGGAGGCCGCTCATGATCTTGCACTTGCTTGTAAACTGGATTATGATGAGGATGCTAGCGCTATGCTGAAGGAGGTGCAGCCGAGAGTAAGTGGGGAGGCGTGATGGAGGTCCCTCCTCTATTTGTTTGAGTGACATTGCTTGCTGCTTTCAGATTCTTCCAATATGCATAGTCTTGTGGGAATGGTTCATGTGTCATCTGACACTTCAGACTGAGTTTATAAATACTTCTGTCTTCAACCACAGCTGTTTACGGCTGTGTGTAAAGGAATTGAGTCTCTGTGTGTTGTGGTTTAAACCCAGCTAGCAATCTAAACCAAGACAGCTGCTCACTTACTCCCACCACTTCCCCAAATAGGGGAGAAAATCAAAAGGAAAGAGAGAAACTCATTGACTGAGATCAAAATAGTTTAATAAAATAACAAAATGATACTAATATACTATTACTAATACATGTAAAATGGAAATAGAGTATAAAATAAAAGATACTTAATGTAATTCCTCACAAACTCCATCCACACTGAGTAGCCAGTCCTGGGAACAGAGCACTCTGGTCCTGAGCAGCCAGTCCCTGGGGAAGAGAGAAGAAGGCACAAAGATCCAGAGCCCACTGCAGAATGGCAAAAGGCTGAACTAAAGGAGCTCCTGAACAGAACTCATTTGCAACAAAGCAGAACAAGAATGGGTCTCCCCAGCCAGAAAACCCAACTCTCATGAAGCATGATGCCAATGGCAAGGGATATTCTCACTGATCAGCCTGGATGTCAGTCATAGTCTGTCCCATCCATGCCCCTCTTCCAAGCTGCCTCACACCTGTAGATATAGAGCACAGAAAGATATTGCCTCTCAGACAACAACTGAAGTAACAGTAAGTTTTTACAATCTCATCATTCCAACTCAAAACCACTGGAAAGTTACTTGAAGAAAAACATTAATTCTGTTGCAAGGTGTTATCTTGTTCTCAAACTAAATCTGAGGAATGGCTGTGCTAGCTACAAAAAAAAGAGTTTCTACCTTCATGAAGAAAATTAACTCCGTTTCAGAGAAACCAGCACACTGGGGTTGGGTGTGTAACTGAACTATGAAATAATACGTTCCTTCATAAAATCTAAACAACCTGAAGCAGTTGAAGTTTGCCAGGCATTTTAGAATCTAGACTAAAAACATTCAAAAGAGCAAGAGAATGCTGATAATGGATGGGTTTTTTTCCCCAAAGATGTTTATGAATTGATCAAAGCTTCATCCTAAATGTGTTTTACAAAGGAAGAACTTTGCTGTGATTTGTGCTTTCATTAGTCTGCCCCATGAGGGCAGCATAATCTGTGTAAGACTGGTTTTCAGCGTTGACCCTGGCATTCTTCTAAGACAGAACTTCAGTGTAACATGTATAAGACCGTTGATAGCAGGCTTTCTTCTTCATCTGTTCTGCATATTCCTTTCAAATGATTGACAGATCACAGACTGCAGCTGTTGTATTAGGTTTACACCACAAAGTTTGGGGGAGGTAGAGACAGCAGGGCTCGCCTCTTCTTAGAAGAGATGTGGGGCTGTCCCTTTGTTAGATGGAGCCAGTTCCAGCTGCCTCCAAACCAGGCTCATTGCTGGTGAAAGCTGAGCTGGTCAGTGACGTTGGTGCTGCTTCTGTGATAACGTATTCAATAAAGGGTTAAAAAAATGCAGCTCAACAGCTGTGAGAGGGAAATAAATGTGACAGAAGCAACCCTGCAGACACAGAGATGAGCAAAGAAAGGACGGGGAGGAGGTGTGCCAGGCGTGTGAGCGAAGGTTCCTCTGCAGCTCATGGAGAAGACCATGGTGAGGCTGGCTGTCCCCCTTGAGCCTGTTCAGGTCCATGGTGGAGCAGATACCCATCCTGCAGCCCATGGAGAATCCACACTGGAGCAGGATCCTGGCAGAAACTGGAGCCCATAGAGAGAAGCCTATGCAGAACCTGTTTTTCTGGCAGAAGCTGCAGCCCACGGGGAACCCATGCTGGAACAGTCTGTTGTTTAAGGACTCTGCCCTGTGGGGAGGACCTGTGTTGGAGCAGTTTGATGGACTGTCCTGTGGGGTAGAATCCCATGGTGGAGCAGGAAAAACACATGGGGAGGAAGGAGTGGCAGAGGCACGGTGTTATAAACTGACCACAGACCCATCCCTCTACGCCGCTTAGAGTGCAGGGAGGAGGTGGAAGAGTGGGGAACAAAGGAGTGAAGTGAAGCTTTAGGAAGAAGGGGGCTAGGGGAAAAATGCTTTTAGTTATGTCTCTGTTTCTCATCATCCTACTGTATTTTTAATTGGCAGTAAATTAATGTTTCCCATGTTGAGTTTGTCCATGATGGTAGTGGATGAGTAATTTTCCTGTCTTTATGTCAAGCCATGAGCTTCTCCACCTTATTTTCTCTCCCTGTCCTGTTGAGGAGGGGGAGTGAGAGGGTGGCTTAGTGAGCATCTGGCAGCCAGCCAAGGTTAACCTGCCACATGTATAAGCATTCCTGTGTCTAACAACTTCAGCGTTCAGTTTTCTTGTCATGTCTTCATAGAAGACACTGTCTCCTACAAAACAATAATGGCAACCATCTTATAACCTATTAGTTGTCTGCGTTGGAGACTGTTGATCTGTAGTAAATGTAATTAGGTCTTAATCTTTCTTGTAAGAAGTATACTTAATGCTTGGCTGAGGGGGAACCTTTTATTTCCCAGTTAATCTGCCCATGCACAGAAACAGCAGAGTATGTCTGTGATACATTGAGTTGTAGTTGGCAACTGCGGACATCTGCATATGTAGCTCAAAGAAAAAAATGTATGATCTTTTCATGGGTGATTTTTTTTTATCTTTAATAAGGGAAGATGATCTGTTCACCTTTATTCACTTCCAGCTTTCATAGTGCTTTTTATTTTGTAGCACTTCTAGCTGAAAGTTCAAGTCAAATTCTAAAAATGCTTAGTTCATTATAACAGTGAAAATCAAAACTTTGGAAACTCTTTATGCTTCATTTAAAAAGCAAATGAGAAAAAAGCTTACTTACCTCTCTCTTAATGAACTATTAAGTGCCCAGTACATCAGGTTCTGATAACGCATGCTGCATTCTGTATCAGCCAGTCCTGCTGCCTGCATTGTGCTTTCTCTGGCAGATGTACTTCAAGAATGATGTGGTATGGAATGAACATCTCCTAGCTAAAATAACTTGTATTGAAACTTCACAACTTAAAATAATTTCTTCACTTAAAGAGTATTCTGAAAGAATAGAAGAGTACCTGTTATAGTAGTAGCTAGTATCTCTGTTCTTGAACCTTGACTTTTTGCTGTTTTTTTTAGTTACATGGTGATGCAAGGTAACCATCATACAAAACTTGTGGAATCGTGAGCCATTTTTTGTAATGCTGTATAAGGATATGCTTCAGGAAGGCAGCGCTACAGTTAGTTTTCTATTGTTATATTGAGTCTTATGGAGTTAATTGCTAACTACTCTCTCTACTGGGGCTTGTACATTTGATAGGCTTGAGAAAACGTTAATAATAGGAAGCAAACTTTTTGCTCACTAGCCTTTCTTGGTTTGGTTCAGGGATTCTTTGGACTGCTTATGTCCAGCTGTGTATGCTGCAAAGGCATCTGGAACAGCAGTGACACTACCTGAAGTGTGTGTGTGGAGGGGGAATGATATTTCCCTGTTGTTGTGCTAGTGGAAATTCCCTTTTCTGGGGAAGTTGTTGGTTTTAGCCCTGAAGAAATTAATATTTCAGCATAAAAGCACAAAGGGATGTAGAATTATAATGTGTTTAGGTTTTAACTATGATAAAGTCTCAGATCTCTATAGCAAAAAAGTAATGCTGGAGTGCATGTTTTGGTGAATACAGCTAGGGCTGAGTAGACATGAATAACTGATTGCCATAGAGAGGAATCAGCAAATGGCTCCTAAATCAAAGGGGGTTTCAGGATGTGAAGTCAAACCTTGATTTTTAAGAACTGGTAAAAGCAGATCGTTACGCTTACATATATTTTGTATTGAAATATGTTGTGTGATGTGCTACAAATGTATACAAAATCTCGGTATTCCATTGTAACAGGCTCAGAAAATTGCAGAACATCGCCGAAAATATGAGCGGAAGCGTGAAGAAAAGGAAATCAAGGAAAGAATGGAAAGGGTGAAGAAGGCACGGGAGGAACACGAGAAAGCACAAAGGGTGAATACTTAGGATTTAATATTTCTTAACAATTTGGAGAGCGTCGTAGTTATTTTGGTTAAAACAAATTGCAGAGAAGAGTTACTTTTAAGTCTTCAAATAAAATTTTAGGGAGTTGGTTTCTGTCTTGGTTACTTGACCAGTAATAAAATCTGGAGAAGAGGGCATTGTACTGCATCTGCTTTTATTGGTTATGGCAAAAACAGGCCCTAGAATCTCTTTCTAATATTGTATTTCAAGAAGTCAGTTATTGTATGACTGTGCCAGAATAGTTTTGATTTGAAGTGCTAAAGTCTCCCAAAGTGGGAGGTTCTAAATTCAGGATAATATTTTGCTGCTTTTCCTAATTTCCTGACACAGTTTGCTTGCCTTTTCTTCATGCTTTACTTATATATTTTAATGTGTTGGGGGTGGCAGTTACTTCTAAAAATGTAAGTTAAGGAGCTAAAACAAATCATAGAGTTCATAGTCAGTAAAAACGTATTCTGCATAACTTCTCTGCAAAAACATACTAAAGTAAGAGTAGAGTGCTGTTTCTTGTCAGTGGTTTTGTACATAGTGGAGTGCTTTGTTTATTGTGATAGTGTACCTGCCTGAAACAGTCTCAGCTATTTTTTTTTGGTCTTAAAACGAGTTGAGCAGTAGAAAATGGGCTGTAGTTCCATTGCTTTTTGTGGAATGATGTGCCTTCATCTGCAGGAGGAAGAAGCAAGACGACAGGCAGGAGGAGCTCAGTTTGGTGGTTTCCCAGGTGGCTTCCCAGGTATTTTATTTTTAAGCACCAATATTTGATGCAGAAGTGATTGTTATTTCCATGTGGAGTATAATAACCACAGTTTTTATAGCATTTATTCTCAAGACAGGGAAAAATATTTTCTGAAGTTTAGAACTTGTCTACAAACAACTCTTTAAGCACTAGTGGGCGGAGGGATGGGATTTTTCTTAGAGAATTGATGCTGGGTAGCAAATAGAATGAAGACAGACATCAGTAATGATGGATAATGTAATTATATGGTGCGGTGTTTCCTTAATAGTATGCACTGAAAAAGTAGTATAAAAGTGTTTTCTAAATTACACAGGGTGCCTTGGACCCATTCTGCTTAAGAACAATAGTTCTAGGTTGAAAACTTTGATTGAATATTAGGGAAATCTGTGCTGGTTGTAAGCTATTGTTGACCATAAGAGTTTCTTAAAGCAGGTAGTGCAGTTTACCTTATAGGAAAGCTGTCCTTGAACAGTTCCATGAAAATCAGGCTTTACATGTTATTTGGGGGTAAAAGAAATTGGGGAGAAACAAGGATAAGTACTAACGCTCTTGAAGATTGGGATGTAGCTGAGGTAGGCTGTGTGCATGCTCCAGCCCGATCAGCTTGTCAGGAGAACCAAAGCGAGACTGTATCTGCTCTGCTCAGCACAGCTGGGGTGGCTGCTGATTCAAAAACACAACTTCAGACATTTGCTTCAAGGATTTGTTTTTTCCTTTGGTACAATTTTTTCAAACCTAAATTTCTGCCAAATGTGGAATGTACCTGGGATGTACTACTATTGATCTGCCTTCTTTTGCTCTGAGTTGTTCACCCCAGGCATTCAGACTGCTTATGTTATTGAGCTTGAGACTTACCTGATTTAAGTTAACCAGAAAAATAGCTGTATCTGTGTACAAGGTACTAGAACCTGACACTCATTACAAGCCTCCTATTCAATTTGGTTAAAAAAAGCACGGATGAAGTAAGATGTAGGTCTTCACAGAAAGAGAAGGTAAAGATCTCGCTTTCCATTCACTGATGCAGCTGTAGCCTTATGGAAGACAGGGCTTTAGAGATGTGGCAAAGGAAGTATGTTTTGGTCTCTTAGTAAGCCTCCTTTATAGATGAACTGTGTGTATTTCATCATGTATTCTTCTTTTTCATCATGTATTCTTCTTGTTTTGGGTTTGCAGGTGGATTTCCCGGGGCTATGCCTGGAGGTATGCCAGGTCTCAATGAGATTCTCAGTGACCCAGAAGTCCTTGTGGCCATGCAGGTGAGTATTTGTTATAATCAAAGCTAAATGTTCTGAACGAGAGAACAGTGCCTCTGAGCTAAGGGAACGAAGAAAGATGTGAACTTCGGGGTAGCAATGGGATGCTTTCTTATTTCTGTTGTGAAATTCTTTCCTTGCATATGTGGCACCAGACTGTCTGGAATCAATGTTAGCTATTTTTCAAATTGATGGTAGCTTAATTAAAGGTGTCCCTCCCCCCAGCTCTGTACTTGCCTATGATAGGAAAAACTGTGTGCTGTATAGAGTTCATCTCTTTTCAGTCTCTTTAATGTTTATGGTTATTTTCCACGTGGTATAATTCAATTGCTCCTTTTTGGGTGCACACACATTGTGGTGAGATAATTATAGACAAACAAAAAATGATTAATATTGTTGCAACACAATACATTACAATAATATTGAGATGAGAATTGCCTTTCTATGTTGAGGATTAAGTGTTTGGTTTATGTCTGCATCTAGCAATTTCTAAATTAATCTTAAAAGCAAACTTATTTCCCCAGTAGGCTTGATTAGTTGCTCAGTGTCGTGACTACTTTTACACAAGAAAAATATTCCAGCATATTAACTAGAACATATCCAACATCATCAATTCTAGGGGCAGGTGGGCTAGGAAAAATCTGAGCTATATAGTTACATTTGCATACTAATATGATCAAATATAAAAGTGTTTTGTTACTTTCTCTGGATTGCTGTGGTTGAACTACAGTTATTTCTTGTTCCCAGCTCATTGAACAGCTATGATCCCCAGCTAAATAAAAGCATCACAAAGGGGCCCTTATTTGGTATGCCCTGAAACCACAAAAAAGGCATCACTTTCCATGCAAAAGTTCATGGGTTTCTTTAATAGTTTCTGGTGGTTTGAAACACACCTCTGTGTAGGCTGCCACAGTTGGTAAGGTTGACTTGCATCCAAACAATCAAAAAAAATCCTATGACTTGTGTTGAGAAAAAACTTCTTCTCAATGAGGGTGACAGACACTGGAACAGGCTGCCCAGGGAGGTTGTGGAGTCTCCTTCTCTGGAGACATTCAAAACCTGCCTGGACGTGTTCCTGTGCGACCTCATCTAGGCGTTCCTGCTCCAGCAGGGGGATTGGACTAGATGATCTTTTGAGGTCCCTTCCAATCCCTAACATACTGTGATACTGTGATTAATTACCTGGCTAATTTATACTGTAATAAAGGAGTTTGAAATTAGAGTTGCTGAAAACAGAGCTTTGAGGTGCAGCTAAACATTAAGCACTTGCCATGTACCTTTAAGAATGCTCCATTGCATGCTGAGTATATGTACCCCAACATAGAGTAGGAGTCTGCAAGAGTGTGTGTCGACGGAGTTTCCTGATAACGCAGGCAGGTTTTAACATGTAAAACCTGTCAGCAAAGCCTTGTCTCTTGCTGACCTCTTTTGTACAAGGTTTACATCTATATGTGACTTATTCAGCATTTCACCTATGTCTGCACTACCTTCTTTTCTTAAAGTGTTCAGCTGACGATGTTCTGGACCTTTCTGAATCAGCAGTGTAAACTCTAGCCTTAAAAGACAGTAGTTTGTACTGCTTGGCTTCTGTTCAGTGCAGCTATGGAATATGGTGATAGATAAGGGTAGTTTGCAGCTATTACGTAGGTTATCTGAGGTGTTACAAGAAAGTCTGCGGACACTGAATCACCCAAGTCTCTCCTGAGTTGTTAATCTTAAAATACTATTTAAACTGACAGTATGTTGAAGCTTTTCATAGCGAGCACTTAACTGCTGAAATTGGAGTTTCTCAAGAGTGTAGACCTTCTTTTCAGTCTCTTTAGACATAGTGACTGTCGTCTCATCATCTTCCAGGCTATTCTCAATGAGCTGACATTGAAATATGCCTGTTTCTTTTAACATCTTGGTAAACCTTACAACTGCGTGTGCCTGAACATGAGCTAGATTAAACTGGTTATGCTGTGAACTTGAGCTTGTCATCTGTAGAAGCAACCAAAGAACTGGATGTAGCTGCCTATGGACAGGTTTATAGAGGTTATTGCCCATCAGTAGCATAAAGATAAGAATCTGTGCAAACTAGTATAAAAACATCTTTCTTGATGGAAAAACTCTATTTTTATAATATTGATCATCAATGTGAAACCTTGGATGTATTAAACATTTTTATAAACAGAGTCTAAGGTTGAAGGCTTCCAGGGAGTTGCACATGTACAGATTAGTTTGTTATGAATTTACAGGACCATAAAACACATAGCGTAAAATTGGATATTTAACACTCATTTAGGTGTGCTTCGATGCAAGCCAGTGACTAAGCTTACTCAGCTTTTTGTTCCGGATTCATATACAGGTGAAACCACAGATTTAACACCACAGCATGATCTGTATAGTCACATGCCCCGTTTTGAAATCGGAAATTCAAGAAGGTTGAAGTTGTGAAAGTTGTCTTTTTTTCTTTGTATAGGATTTCTGTGAAGTGGAGAAAATTTATCTAATGTCTGTTTTCTGAACTTCAGCATCCTATTTTTCATAGACTCCCTTTATATGAAAGAGATAAAAGAATTGTAAATGCTTCTAACAAAAGATAAGGCTTGACTCTTGGTTCCAAACATGCATAAAACATGACTGAACCGTGTGGGTGATGTCAGTGGAGTCCACACCTCCAGTTGCAATTTTGGATCAGGCTTGTTAAACAGCTGTTGTCTGTGTCTGATGCTAGAATAGATGAGGACACCAGTTGGTTTTTGCTGGTTTCCGAAGAATACATCTGTGGTAGCAATGGGCTAGAAATCTAAGGAAGATTGTATCTTTCAGTGAGACTACTTAAATGTGCTAGAAAGAATGGCAAATTAAATTACAGCTGATGCAGATGATTTGTATTGGACATAATACACTGCTTGTGCTTCAGCTGGATTAAAGAAAACTTGAATCCTTGTAGATGTTGCTTATAATGGAAACATTTTTCCAGGCTGAGATGTAAAATCATTCTATAGAAATTTATTAAAGGGCACTGTTGAAAACACGCACATGTAAAATGAGTAAAACTAGCTCTAGTTTAACAGCAGCCAAAGGTGTACTAGAAGTGCACAAAAAAGTACTAATTCTTCTCATACTAAAAAGAGAAGATGAAGTTGGTATCCTTTTGCCTACTGACTTTAATGTATATGTGAATGTATTTATTAACTGCAGCACAGTAGTGTGATGAGAGAGAACAAGACTCTCTTTTTTGTGATTTCTTAGAGGAGGTAGGGAATGGCTAAGAACTAGATGCATTTTTTAAACCCAAACATTGCCACATCATCTGCTCACAGTCCAGCACATTAAAGTTTCTACTGTAGAAGAAACAGAGGTCAAAGGGTTGAGTAGCAGCTATTGCTCTAAGGAGGGTTATTGTATCGTGCATGCTACACACACACAGCTCCTGCTCCCTTCAAAATGCATTTGAAGATGCCTGAGTAGAAATAATCCAGTAGGAGTGGCTGTGTTTGGCTTCTATTTTGGGGAAAAAGAGCTGTGATTGCCCTTTTCACACATTGCACTATTACTGTAACAGCTTCAGTAATGACTCTGGTGTTTACTGATGCAGCATTTACAGCAGGCACTGTATAATTGTGTTCTTTTTAGAGACCTGTTGCCCAGAACTCTGATCTAGTCTTGTCATGTTAAAAGCTGAGCAAGACTGGGTTTGTGTTGGAACTATATAACCACTAACTTTTGTACACTTGCTTTATAAATGCCCTAATATTTTTGCTTTTTGTCCTGCAGGATCCAGAAATTATGACTGCGTTCCAAGATATTCTCCAGAATCCTGCAAATATGTCCAAGTACCAGAACAAACCCGAGGTCATGAATCTCATCAGTAAATTGTCTGCTAAATTTGCCAGTAAACCATAAAATCCCTGGTTCCTAAAAATCATATCTGAATGGAGAGGGTTGGATTTGGCTAACCAGTGTTGCAATAAAACCATTGTACCTCTGATCTTCTGAAGAAGAGAAATGGAGTGTTCTAAGGACAACTGCTTTCTAGTCCCAAGCATTGACTTGGTTCAATGATTGGCTTATCACACTCAGATTATATTCAGATGACCTAGTTTCAACCATCTCTCCTTGTCCGAGAGTTGCAACCTCCTATTATAAGTATTACAGTTTCCTTCGAATGAACACTTCTGTAAGAAATTATAATATTCCAGGAGTGTAAGATAAAAACCTGCTGTTCTGTTGTTTTGTTTTGGTTTTTGTTTTGTTTTTTTAAATTACTCTCAGTGAGCAAAGAGGAAGGAACTTTAACAGTTGAAGTCCGTTTTAATCCCCTTAGGACAGAAAAGTTGGCCTAGTCACAAATATCAAAGGTGGGACAAGTCTGAAGAATTAACTGGATAAAGTAATTGTCTGCTGCAAATACAAGTCCTTATTTTCTTTTTAAATGGATGACTGACTTTATATAGCTATTAAAATTATCAGTACAACCATGCTAGCTAGTTACACACTGGAAGTTCTGCAAATAATGTAATATTTTTATCACCACAACTGTGCAGCAAAGGTGTAATCCTATCCTTTGCATAACCTGGCATGAAGTATTCATTGTAGAGGCCACAGAAGTTTTGTTACTTGCTCAATACTTGTCCAGCACCTTTACGTAACATTTTATTTATCACTCTGGGTATGGGAAAGCAGCTTTACTGTCTGTGCTTGTGCTCTTGTTCTTTCCCAGTTGGCAGGTCCTCAGCTGGTTGCACTTGCCCTTCCTTGGGGCCGTGCTTACCAGGTTTCATCTATTTGGAAACTTTAGGGAAGGAATCTTGTTCCCATCACTACCTCTGTCCCACTGAAATGCAAGCCATGCAGAACATGTAAATGCAGAGTTACAAATTGGTGAAGGGGAGAATACCCAAAAAAATTGCAGCTCTGGGTTCTGAATCGGTTTGAGTCCTTACATGGTTATTGATTAAAATTTCTCAGCCAAAGTCCCACTGTCTGTTTAGAGGTGATGGCTCTTCCTTTGCTGCATACTGTAGTCTTCCACCTATTCTTGTATCCCTTTCTTTAAAAAAAAAACAGCTGCTGTTGGTTCATACTTCCATGGTTTTGAGGCTTGTGATATGGAAGAGAAGGTGAAGTAACTGGAGCAGACAAAACATTCTTCTAACACTTGCAGATTAACAGCATGGGTGTTCTTGAAGCAGTGTCTGTGCTGCTGATGTTCAGTTTGTCTGCCAGTGAAGACAGTTGTTGCTTCCGTTTGTCTTAGATAAAACATCATCTTTCTGTGGGAAAATTACCATAGTTACCTTTTCACCACTTGAGTCTCAGCATTTGTGTTCCTGTTTTCTAATTCTGTATCTTAAGTCATAACTGATGTTACCATTTTAAAATATATTTGGATTGGTGTAGGAACTCAACAACAGTTGCAAAAAATAAATCCCCAAATGCTTTTTCTCAAACTAATGACCCTGCAGAATGAAATGTGAATCTTTTTGCTTAAGAAATATAGTTCTGAATACTTCTCTCAGCCTTTAAAAATAAAGTATGGTTTTGAAAAATAAAGCTTTCTGAGTTTGTGTAACTTTCTGATAAAACCTGTTTTGCTTAAATTTAATCTGAAAGTGCTTCAATTAAACTGTATATGTAACTTGTGATTTAAGTTGGAACTAAGTGCTGAAGGGTTTGTCTTCATGACCAAATTGACTCAAGTTATGATTGAGCATTGCAGGGTGCCTGGCTTTTGGTCATACTGCTGAGGAGATACTTGAAGTAGATAACCCCTGAGGACAGGCTAAAACTCTACTTACTCATTGAGGATGGTGCGTATGTGTGGCATGCGAGTTAGAGTATCTTGAACATAAATTTATTTCCTGCGGTTTCCTGTTACTCCATCTTAGCTATTTAGTCCTACCCCTGTTTAGTCAAAAGTAGGAAGTTTCCCCTAACTAGTGGAAATGGTTATGTCTGTGTCCTGCCTGCATGCTTACACATCAGATGCCCTTATTCAGAGCTGATTGACTCCAGAGAAACGTTCTCCCGAATTCTGGTGTTAGCGTTAGCAATCTAGCTGAATTCTTGTGATCCTTTGGAAATGCACATCCCATGACTCCCTTGGTGTGGGGGGTTTTGTGTTTTAATGTTGTCCAGTCAGTGCAAAGTGCAAGTGCAAAAAGTTAACTGCCCAGGAAATGAGCAAAGATTGCAAGTTCCAAATGTGAGATACAAAAGCTATATGAGGAAGTTATTTCGTTTAGTGCTTGCTCAAGTATTTACTGGCAGCTCCTTCAGATTATTTGCTTCCATTGCAGCACACAGTGGGGTGGTTCTTGTAAATATGTGGCAATAATCAGCTTGGCTGACAATTTGTGAACTCCAGATGCCGGGGTGCATGAATGGTTCAGCCAGCACCATGTGGTGTCTGTGGTGCCGGCCCAGGTGTGCATGTCTGCTGTGTGAAGCATCTTGTACTGCGCTGTTTGGCCAAGCCAGTGCCACCAATTAGAGGACCTGGTCTGCCAGAGAGAAGGATGATACACCTGCAGCTGACTGGTAGCAAAGGGTCATAGCCTTGTTAATTGTGTTTGTGCATCTGAATGGGAGTCTGTCCTCTCTGGTTCACCTGCTGTCCCAAGGGAAAATAAATGTCAGGTCAGATGCCAGTTCCAGACTGTACTACACAGCCATACTGCATAGTCATGTGGAGAACGCAAGACCCGGTGCCTTCACCAGAATTTTTTTGAAAATTTCTCTTGCTTCAGCGTTGGACCGTGAATAAAAGCTGTTTGTCTTTGTTGGAAGGCAGTGATCAGATGGGCAGGAACCAGACTGCCTCAAAATTGGATGAAAGCAGGTGGGACAAGACTGGGCAGAGCAGTGATAGGCCAGAGGCAGAACGGGTCAATAAATGAGTGTTAAAAATCCATGTAAAGGTAAAACCATGTTGTAGAAACAGCTTGTTTTAAGTGGCCAGCAGTCGTAGTTTAAAATATCTGTCTCTAAAGGCCACTTTGTTTTTCTTGTTTATTACCTTCAGGGCCTTTGCATAAAGCTCATACAGACCACGCTCTCGCACATGCCCGTATATCTCTCTTCTGCGAGATATAAGAGCAAACAATATTGTTATGAGAGCTCATAGCAATTGCTGCCTGAGCAGAATCCTTCACCCAAAGGGATGGGGAGTTGTGGACCTGGCCAGGATGAGTTGGAGCCAGGTCAGCTTTGGCATGTACCTTCCCATGGACCGTGGCATGCTCCTGACTGGGAGTGTTTGGAGCCCCTTTGAAACTCCACAGGGCATCTAGGCTGCAGCATTCTCAATGCTGTATGGCATGTGGATTGCTGAAGCAGTGGCAGACCGAGAGGGTTGTCTCCTTTTGTTGGCTGCAGGGTAACCTGTTAGTGGCTGGTTTCGTTACACAAGTGCATTGGTATCCTTGAGCAGGAGGGTGATTCACTGGGAAAATGGTAGGAGTATTTTCTTCTGATGTCTAGAGAAAGGTGACTCATGAACCTCAAATGGAGCTTTGCGGAGATGGGCCTCAACCTTACTTCATACATGATGCAGTGAGGGCAACATTGTAGAAGAGTAGTTCTGGATTAGCAAAGAGCTGAAATGGAGTAAAAATGGCAACTTCCAGCTGGATGCAGAGACCACTACATTGAGTACTGCAGGACAAGTCATAAGAGGTCAGTAGTACGATAAAACCAAATGCAAATACATTGAAGGCAGGAACAATTTTAATGTGACAAAGAAATGAAGAAGGTCAGGTGGTGGCTGATGGATCTGCTATGGAGCAACAAAAAAAATCAGGTGACTTTGGGCTACAAGTCATTGTTAATCAGAGCTTGGGTAAGTCATGTTCTCCTGGTGTGGTCCTCACAACAGGAACTTTATGGGGGACAAACCTTCCTTCACCCCTACTGACTGGAAGTCCTATTGAATGTAAATATCAAGGACCTTCCTCTAAATCTGAATCTTGACGACTAACAAAATGAAGATGTTACCTTGTCCTGTTGCTAATGAAGTGTTATTACTGTACCTGGTTTTGATGTACAAATACACTTCTGAAATGTCTGTTCTAGATGGATGGTCTCAGAAAAGCTTGAGATCTTGTCAAGAAATAAATGTGTTTGCAGAATGTGTTACGATTCTTTTTGTTAAGCAGGTGGGTAACTTTGGCATCTTTGTTGTTACACACATTAATTAATTAATTAATGTTATACACATTAAATTAAAACCAGGATTTTTTTAATGGACAAACATTTCAGTGGCCGCAAGGAATACAAGTTGCTATTAGGTGTAAAGAAACTAAATGTGAAAGATTACAGGACTGGGATTAGCAGTTTATTTTGGAATTTCCTCCTGAAGTTCAGCAGTTGAAACTGTCAGATGGTGAGCATAATTTGTGTAGAACAAAGGAATTCAGAAAGACAACGTTCTTATTTGTGAACTATGAAGTAAATAACAAGGAAGTGAGCTCTAAATCAGTTAGTAATAATGGTAATTCTGTTATTGAAACTTTTAGTTTTCTAAATGTTCTACCTTTGGAGTTAGTTTGTGTTTTGCATTTCAGAAAGAAAAGTTTCATAGCAGAGAATCAGAGCAGTCACCTGACAACCAGTGCGGTGTTTAACAAAATTAATATTTAAAATAGGCTGAAGGTACAAGTTATTAGGAAGTCATCAGAATTAAATAGGAAAATATGGTGTTACATTGAGAACGAAGTGGCTGAGCTGCTGCCAAGCGCACTGACTCTCATGAGAGAAAATTCACGCTGAACGCAGTCACTAGTGTCTAGCTCTCATCTGGAAAAGAAAAGCAACAAGTGCTACCTGTGCTTTCGTATTTCAGATTCTTAAAAATGGATCTAAAAAGATGGTTTATTGCGAGGGCGACGAATCATGGACTCCACACAATCCAATATGAATTCAAGCTAAGCCGTTTATTACTTGTTATAACTCTCCTTAAATATCTTTTTGACCTGTCCACGCGCTGTCCATGCATCAGAAGGCTGCTTGTAATTGGTCAATAGCTGCTGTTCACGCGCCGCAAATAGGTGATTGGATTATACAATTCTTACATAAGCTCTAATATTAAACAAAATGTATCTATATTATAGCTGACTTGCTGATTCTTTTCTTCACTAGACAGTCTTTCTTTTGTTTTACCCAAGGTTGTATAAAGTCACGTAAGACACGTAGGCTGCTCGATTCTTGCTCTCCTGCTGAATACATAGGCCTCAGAGGCCTGTTCAGTTCAATTCCATACAATGTCCATTAACTTCAAGAAAATCACTCAAATGTCCCACAGTTTATTGCTAACAGTTTATTTGTAAAATTGAACACAACTATTATAAAAGGAGATCTGCTCTAGCTTTCTGTGTGTTACCCCACAATAAGGAAAAGTCCTTGAGAAAAATAGATTTTTAGAAGCCATTTTGTAATCTGTGATATTTTTTCTTTGGACTCTTGGGTGAAAACTTTTCAAACCAGAAGAAATAAAAATAAAAACTGGAATGAATTACTACTCTTTCTGGAAAAAAAAAAAAAACAAACAACAAGAGACCACAAAAATGTGCAATTAGAACAGATGTTAGACATTTATCAAGTGCCTGGGAAAAAAAATAAACACCAATGCACCAAAATTTGTGTTTGACAGCTATTTAGTCTATGTAAAACTAAAGGTGGCTAAGGAACATTTAGAAACATTAAGTAAGGCTGTTGAACAAGAAACGTGGTAGGAGATTAATAATGGTAAATGCAAGTAATTTAAACTGCAAAGCATTTCAGCTTCTCTGATGTCCCTGGGCCTTGATGAAGTGTGAAAGGAAAACTCCACGGCATTCCAGAAGCCCAGTCAAAACCTGTTCAGTTATCCAACAGGCAAAGCACATACACACATGTACTTAAGAATGGGCTTTTTGATACGCCTGTGATTACAGTGCTTGCTTGTGGAATAGGCCGGTCTTTCCATGGTCTTATACTTAAACCCAATCTTGCCTCGTTTGTGTGATCAAACGTGGTGCTATTTAATCCATTCAAACTGTCAGCGCATGCAGTCTCATTTGTTAGTCTCTAGTTGCTCGGATCCATAATGTGCTGGGAGTATGATCCAGTTTATCAGCTTCTTCTGAAAGATAAGTTTTGCAACGGGTTCAGAAAGTCCTTTTGAAAGTTGTAATTAAATCTGTCTTAACATGTTTTCAGTCCCTAATTGAATCTAAGCAAAAAATGGAGACGTGCCTTTTTTTTTTCTTGCAAATTAATGTTAAAACAAGGAGAGTTGTAGGGTAAAATTGGTTTAAGTTCAGAGTTCATCCTTTATTTGCTAAGGGAAGACAGTGCAGAGGCAGTAAATTTGACCTTTGGAGTCATTAAACGTGTCCTCATTTCTTTGTCATCAATCAGAAACAAAGCTGTGTGCCAGCTAAAGAAAATCTGTCAAGGTTAAAGTTTCTCAAGATCTCTTGCCTCCTTGTGCAGGAATCTACAGAATGTAAATTATGCAAATAGTAGATTACTAAGATGCAGTTAATGTATAGAGAATGTGTTCATGTTTGTAGTTGCTTAAATTGGTTCAGTTTTTCCAGGCTTTCTAGAAGAACTGAGGAATTTGAGGAAAAGGAGGCAGCTTGGGGCTCCCGTCCTTCAGTAAGCTCTGCTTGCACGTATTATGAGTTTGCCTGGAGACAGTTGAATTTGCCGTGTTTCTGTGAAGACCTAAGGCCACGTGTTTATGAAACCTTCTACATTTTCTTCCCTACAGAACACAATGGCAATCTTGTTTCACTTAACCTGTAGCATTTCCAATGCTTTTCTTGGACAGCTTCACTAGGTTTGTTTGTTCCAACAATAAACAATATTTTGGAATATTTCAATTGTTGTGTTACCTGTTAATATTCTGTTTTGCAATATATACAGGGCATAGTGTTGTATTAATAATGTTGCTAAATAGACTAGTAATAGTATAGAATGATTTGGGTGTGCATTTATGATCTAAATCCAATCTGCAGTACAAACTGACTCTTGGTGAAATGTTCCCTCTGCACAAGAAGGACAGGGTCACAGAGAACAGCAGGAATATGTCCAAGTCTGTGTCCTGCTTGAGGCGTTTCTTCCAAAAGTACATGTAGCTGAATATGCAAAGTCACTTTACGTACTTGTTCCATGGTTTTGTAAAACCTAAGCTGCTCCTGGCTGCTTTAGTGACAGGAGAGGTAGCCAGTGAAGAGTCTACACTTGAATTCAAAATTAAGGTTTGAGTCTTTTCCACGTAGAAGCGTGTCACAGGTGATTTACTGAGAGAAGTTGTCATTGTGGGGTTAACTAAAAGGGTGAGGTATGCCCACTTGGTGCAGAGGAAAAACCTGACATAAAAAACCCAATCTGTTTTAGTGCCCAGGGTTTCCACCAACACATTTTCCTCCCAGCTCCCTCTCTCGCAGTGAGGTGCCAAAATTCCCCCACCTAATGCTTTCCCGCGCTGTCCCTCCACCCCTTCTCATGGTGGCCTCCATGATCACGCTGGTTCCACTCTCATCAAATCATAGAATCATTTGGCTGGAAGAGACCCTCAAGATTGAGTCCAACCAATAACTTAACACTCACAGTAAACCATGTCCTCATCTGTGGCAGAATGCAAACCCCCCCCCTCTCCCCCTCCCTCCTTCATCATGGAAGGAGTAGACACATCTCCCTCTCTCTCTGCTGCTTGAGGCTAACAGCTTCTTTAGTTTGTCCTCAGGAGCCACCTGGCCAGGGCCTTAAGAGAAAGGAGAAGGGAGTGCCCAGGTGCCAGGGAGCCGCTGGGCACCCGCGGCCAGTGTGGGGGATGTTTGGAAGCTTCAGGGGCACCCCACAGCCAGTGTGGGGGTGCAGAGAAGCTTCTGGAATGTCTACAGTCAGATCTGATCGGGCTATAAAACGGGATTCTAATTGAGACTCTGCCCTTTGTCGCAGATCTCTTGGAGCACCAGTGAGATGCTGCCGCTGAGAGCGCCCCCAGGATGGAGACTCCGCTCGCCTTGCCACCGCGTGTGTGAGTAAAATTACCCCTCGCAGGACTGCAATTGTATCTACTTTCTGTGCACATTTGCACGCGTACTTTCCGTGCTCAATACGAGCTTAATCCTCGCAGAATCACGAGTGTATTTTCCTCCCGTGCTTCCACATAAGCACGTGTAACTTTCCGTGCACCTTTACACACATATTTTCCGTGCTCAATATGAGCACGTGTAAATTAATCCTCACATAATCGCAGGTGTATTTTCCTCCCGTGCTTCCACATAAGCACGTGTAATATCCCATGCACATTTGCACGTGTATTTCTCCTCACAGGATTGCGAGTGTATTATAAATGTTACCCTCGCAGAATCGTGACTGTACACTTTCCATACTCAATACGAGTACATGTATCCCTTTAAAACAATCCCACACCGTGTTCAGGCAAGTGTGGACTCTTCCCGGACTCAGGGGTGGCTCCAGCATTGTTTTTGGTGATGCCACCTGTATGCACACTATGGACCTCCTGAATTATAAGTTGCTGCCCCTTAATAATTTTCCTCAACTGATATCCGAACCTGTATTCAAGTCACTTTTGGAGTGCTAAAACCCTGTTTCTCACCAGTTTAATAAAAGTTGTTTTGGACCCTGTTGTCCCTTAAACTAACCTTGAGGTGCCTCCGTGACACCAGCTATACATCATTTAAATACCTCCAGGGATGGTGACTCCACCACTTCCCTGGGCAGCCTGTTCCAATGCCTGACAACCCTTTCTGGGAAGAAATTTTTCCTAATATCCAATCTAAACCTTCCCTGGAACAACTTGAGGCCATTTCCTCTCATCCTATCACTTGCTACTTGGGAGAAGATACCAACACCCTCCATGCTACAACCTCCTTTCAGGTAGTTGTAGACACAGTAAGGTCTCCCCTCAGCCTCCTTTTCTCCAGGCTGAACAGCCCCAGCTCCCTCAGCCGCTCCTCATCAGACTTGTGCTCCAGACACCTCACCAGCTTCATTGCCCTCCTCTGCACTCTCTTCAGCACCTCAATATCCTTCTTGTAGTGAGAGGCCCAAAACCGAACAGAGTATTTGTGGTGCCGTCTCACCAGCGCCAAGTACAGGGAGACAATTGCTGCCCTGGTCCTGCTGACCACACTATTTCTGATACCAGCCAGGATGCTGTTGGCCTTCTTGGCCACCTGGGCACACTGCTGGGCTCATGTTCAGCCGGCTGTCGATCAGCACCCCCAGGTCCTTTCCCACCCGGCAGCTCTCACGGAGCGCTCCAGCCCCGAACCGCCCTTCGGCCGCTCCCGCTCAGCGAAGCGCCGAGCACCAGCCCCCACCGCGGCTTGAGGCGCCTAAGCGCGCATGCGCCGGACCGCCGGAGGGCGGGGCTGTGGCGGCGGGGAGGTGGTGCGAGTCGGCACGTGACAGGAGGGCGGGAGCCATGGCGCGAGCCGGGGCGGCCGTTAGCAGCGCGGATCTCGGTGGTGCCGCGGAGCAGTCGTGCCGGCCGGCGGCGGAGCCCGCGAAAGCCGCCGCCATGGCTTCCATCGCCTCCTACGAGAGCCTGGTGCACGCAGTGTCCGGGGCTGTGGTGAGCGAGCGGGTCGGGCGCTCGCACCGTGGGGCCGTTGCGGGCGGCGCCGGGTGGGGGAAGGAGGGGTCTGCTTGGCGTCGGCCGTTGGCAGTGACGGGGCGGAGGGGTCTGGCGGGGGCGCGTGCCCCGGTGGGCGGGCGGGCGGAGCAGCCGTGCCAGCCTCGTGGGGGACGCTGGGGAGGTCGCGGGCCGACTTGAGCCTTTGTTCGACTGAGGGGCCGTGCCTGAGGGGGCGGCTGCGGTGGGGCGGAGGCGGAGAGCCCAGGGCAGTGCGGCCTGACAGGCCCGCGGGGCTGCGCCGTGACCCGTGCGCGGTCGTGCCCAGGCCCTTCACGATCCCAATAAGAGGGTTGGGGATGAGGACCCCATCCCTGAAACATTCAGTGTCAGGCTGGACGGGGTTCTGAGCAACCTGATCTAGTTGAAGATGTTCATGCTCATTGCAGGGGGTTGGACTGGATGACCTTTCAAGGGCCTTTCCAGCCCAAACTATTCTGTGATTGTATGGCTCCCTGACACCGCGTCTCAGCTCTGTCACCCATCCTGTGCAAGCATGCTTGCAAACCCCTAGTTTTGCTCGTTGCTGGTTTTGGATGTGGGAATGCCTAAATCTTGAGGCTGGCTCTCCTCCTGAGCAGCTGGAGCTTTCTCTGAGCCCAATTTCTACTGCAGGTGTGCTCCCTTAGGAAGCGAGCCCATCAGCATCTGAAGTCGTGCATCAAATTAACTATGAACATGCAAGCCTCCTAGAAGCTAGAGAGTCAACACTTCACCTGTGGAAATTAAGATTTGTACTAAACATCTGCATTCTGTGATTGTCTCATGAATACTTGGAGCTTAGGAAGCATGAGGCAAGGCATAGGTGTCGATCAAAACATGAAGCAAGCAAAATGCACCTAGGGAAAGTTTTTATAGGTTATTGAATTAAATTTTTCCTATGATGCTGGTAAATAAAAAAGCAGTGTTAAGTGTCTCTAGATTTCATAGTGTGCACAGCCGTTGAAACAATGAGTGCTAGCTCTGTAAATAGCAGATCAGTCTTGTACTTCCAACAGATTAAGAATTTCAGCACATTGTAGCATGTTGGACCAGATGTATTGATGGATTTCAAGCAAGCGGATGCATCTTGACTCCTGGGTTGCTCCAGGTTGGCAAGAACACCTAAATATGTATTTTAGCAGTTGCTGATGTACTGTTCTGGCAAAACTTACTGTTCTAATATGAGTCCTTAGAATAACTCACAATGTCTTGTAGAGGATGAAAATCACTAAATGTTACTGAACAATAAAGAGTGATTCTAAATTGGCTTCCCATAGAAATAAAAAGAAAGACTTGAAATGTGTTGTCTTTATCACAAACATGGGATTATTGTCAGTTCTTTAAAGTGTCTCAAGTCTGCTTGTTTTAGCTTCAAAGGCAACAGAGATTTTGTTCCCACTTTCAAAAAATGGAACTCTGTCAAATGTTCTCTTTATAGAAATACTACTCGCTCTCCTTTTGCTGGTGTACAGAAGTTGGTAATACTGTCTAGCCCTCACTGGCAGCTTCTCACTCAAGGATACAGATCACTATAATCTGGCTATGTTCTTGAACAAAGCTTGTGATCTGAACCAAATTTATAATCTAGCCATAAACTTAATACACGTGATAAAATTCTATCTTATATCTGCTGGTGGTGTTAATTAAGTTAATAGAAGTTCCCTATTGTATTTGAAGATGCTTATATCTCTGTTGCAGTGATGTTGTTGTGAAGGAAGACAACTTTTTTGAGTAATTGGACTTGTGTACCCTTGTAACTTCCACTTGCTTTCTCCAATATTCATACATAATTTAAAACTCTGGAGCAAGAATTTTTTTGGAAAATGAGGTGGCTTTTTTTTTCTCCCCCCTTCTCCCATGCTGCAGACCTTGTTGTTTGGTTTTGGTTTTTGAATGTGGGTGTTGGTTTTTTGTTTGTTTGTTTTTGTTATAGTAAAGATGTGCTTATCGATTCCGAGATTTCTATTTGCTGCTATAACATAATTTCTGGCAAAATCTTTGACATGGGTACTAACTGTTCTGATGTTGTCTCACCATTTGTCTAAATCATTATAAAGCACACTGGTATGCAGATGTGATGTAAGAATTTGAAAAAAGAAAAAGCAACCCACAGAACTGTGCTGAGGTTATGAGTCAGAAGAACATGTCTGATCACAACATGATAATTTTTCGTTCTGTTCTAGTATGGTGAAAGGTCATGTATTTTCTAGACTACCTAGTTACACGTGAGACAAATGAATAGTTTTCTGAGCAACTGAAAAATAATACTTGATTTCCTGGGAACTTTAATTGAATTATATATGTATTCTTTAACTGTATGTATAGCTTTCAAGTAACCTGCCTGTTATGAAAGCTGTAGGAACGTGAATTTGATAGGAGTACCATGGCAGCAGGTAAGCTGCTTTGTTTAACTCTGAAAGTTGGCTGACAAAGGTTTTTTTTATTATTATTATTATTTTAAAATTTTTATTATTATTTTTTAGAAAACCAAACTTTAGGCTGTGGTGCTGCACCCCTCTTCTTGGGAGCAGTCACCTCAGGCCATTTGTTGTGGCCACTTACTGCCACCTCTTGGCTACTGTACAGTTCTTTACTTGGTGCTGTGACTGAAGTAGTAACCCAGTGGAAAAAGTTTTTCTTTCAACCAGTTTAGTTTCCTTGTCTGCGTCATTGTGTAGGTGCCCAAAAAGTTATGCCACCAGAACGGAGGAGACAGGGATGCAAATACTGTTGACCAAGAGCTGGGATTTTTTCATGCCAGTTCTACTTGTCCTAGTGGTTATTCAGTGAAGGTATGACTTGACTTGTCAAACTGCCAGGATTCTGCACTGACAGGGAGGTGGTGGGACAACAGACAGTAAAACCTCACCCTTCCAACAGTACAGGGTCATACATTTCAGTTTGTGTTCCTGCAATCAGTAATAGGGGTTACTTTCCCTGCTGGTCTCAAGTGTGATTCAGTAAGGAGTCTGAGCCCATCTTGAGAATTCGGTTGCTGGGGGAAGGACTGGTCCTGCTCATCCGTCTCCTTTCCCTTCTAGCCATGAGATCCTGTCTCTTCCATGTGATGCTTCTGGCAGTCTCCTCGCCATGTAGTGGAGTTGATCCATTTATAAACCTGGCAGGAAAATAACTCTGCTTTTTTTGAGTTTATTTTCCTCTATTTAGCAAAAGGAAGGGAGAGGGTACAAATTATCTTTTATTGGCAGTAATCTGTTAGATTGGCTGAGCTATCTTGTGACATTCTGTTGAGCTTAGCTTCATATATGTTTCAAGACAGTTTTAAGCAGCCTGTAAGGCTCACTGCATGGGAATGGTTGGAAGATGCACCAGGGAAGGTTAGTCAGGGCATTAAGAAGGTTGATCACCCAAGAAGGTGATCAAATGTTGGAACAGACTTCCTAGAGAGGTGGTTGATGTCCAAGCCTGTCAGTGTCTAAGAGCCATTTGGGTAGTGCCTTTAGTAGTATGCGTTAACTTTTGGTCAGCCCTGTAGTGGTCAGACAGTTGAACCAGATGATCATAGTAAGTCCAACTTAAATATTCTATTTTGTACTTGTTATCCATCCAGTTGTCCTGTGTGCCACTTCCCTGACTATTTCCCAATTTCTGTTTTCTGATTTTGAGTTGAAATGTTTGTGTTGCTGTATGGTGGATTGTGTTGAGAGTTGGATTCAGGATAAATCTCGCTTTGGGAGGATGGAACCAGGATAAATTGAGATGGGAACACTGGAACTTGTGATGACTGTGCGGTCTTGTGGCTGTTCAGCACATAGGTTTGTGTGTGTAACTGTTTCGAGGTTGCCTTCAGGGTTGCTGTAATGCAGCTCATTAGGAGGTGTATTTTGGCTCCTTCTGGCACTTTTTTGTGCTGGCATTAGCCTTGTAACTGAAATTTATTTTTTGTAAATTTTCAGTCAGATGGGTTCTTTAATCCTATTTGCTGTTCAGCTGTGTGCACAATAGGTAATGAGGATGAGCAGACATAGGACAAGTACGTGGGAGAGCAGAACCAACCGTTCTGGCTAGAGCCCAAAATAAATGGGTTATAATAACCAGGTAGTTATGGCCAAGTGTTTCCTTTCATCTCCTACCTGGTGTTATGAAAACTGGAGAAATCTCGAGTCTTGCTAAGACTTCAACCAAGCATTGTCTTAGTGAGGAAACACCACATGAAAAATAATCTTCTGTTGCTGGTTGTAGAGATAGGTCCAAGCAGCCTGTGGAGGAGCTGTAGTATTTCCAGAGGCAAAACTCTCTTAAATAGGTGTCATAACATAGCACTAGAGAAGTTCAAGTCAGACTGTGCAGTGTGCTTTAAACACAGTGCTTGTGTGACTTGCCATGTCCTAGACCTTCCCGCCATTAAAACAGTTTGCATGGCTACTAACAGAAGACTTCCACAGCTTTAGCAGCCACTTAATGCGTTTAATACTACTGTAGAGCGTTAACAGATTTACAGCAACCCAGGGTCTTCTTCAGTTAGATATCTTTTCCAAAAGCTGTGTGATATTAATGTTAAGAGTACTGAAAAATGAAGAAGCTGAATGGTGGTTGAAAGGGAATGGTGGCCAGTATCGAAGATAAAGGCATTTGCAAATAGTGGCTGTTGGCTTTTCTGTTTAGAGGCTTTAATGCTTGTATTGCACAAGCAGTGAAGAGAGCTTGGGATTCACAAGATCTGAATCTTGTTACATCTAGGTCACTATTTAATTCATTGTATGTAATTCATGCCACAGGGGGTGTCTTGGTAGGTAGTATCTTTACTGCCTAAATTGGAATTAAGTACAATGCTAGATTAAGTGCTGAAAAACTTGTACTGTCAGGTTTTTTTACAAACTAAAGTTTGGGGTTTGTTTCTTAAGTCAAAACAATGTTATTGTAACACAAAGGTTGCTTGTGTCAAAGTTGTCTGTCTTTTGTTTTGTTTTCATTTTTACTTTTTAAAAAGTTTGGTACTGAGACTAATGTGAAGTAGAGAAAGTGAAATAGGTTTGTCTCCTGATGCCCACTTTATCAGCTCTCACACTTGAAAACTTTATCTGTGGGCAAAAAGTTTCTAATGGTTTTCATTTCAGCTTGATCTAATAAAAGACGAAAAGACCTCGCTTGTAAGCATGGGACCAAAAAAGGCTTCAAATGGGCACTATTATACATGGAATTCATCCATTTTATTAAAACTCACTGAGTAGACTGGTTTGGGGGTAGAAGGGCTGCAGTGAGTCTGGCAGTCATCTATACAAGCAACTGATACACTATATAGCCAGTTTATTTTGTTTTTCAGGGCAGTATGACTGCAATGACTGTATTTTTTCCTTTGGATACAGCTAGGCTTAGACTTCAGGGTAAGTGTAAAACTCTAGTTTCCTTATACAACAGTGTTTCTGTTCGTCTCTGCTTGGGTGGTTGCAGGGGGACCTATCTTGCATGACCAGGAATCTTACTTGCATAACACTAACACTATTTAAGCACTAACACCACTTCTCCGGATGAAGGTAATTCTCCCTTTTGAAAGTACCTTTTAATTAGCTGTAAAAGGCTGTGTGATGTGTGGCCAGACATGGATTTAAAATGGTTATCTGAGACCAAAAATAAAGATGTGAGATTACACAGTATTACATTTGTATGTTTTTGCTTTTGGCTGCTGAGAACAGGGGCAGTGTCATGATAAACTAGTCCAGAATTATTCCTTAGAATGGGTTAAAGGGAAAAGTCATGGTGAGAACTGGGAGTAGGAATGTCCAATATTTACAAAAATGCAATCTGAGTATAAGGTTGTTCTAATGCTGTGTCTCCCGATCAAAAGTCTCAAAATCACCAAGCATTTTAGTACAGTGACTAAAGCGTTTTTAGGAACTAGAGGGAGATCATCAGCCAGGTTGTCAGAAATATGTGGTTGAGAAATTAGCACCGTATCACTGTTGAGCAGCTTTTGAAGCCAGGCGAGACAGTGTTTTGCTAAGGCTTTGCTGTTTGTAGATTAACTGTAAGAGATTGCTCTGCTAGTGGTGCTGGATCTGGAGTCCAAGGTGCAATTCTGAAGGCAGTTGGGCAGGCCCTGTTTGAGTCTCTTGCCTGAGGTGAACCTAAGCTCAGTTCATGGCACAATTATCGGGTTAGGAATTGGTAACTGCAGATACTCTGGTGCCCAACAGAACGTGCTAGTCTGGGGAAAATTTTTTTTTTTTTAAAAAGGAGGTAGCCTTACCTAGCAAATGAAAATAAGTAGATGCTTTCTGGAATTGCTACAGAAGCAGGGAATGTCTGTCCTTTATGAGGAAGAACAAACATGCTCTTCTGGGGTATGTTCAGAATAGGTAGGATGAAGAGTTGAAAAATGAGTGCTAAAACTCAGAATAATCTAAAACTTTGATTCCTTTGTTTTCCAGTTGATGAGAAGCGGAAGTCTAAGACAACACCGGCAGTCCTATTGGAAATAATAAAAGAAGAAGGCCTGTGAGTAGATACTAATTTTCCTCTTCATGTAGGCAAGATCTACAACTAATTTGAATTTGATGTTAAAGTGGAATAGTTATCCCATGTGGACAGATTTTTACTTTGAATTAAAATGTCTTCATAGAAGTGTGATATGATTTACTCAATCCTATGTGCTCATCTTGAGCTAATCCAAATTAACTTTCTTATGCAATCAAGCTGTTCGGTCATGCAACTGTGCCTCCACTAGGGAGTAGCTGTGTGTCTTCAGGAAATGCAAGTTTGTACACAAATGTACCTTCATGTACCTGATAAACCAGCTTTGTCTGCCTGGATTCTTGGGTGTGTCCATTTCTCATAACCAAGATGAAACTCTTGGGAAGTTGGGACACTTTCAACAGGAGAATTGAGACATGTTTCCCAGTTGGGTTTTTTCTCCTCCTAAGGATGTGGAAGTAAACAACAAGTAACTCTTTATGCTGATGAGATTGAAGCTCTGTCCAAAAGCAGTCAAATTTCACCAATGCTGTGCTTTATTTGCCACACAGTCTGAGCTGAGCTGGCTTGGAAAAACAGTTGTATGCGTGTCCTTGTTACAAGTATTTTCCTAAGTGAATCTGTGGAACTCTTCTGTAGACTAGAGCTTCCAGGACATTAAAGCTGACAAAAGTTTAGCTTGGCTAATAATGTTTTGCCACCTTTGAACTTGAGCAGTTGACAGTTGTATGCAAGAGTACTTCTCAGGCAGTTGGTGATCTCTGTTGTTCATATTCTGGCATTACATTTGTCACATGAGGGTGGCAAGTAAACTTCATTTGAAAAAAAAAAAAAAAACTAAAAAAGAAAAATTAAGAGGGTAACTGAAATTAAAAGCCTGAAAAAGTGGTCAACTTTTCCTGTGAAACAAACAAAAAAAATCAGTAATTCAGTTTTTCATCTGTGATTACTTTAGTTAAATTTTAATAGGTAGTGTCTCTTTTTCTCACCCAGCTGATTTGCTGTAGACTTTACTGCAAGGCATTTATTAGAAATTGCTCGCACCTGCATATCTCATATCTCTTTGGAAAACTCTCCTTAGTAAAGAATATTAATTTCAGTAACCATTCTTCCATCTTTAAATTCTATGCAAGAGTCCAGACTTTTTTTTTCTTCTTCCTGGCTCTAGTTTTTTTGTTGTTGTTTGTTTGTTTGGGTTTTTTGTTGTTTTGTTTTAGTTTTTGTTTGGTTTTGTTTTTTTTTTTTTTTTTGTATTGAAGGAGTAGTTGTCTTAATTTTTTTTCCAGCTATGTTAAGCATTGCTTTGTTTCTTTGGAGATGTGAGAATCTACTGGGGTGTTATTTTGTTGTATTGAACTGACAAGTCAATTTATCAATGGAGAGGCAAATTCTCCTCATGCCTTGGTATGTTTTAGTATATGGTTTGAACTGACTATATCAGTCTATATGCTAACATACATACTTCAAAGATCTGTTAATCCCCTGGATGTTTGTAGCTCATTGCTGGCTGTTGGTAGAAAGCAAATACTTTTGAAGTCAGTGAGCCCTAAGCTTCTCACTGTAAATGTATTCTGCCTTTACAGCTTCTTTAATGGAATTATCCCTAATTATTGTCATTTATAAGTGGCTAATTTTTTATAGTACAGTCAGGAGTTTAGTATAGTTTGTTACCATTAATTATAAAGATGTATTTAGTTAACATTGTATGTAGTTCACAGTATTGTATCTCTGGGGCCCTCCACCAACATGTGAAATCAGACAGATCTTAGGAACAGTTTGCTTGATCCCTTACCACGACTTTTTCCTCTCCTTTAGGTTGGCACCGTATCGAGGATGGTTCCCTGTTATCTCCAGCCTTTGCTGCTCCAATTTTGTTTATTTTTATACATTTAATAGTCTTAAAGCTCTCTGGGTCAAAGGTCAGCATTCAACCACTGGAAAAGACCTGGTTCTTGGGGTCGTTGCAGGTAATACTTAAGTCTCAATTTCATCAAAAATGTATTTTATTTTATCTAATGTTTTTCTTTGAAGTCCACCTGAGATCACACCAAGTGCTTGTGTCTCTCACTGTGTGCAGACCTGCTGTGTTGCACAGCTTTGGTTGGTTGCTCTTCTGTGTCTTCCTTCACCTCATAAGTAGGTGCATAAACTGTTCCTGTTGTGCATTCTGGCCCACAGCACAGTGCTGTTGCAGTCTAGTGTTTTATTTGGCTGGTGTCCTGTTTACCATGGCATCATCTTTTTTTAAATGTTGAAGACAAGTGGCAGGGAGAGGTGATACTTTTTTCAGAGGGAAAGATATATGCCAATTCTGAAATGTTTTGTTAGGACAAGTAAGAGCTTTTAGTGCCAGTTTTCAGACTTCTTTATGGGTCATGATCTGAAAGTTAAAGTCCCTATATGTGTGCAAGTACAGTGGGAACTTTATATTCTTTTCATCCCTTGCTCTCATACGGGTGCTACAGTGGCTTCTTCGAAGAAATAATGACATTAGTGGCTTTTCTAGGAAATCCTAGGTGAAAAATTACTCCTGTGTGCAAGTATTGGCCTGTACTCGTTCTGCAGGAACAATTGCTCATGCAACCACACTGAAACAAACTGATTAAAAAAAAAAAAAAAAATCGCACACAAAAAAGGCTTTTGATTACTGAGGAGGTGGTGGTGGTTGTTTACTTTTTGCTAGTTTCTTGTACTTTCGTTGTGAATTTCTTTCCTCATTTACCAGTTGCTGAATACTTGGGGGAAAATGAGGAAGGAAATTTTTAACTTGGCTTTTTCACTGAGGGAAACTTTATTATAATTAGATTCTGAAACAAAGGCTACAGGAATTAGGGTAATAGCTTGTTAGTTAAATGACTTCTTCAATGTCTGTGGTTTTTATCCTTATTATGGAATAATACCTGGCGTAAATTGAAAAACTCACTTGATGTGTTTACTAATTTTTCCTCCCCATCTCTCATTTCTACTACCGGTAGCAAATAAAGGTTGGAAAAATATATTTTTTTTAAAAATTGCCTTCCCGCTCTGGAAAATAAAGTTTTATCTCCTTTAACTGAGTCTGGGTGAGAAATTACAAGTATATATATATATATATATATATATATATGGTGTTCTATCCTGTTGCTCCATAATGTAATCACCTTGACTTTGCTTAAGAGAGGTTAGTGTGGCTTACCTTATCTAGTGCTTGATATTGTTTAAAACTTTTTTCAAGCTGAATATAGGCTTTATGAAGGTTGCTGAAATATTATGTTTATATTCTGCTTTCCTGAACCCTCTTAAAAGAGAAGTAAAGAACAAATAGGCACGATGTAGGTAGTAAAGCTTCAGCTTTTTCAGATTTACTGTTCTTGATAGTGGCATGCTGTGTCCAACTCAATAAAACGGAATAATTCAGTCTGTCAGCCAGACAAAGCAAACCAGTGTAGAAGCAATTGGTAATTCCTGTGATGCAGAAGTATTAATAAGAAAGATCAGAAACTTGTTTTTACATAGTTACTTCAAAGTAACTGCCTTGGCCCTTAACAGGAAAGACCTGTACTAGGTGATTGCAGAAGTAATGCCACTTTTAATTCTTCTCCCTGTTATTTCAGAACTGTATTTGCAATACCTCTTTGTTGCAGCCTTATGTTTGTTTGCCCATTTCTTCTCCCCCATTCTACTTCCTGATATGCAGCTTTCAGACTTTACTTTTGGGATTTGTTATTGTGTGTAATTTCCCAACGCTTCTAAGCCTTATTTAAAATATTTGCAGAATCCTGTGTTTCCCCTTTAAGTGTATTTACTGAATCTAGAAACCAGATATTCTCATTCTTTTGGCAGTGTAGGAGCTCTCTTCTGGTAATGAAGCTGCATGCATTTATCTGTTTTGATCTCTCCTCATAAAATAATCCTTCTAACTTTATCACTGTTTCTGAAGGTAGGCGGGCAGCAAGCCATGGTGTGAGCTAGGGCATGAAAAGTAGAATATCTTGTGCTCCAGTGTGGCGTAGTATGCAGCAAAGTAACAATTTCATTTAAGATTCCTTCAAACATGTTCATATTTGATGGGGGGGGGGGGGGGGGGTGTTGTGTTTTTGGTTTTTTTTTTTTTAGTTTTGGGAAAGAGCAGCAGAAATGTCTTCCCAATGGCATAAAATTGGCTGCTCTGTGTGGGGGATACTGAATTAGTTTATTACGAATTACCAGTTTACTTTTGCCGTGGGCTGTTTCTTCTTCCCAGTAGTTTCAGTAGTGTGTGAACTGGGGCTAAGGGGATAAGAAACTATTGAAATCTTCTGGGTCTGGCTGACTTTCTCTGTGGTGTGTTTTGCACTAGGTGTAGTGAATGTCCTTTTGACCACTCCTCTTTGGGTTGTGAACACACGTCTGAAGCTGCAGGGAGCAAAATTTAGAAATGAAGACATTGTACCAACCAATTATAAAGGCATAATAGGTAAGCACCTGTTATTGTCTTCAACCAAAGAGAAGTTTGTTAAAATAAATATATTAAGGACTCTGAAGTTTGAGGACTTTTCACATAAACAATTACACACTGGAATATCTGTGCTTCCCTGTCACTTTGCAGTCGTTGAGTTTTACAGGAAACTGGACTTGGCCATTTCTGATGGTAATTAAGAGTTTGTAGTGTGCCTGCCTGTAAGGAAAATACCCTTTGCAAAGACAAGTATCTTGTCATATAAATTCTGGAGTAGTAGTGAGACCAGTGAGGTGGTAGCTGGGAGTCTAAGTCTGGACAGAGAATCTGCAAATTGAACTTCACTCACCTTAATCTCTTAATGGGCCACATGTTCAGGTTGTCTTCGTTTTAAAAATAAATAATAAATACTGTTTTTCTGTAAATGGTTTAGAAGACCTTAATGTTGATGCTGAGTTTGTACCAAAAAAGTGGCTGTGTAGATTAACTTAATGGTAGTGTGAGCAAAAACCTCTTTTGTCACTATTTTCCAGTAAATTCCCGATTAGAATGGAAGAAAAGTAACATAGAAAACTGCAGTGGATTTTTTTACACCTGGACTATTAGTCTTTAAGTGTAATTTTTCTCATCTTCTACAGTCAGAATTTTGTACTCAAAATTTTAAGGAATTTTTTTTTCCTACCTTTCCCCTCAGATGCCTTTCATCAGATAATAAGAGATGAAGGAGTCTTAGCTTTATGGAATGGGACTTTCCCCTCCTTGCTGCTCGTCTTCAATCCTGCCATACAGTTCATGTTTTATGAAGGCTTTAAACGGAAGCTTTTGAAAAAGCAGCTGCAAGTGAGTATGTTTTGAGGCCAGGTGATGGGACATTCTCTGTTGTAAGACAGGTTCGTTGACATGTGTTACTTGAGCAAATTCAGAAATGTAGGTTTAGTTTTGGTTCTTGTACTCTTGAGGCTTTTTTTGAGTTAGTATGTCTTCTAAAAAAGATCCATGATTGTGAAGTGAGACGTGACTCTTTCATGTCCCTGGGGAAGATATTCCTGGGATTAATTCCTCTTCCTGTAAAAATTAAACTGCATCTCTTGTCCACATTTGTGTGTAGCTGTTCACAGGTCTTGATTTAAAGTAGAGATTTCAATTGTAATCTATCTGTTTTATAAGTGTGTACGTACAAACTGTTTTGAAGTTGCCTCTTAACCCTTTCTTCAGTAAATAAAGTATATTGAGACTTTCAAGTATCACAGATTTGTTCTGGACTTTGTCATTTTAATAACACTTTTTTTTCTTGAAGCCCTCGTTTTTTTCAACATCCTTTTTCCAAAGATCAATGCTAGAACTGAACACAGTATTGCAATGGAACCTACCCGATTCTCTAGATAGATATAGAATCATTTTTCTGTCCCTGCTTTATAGTCCCCTTCTTTATTCTTTTTCTTTTTTCTCTGTATCAGATAGAGCACGTCACCTGAACTCATGATCCTAGCAAGTTGAAAAGCATTTGTGTTAAATTTTAGGATGTCATAACAGACTATATGTTTAAGCTGCAGTGCTTTGCTGTTAATTTGTGACTTTAGAATGCATTTGGCTGGATCTGTCCACTTACATTATGGATAATACATTTTTTGACTGATGAGCTGAGCTTGCCTCTGCTTTGTTAGTTGCCTGTTGGATAATTGCTATAGTGATTTAAAATAAACACAGAAATAAATCAGTTCTACCTTAAATTAGGGCATGTTTTGTCCATGATCAGTGGAGAGGTAAAACACTTTTTTCCCTTAGCAATGGTCTTTCTGTAGACATTTTTATTTTTGACAACATAGCAACATATTTGGTGTATCATGGAACGTTATAGTCTTTTGATGGGCTTTCAGCAGGTGTTCTTAAGTAATAGGAGTTGAGATTTTTAGCCAATGTAATCAAGACTAAAATTCTGACTGATAGTGTAGTGATTATGTCTTGGGATTAGAGAGTAACGTTCAAGAAGTCTTTCATTGTCACTTCTTCACAAGTACTGTGTGACTTGTTAGTTTAAAAGTTGCAAAAACTGAAATGGTCATGCATTGATGGTATGTTCAAGTGCCACTTCCCTCATCTTTTGTCTGCTCTTGGTGCTTTACTTTAGTCTAGCTGTATTAGCTTTATCTCCACTATGTTTTAGTAACCAAGTTATAGTGAGCAAGTGAGACATGCAAAAGTTTGTGAACAAGCAGAAGTTACAATTAAACCTTAGTTGTGGGAAAGTTTTTTGAGCTATAACTAACTCCTTAAACTTAGAAGACCAGAGACTTAATGAAATCTTTATGGCAAAGATACTTAGGTAACCCGGTAGCAAGTAACAGTACAGAATCACCAGACACATACAGGTAACTGGCTGGTTTGGTACTATGCAGAAGTAATATGTTCTTTATCTGTTGAACAGCTGACGTCTTTGGATGCTTTTGTCATTGGTGCAATAGCCAAAGCAGTTGCGACCACCCTCACGTATCCTCTGCAGACAGTGCAGTCAATTCTGCGGGTAAGTAATAATTTAATTTCTGGGTAACTGCTTCTGACTTATTCTGTATAATGCAAGCCCTGTTCACATGGCTTGTTTTTCTTCGTGTTAATGGACTTGCCATTTTGGGAGCTCCTTTTGCACAGTGCGGGTCACCGCTAAGGATGCCTCTCTTCTTTGATCCAGTACTGGCAGATTTTGATAGAACTTGGTATTACTGGTGCACATATGTTTCAAGTAGCTGGTAGGACTGACAACATAATGCATTAGCACAGTGTCTCACAGAAGCTGATGGACAATACTGCTTTAAGGCACTACAAAAATGTAGATTTATTTCTTTGAACGTAAATAGATGATGTGTCAAGTGGGAAGTTAAAATTAAATCCTCTAAATCCAGTTTGTTTCCAGATGACCTAGGGTAACCCAAAAAAAAAGTCTATTCATAGGTTTTGTTTTATTCAGATGATGGCCTGACCTTGTCAGTAGCCTGAATGTGATTCATTGGGGAAGCTGAGCTCCCTCATAAATAATATATTTAACCACTTGCCTGGCCTTGTACACTAATTGTAGAGGTAATAGAAACACTTGAGTTTATTCTCACTTGCAATTTGTATGTATGCTGGGTAATGCTGCTGCCTTCAGTATGTACCAATATTGTTGTAATGTTGCAACAAGACAAGGTTAGGGTGGGGGAAGAGACCTTGCCACATGAGCAAGCATATTGTAGTTTAATTTCTGTGCTCTTTAATTTGTTTTTTAAAGTTGTTTCTTGATGGCTTTTATAACAGTTAAATATTAATAAATGTTTCCACATGAAATAAAAGTCTATTTTCCAAAGTAAGGAGAAGTCCTAACTTGCATGTATGGTAAAGCCATTAGATATGTTCTAAAGCTTCTATAAATTTAGAGAATTAGTTGAGCTGTTGAACATGAGCCTTCCATGCTAAAGATATTGCTTTTCAGACTTGTCTAATAGGGCATTTTTCTAGTTAATTTTTCATCTGGAAAAAGTGATTTTTGTGCAATGTTGTAATTATTTTACTTTTTCTTCTTTCTAATTAGCCTGGGCTAAATGTATCTTGATTTTTGATAGTTTGTAAAAACATTGTTTCAATGGTATACTTCAAACTATCTATCAGGACTTGAAAATATTTACTGTGTGGTTGTTTCTACCCTGAGAAGACACTAGGTAAAACTTCTGTGCCTGCACAGCTTTCTGCTTCACTCTGATGATGCACAAAATGGCATCTATACTGTAGATGTGTCAACCACATTGTAGTTTTCTTAGCAGTCATCTTTTCTGAAGTTTTCATAACTTCTGATGATCAGCTGAGCTACTGCTTTTATCCTGTTTTAACAGCCTAGATGTGTCTCAGTTAAACTTAGTAACACAAACTTTTATTACTGATGTGGCAGATACAGAAAAACATTTAGGCAAATTGAGCTTTGTTTGGATAAGTTGCAACATCAGTCTGGTTTTAATTTGTGATGTGTTTTCTGTGGGTGTGAAGGAGAACTGAAAGCAAAGATGGAGTGCTCGATTTTAGCTTTGGCATTGCACAACAGCACCGTTTTCATGGGTCTACATCAACAGAACAACTTCAACCCTCACTCCACGGCTGCTATAGAAATAGTTATGATCTTGTGACTATTGCTTCATGTTTTGTCTGTCTCCTTTTGGCTTTTTGAACAAAATTCTTCTGTCTCTTGGTGACAGTGTAATTCTTTATTAAAAAAAAAAAGGAGCAGCTCTGGTAGTTGTGCTGCCAACTGGATGTACAAACCAGCTGCTGTTGCTCTGCTGAAATCAGCTAGTTCACTGCTGACTGGCGTGGGCAGGGATGAGCTGCCTCTCTGGAGCACAGCTGACCAGCAGTGTCCTGGTGGTGGTGGGATTCTTCTGACAGTGGCCCACTGCAAAATAAAGTGGCCTATATGCTACTTCTCCATGCTGCTCCATCCTCTCCCTGTGATGATGTGGAGTACAATGACTGTATCTAGTTCTGCAGTTACCAGGGGTGACTTCTTTCTCTTTGCTCTATGAAAGAAGTAATAGCCAGAAACCCTGAACGCTTCTGGTGAGGACAGCAGAAACATGCATCTGTGATACCTGTGCTGTCCAGTTGAAACTTGTACTACTTTGTAATGTGTTTTCTAACCTAAATCTAGCATTTTTATATTTGAGGAGATTTTTGTCACTGACACTGCAATGTTAAAAAAAGTTATGAATAAAGGTTTAGTATTTTCAGAAATAACATTCTGCATGAGGTATACTTTGTATAGTTGTCGTTTTTGCAAACAATTTTAGCAGATTTACACGCAAGCTAACATAAGGTTGATATAATTCATAAAATCTTACACATCATAGTTAAGTTCTATCATCAAAGTAGAAGTTCAAGATTTTTTTCAACCTTAAACTCTTAGAAACTTAATGTTGCTTTAGAGTTATTGGTATTCTTTGTGATTAAGTCTCTATACCTTTTTTTCAACTTCTTGGCAAAGTGCTCTTTTTGCCTCCATACAGTTAACAGATATCCTATGCAACAGACAGTGGTAAGCAGCTTCCAGCCTTACCATTTGGTATGTCTATCTCCTTTTCAGTCTTTAGAAATGCGTGATACTGGTGTTATTCATTAAGCAGTGAAACTGCTTCTTTAGCCCATGTGGCAGTAAACAGTGAGTAAATTGAATTTGCCTCTGAAGAAATAGTAGTACTGTTAATGTTCTTAGTGATCCTGGGTGGAAAAGTTCACTTTAAAACTCAAGCCTCTTTAAGTGTATAGAATGTTGTCCCTTTGGAAAATCTTCTGCAGTAATCGATGAAGTATTGATGTCCTAGGGAGAAATTATTTTTTTTCCCCTGGTGAAACTTTACTTGCAGTACAAGAGTAGTCTGACAGTAGTGAAGAGAGGAGAAGGAAGCACATAATCCCAATGTAGTTTAGAAACACTGAGTAATCTGGGTGGAAATGGACACAGTAACTTAGAACCTAATTAGCAGATTTTTGGGGGTACATCAGAGTCTTTGACAGTAATCCTTAACTTTTATTTATCAGTATTAGATGAGTTAGTTGCTGATGAGAAGATTGTGGATTGTGAGCACATTTTTGCCTAATAAAGACAGATTTCCAAAAGCATCCTGTTGCTGCTGTTTCCATCTGAGTTCTTAAGACACACAGCCAAGGGACATTTTATTGTAATTTCTGAACTGCCTAAATGTGCTTGCATACTTTACCTACTGTCGGTGGTAATTTTGTACACCTAAGAAACAACAGTTGCCTGAGCACG